>NC_136961.1:36830490-36947990 GCF_032717465.1 Coenobita brevimanus | reverse complement strand
TTGAAACAGTTGTTCAAAGGGCTGAACCTTTGGCTCTGCTATGCAGCTTTTTTTCTCCCCCATAATAGTGTCAATTGTCCCTTTGATGGTTTTCATTTCCCCTACCCGTTTTTATCAATATTTTAATCACTTGTTCCTCTGGTGGTCATCAATCATAATTCCAAATTTGGTACAGTTTCATTCAGTAGTTTTCTATTCAGACATATTCAGACAGCTTAATCCATTACAGCCCCGCATTACTGCATGCAGATGCAACTACAAAGATTAACTTTGTGCAGTTTTTAGTTGAATTTTTATAAGGGTTTCATGTTTGTGCTTCTGAAATGTTCCATAGTAATGTACTCGTACATACTGTGGGAATAGTTGTGTTATCTGAAGTCACTGAATTACCATCTTCTACATAGTATAGATAGTGGAAAATTTGCCGTCTTTCAAGTGATACCTCGCTCATGTTCAGCATATGTGTGGATTCTTACAGTGTAAATTTATGTGTATACAATGTGAAAAATATACATAAACATTCAGACTTGTGACTGGTCACAGACCTGTTGGGTTAGATACATTTTACTGTGTAGGCCTGTATTCTTCCTTTTCCTGTTTATGGGTTTCTGATCCAATTTCAACTTTTTTATATTTCCTGTGAGATGTAGGATTTAGGATTTTGCAGTTGATGAGAATTTTGGTGTAGAAAGTAGTGTCCAGTAAATATGGCCATTATGGAATGGTATTTCATTTGTGTGCAGTAAACATCCAGTATATGGCTAGACCTAAATACCAGCACTTCTACAGTAATGTGGTGTTGCTGTGGCATTTGGTTTTCAGCATACAAAAGTTTTAAAGTTTCGAGTTGGTAGTGTTAGTGTTTAAGTTAATTTTATGATATACTTTAGCATTCATACTGCCTTTCCATATTATAATAGTTATAATAAGTATTGGAAAGTTATATGATATTGTTGTTACCAGTAATATTAATGGAATATTTCTAAACAGAAAGTAAAGGGGCTTTTGCAGAACCTGACATCACTGTGTATGTCAGCTTTCAATTTCAACTGGAATGATGACACATGTTTGCCTAGTGTTAGAACACTCCAGCAGGAATAGTAACTGTGCTGTGTGTATAGATTTAATCCCCAAGTGGTGACTGGAGGTTTTCAATCATGCAAAGACCTCAAAGGGAGTTAGTGGTTCATTTCTTTTATAAATGATCATGGTTGCATGCACCTGTTCTTAAAAGGTATCTCACTACAGTAACCCATCCTTGAACTAGACTGCTAAATCTGTGAAAGGAAATACAATAAGTTGCTGTGGACATGATCAGATAATACACATAGGTGGGGTACCAAAAGTTAATGAAGTTTAGAAAGTTAAGATTAAGAAAATACCATTGGAGAGGGAGACCATCCGTTGTTAAGAGAGAGGGGGGGGGGGAGGGGAATAATGCACTGGTGAAAATGAGGAGGAGTAGCAAAACCTCCCAGACACATTGACACGAATCGCGTTGTTTGTGGTTTGGCACATAAACGCACATTGACGCGACTCGCGTGAAAAAGCTGAAAGAACGCAGTCAAAAAAAAAGTTTTCTGCTGATTTGCGTCAAATTGTGGTGTGTTTTAGCGGGCATGTCCCTCTTCCAAGGTAAACACTTGACAACACTGTTGTCTCCTTGAACCCTATCCATAATGATAAACCTCAGTTCCTCACAAGGAGTCAGGCTGCAGGGTTGGACTGTGTGTGTTGTCTCTGTACACACCACTAATTCTCCCCCTCTCGCCCGAGCCGAAGCCCCTATGGTCTGAGTGTGATAATATACAATTTCTGAGCATATTTTTATGTGATTTTGTTGATGGAACATAGATATATATCTTGAAAAGAATGGTGCCTGTTATCAGTCATTAGGCCTAGGGACAAGACGCATGTTCACTGTAGCTAGGTTTTTCCACTCTGCCTCCCCTAGGCCCTAGCTGTGAGTACATTTATGTATATAGTGAAGCCAGTGCCTAAACTGTATATTGTGTGAAAGATATAGTGGCTGGCATTGTGATATATTGGAACTAGCATGGGTTACGTAAGCCATAGCCATAGTGTGGAATAGAGTAGGCATTACCTGTACGCCATAGTCGGGAAGGTATTATTAGAGGTGTTTAGCCCGAGGCGTCTCGTCGACGTAGGGATACATAAAAACATTTTGTCATGGTGACACGTGACAATGTATCCATACATTTTGCAATTGCAAGGTCTGTTATTTGCTCAATTTTCAAATCTCGTGCTTGATTTTTCGTACGTAGGCGCGGGACACTTTCCCTAATCTGCCACCAGGCAGGGACACTCCCTGACCGTGTGTGACCCACGTGCTCCCTTGTCTTGGTCACTCACCTTGTAGCAGTGTCTCTGAATGGACATGGTGTGCCGAGGTCTCTCTGATGCTGAAATTCAAGCCACCCTGGATGCCTTCACAGGGGACAGTTATTCCCCACTTGATGACGACATGGTGGACAAGGATTACATGCTTCCCGAGGATGAAACAAGCAACAATGATGAGGATGTATCGTCCCTGAGGAAGCGGTGATATGTGACATATTGTGAGGCAAGAGAAAGCCAGCCTGGACCCCAACGACATGCACGCACCTCTCTCCAGCCCCTAGAGGAAAGGGAGGACGAGGACGAGGATGGAGCCGTGGGATGTGGTGAGAGGATTTTGCTGTGTGGAACTGAAAGGGCGGCGAGGAGGAGACACAGGTATGGGCCTAGTGCTTTGTATGGGGAAGACGTGAGTGGTGTGGCGGTAGTGACTGGTGAAAGTGAAAGTGGTGTGGTGAGAGTGAGTGGTGAAAGTGAAAGTCGTGGTGTGAGGGAGGTAGTGCAAGCACGTTGTGTGAGGCAGCGGGGAAGAGAGAAGGAGCCACTCCATAGCACGTCTTTAACCGCTCATCATTCCCGCACTTCCTCCCCACAGCCCCGTGATGTGGGGAAAGGAGGGAATGGGAAGGGAAAGGGGAAAGGAAAAGGGAGAGGGAAGAGGAGCACGAGTGGGGAAGGGCACCACTCTCCATCTCCCCCACCTCCCCCACCACCCTCTCTTCCCCGCCCCGACGAAAGCGACGATGGGATGAGGCTGGAGATGGTAGTGTGTCGTGTGGGACTGGGAAGATGGGAGTAATTTCACTCCCATCATTCACCCCTTCACTGAGGACTGGTGGCCTGGCTGCACGGCTCCAGGAATCCATGCCGACTCCACCAGGGTGGATTTCTTCCACCTGTTCTTTGGGGAGGAGTTTGTGGAGCAGATTGTGGAACAGACTAACGCAAGCAGCCAGTGCCGTGAAAGCGAGCATGAAGGTAGAAGCGGGCACTCCCTCCAGTATAATTAGCCAGTTACCATTAGTGAGATGTTTATCTTTCTAGTCCTGGTTCTTTTAATAGGTATTGTACGGAAAAGACAAATTCCGGCATACTGGTCTACGGACCCTATGACCAGCACACCTTTCTTTGGGAAAGTAATGGGCTCGAACCGATTTCAGCAAATTCTGAGCTGCCTCCACTTTTACGATGCTGACGATCCTGCTAATGCTGATAACACAGATAGAATGAGGAGAATAAGGCTAGTATTTGATCATCTGCGGGAAAAGTTCTGCTCATCCTTCTATCCTTATCGAGACCTTGTCATAGACGAGAGTCTCGTGTTGTGGAGAGGCAATATTTCTTTTCTCCAGTACATACCCAGCAAGAGACACCATTTTGGGTTCAAGATCTTTGTTAAATGTGTGACTGTAAGACTGGTTATGTGCAAGACATAGGCTTGTGCACTGGTGCACAGACAGACATAATAGAAGATCAAAGTACTGGACTCTCAGGGTCCATGGTAAAGACAATGGTAGAGGATTACCTTCAGCGTGGTCACATGCTGTACGTGGACAACTGGTACACTAGCTCCCTTCTTGCACGGTACCTACACCTGCACGACACTGGAGTCTGTGGCACCGTAAAGAGAAACCGTTGGCAAATGGTCAAGGTTGGGAGGAAACTTGACAGGAATGAGGTGTTTTTTTCAAGGCTAATAACATTCTCACGACCCTGTGGAACCACAACAGGGAAGTTTCCATCCTGTCGATGGTACACCGCCCCCTCATGCTCCACACAGACTCTGTGTATTACAGCAGCGAGAGGAGGAGCCATGTCTGGAAACCTGAGTCGGTATTGGACTACAGTATCAACATGAGGCAAATGGACCAGTCCAACTCCATGATTTCCAGTGTGGAGTGTGCCAGGACCACAATGAAGTGGTACTAAAAGCTCTTCTTCCACTTTTTGATATCACGGTCCTTGATTCACACTACCTCCACGCCATGACTACGGGAACCTCAGAGACCTTCAAGGAGTTTGTGAGGGAGCCAGCCCGCGAAATCTTCGCAAAATATGCAGAGGACAGGCTTCACCACAGCCACCGCCCTGCCACTGCCACATTCATACCTCCTCAACTGAACCATCCTAGACTCCAGCGGCGGTGTCACGTTTGTAGCCAATCCCAAGTGAAAGAAACCACTCAACGAAAAGACATGAGGTACAAGTGTGTGGACTGCAACATTGACTTGTGCATTGCACCTTGCTTAAAGAGTACCATGCATTAGTAAATTAGTGACACTGTGTAAGCTTGCAATATGACACTCTAAGTCAAGGGTTCCCAACCTTTTTAGCACTGTGCCCCCCTTCGGTCAGGACTGTATTCATGATGCCCCCCCCCCACCCCTCTGATGCTCAAACAACAGTGATTTTATCTGTTCCATATATATGCTAAGATGCTAGATGGCAACACTGTATGTGGCTGCTCGAAATGGCAGATGTGAAGTTTTCCTAGCAAAGTTTCATATTCATACATATCTTTGGGAATACCCTGTGTGCATTTGAATGGTGTAGCCGTATGTTGAACTTCGATTACCCCAAGCCCCCCCTAGCAATCTCAAACGCCCCCCCAGGGAGGCGCGCCCCCCAGGTTGGGAAACGCTGCTCTAAGTGCTGTAAATATGTGATAATCTGACACTCACTGTAATTTTAAAGTCTGTAAGTAAGTGATAACAGTAATATAAGGAGGAAACTGGTATAGTGGAAGTGGAAAAGTATAATTTAAGAGGAAAAGTAGAATGTAAGTTGAAAGAGTAGTCATAGCGAGTTCGCTCATTATGTAAACATGCGATAATCTGACACCCACTATAATAGTAAGGCCTGTAAATATGTGATAACAGTTATATAAAGTGGAAACGGGTGTAATGTTAGTGGAAAAGAACAATGTAAGTGGAAAAATAGAATGTAAGTTGAAACAACAGGCCTAGCGGGTGTGCTTACTATGTAAATATGCGCTATCATTATGCTAAATATAATCGTCTATCTATCTATCTATTGCCAGACGCCTCAATCCCGTTTGGGGTGGCCACAAACAAATCGCCTCCAAGTCGCCCTGTCCCCCGCCATTTCACTGCCCTGCTCCCAACTCACACCCCCCTCTCTCATATACCTCTTCACCCCATCCCTCCATCTCATCCTCGGCCTCCCCCTCCCTCCTCCCCTCTCCACCTCACTCACATACACTCTCTTCGTCAGTCTTTCACCCTCCATCCTCTCCACATGGCCAAACCACCTCAGTGTGTTCCTCATAACGCTTCCTATCACATCCACATCCACACCACAACGCTCCTTTATATCCTCATTCGTCAGCCTGTCTCTCCATGTGACTGCACAGGCTCCTCTTAAATAACTCATTTCCACTGCTCTCACTCTTGACTTGTGTCCTTCCAACAATGTCCAAGCTTCACTTCCGTACGTTAGAGTTGGTATCACAATACTGTCATGTAGTAACTTTTTCACTTCCATGCTCACTTCCCTGTTTCTTATCACTGCTTTCAAAGAACCAGCAACCTTTCTTCCCTGCTGTACCCTTTCAAGCACTTCACCCTCCAAACCTCCATCCTTACTCATCACACTACCCAAGTACTTAAACGTACTCACATTTTTCAATTCCTCACCATCCAACCTCGCTGTACATTCACTAACTTCATCTCTCTCAAAGACCATCACTTTACTCTTCCCTACATTCACCTTTAGATTCCGTTTCTTACACACTCTCTCAAACTCATCCACCAAGCCTTGCAGCTCCCCTTCGTCTTCACTCAACAACACAGTATCATCTGCAAACAACAGTACAGGGAGTTTCCAAACACTATCCTCTCTCACCAGGGCAACTCCAACATCCACTACCCTACCTTCTACCTTTTTTATTACCCCATTAATGTACAGATTGAACAACCATGGAGACATGACACATCCCTGTTTCAAACCAACTTTCAAAGAGAAAAATTCACTTACTTCACCATCCACACGCACTGCGGCCTTCGCACCATCGTACATACTCTTCACAGCATTCAACAACTTCCCATCTACTCCATATATTCTTAACACTTTCCACAATCCTTGTCTATCCACCCTGTCATATGCTTTCTCCAAATCCATGAAAGCCGCATACAACTTCTTTCCCTTGTCTATAAACTTTTCCACTAAAGATCTAAGAATGAATATCTGATCTACACAACCTCTTCCCTTCCTAAAGCCTCCCTGTTCTTCTCCAACTGATTTCTCTGTTCTTTCTCTAACTCTGTCTATAAGTATCCTACCATACACTTTTCCTATTATACTAAGAAGACAAATGCCCCTATGATTACCACACACTTCTTTTTCCCCTTTTCCTTTGTACAAGGGAATAATTATACCTGACTTCCAATCCTCCGGGACTCTACCTTCCACCCAGGCCAATCTGCATATCTTCCACATCCTTTCTACTACTATCTCTCCCCCATGCTTCAGCATTTCACCACACACTCCATCAATTCCTGGGGCTTTCCCCGATTTAACTTTCTTCATTGCTTCCACAACTTCTATCCTACTGATTTCTTCCTGTCTTCTCACCTCCCTCCTTCTCCCAGCCATTCCCCAGCCACTTATACTCGCATTACTTCCATCCTCTACGTTCAACAATTCCTTAAAGTGTTCTCTCCATCTGCTCACTTTTTCTCCCTTCTCCACTAGTAATCTACCATTTTTATCTTTCACTCCCCTGCTAACTTCACTTTCACCCTGTCTTACTCTTTTCACTTCTCTCCAGAACATTTTCTTACAGTCCCTCCACTTTACACTCAAATTCCTTCCAAATTCCTCATCCACTCTCTTCTTACTCTCTCTTACTAATCTTTTCACCTCTCTCTTTCTTTCCACATATAACTCTCTCTTCCGCCTCTCAGCTTCTTCCACGCCCCTATTTCTCATCCATTCATTGTATGCTTTCTTCTTTTGTGCCACAGCCTGTTTCACCTCTTCAGCCCACCACGCTGTTCCTTGCACCCCCCTCTGTCTTCTCTTCCTTCCACACACCACATCACATGCTGCACATATTTCTTCTGTAAATATCTTACACACACCTTCCACGTCTCCCATCTGCTCCAATTCATATTTGCCCAATCGTTCCTCCACTTCTCTCTTATACTCTGCCTTTCTCATCCTCTTGTAACCTTTCCACTCTCCTTGCAACTACTCCTTCCTCTCGTCTTTCCCTTCTTCTATTCCTCCATCTTACTTGCATTCTAATTCTGGCCACCACCAAGTAGTGGTCAGAAAGTCCACTCCCTCAACCTCTATACACTCTTGCATCCTTTACACATCTTCGCATCCTTTCATCCACACACACATAATCAATCATTGCCTTCCTTTCATTCAGTTCACCACCCACCCTTCTCATCACTCGCCATGTATACCTGTGGATCATTTTATGCCTGAAGAGGGTATTGGCTATCACCAACCCCCTCCCAGCACAAATATCCACTAACGGACTCCCATTCTCATCTATCTTAGCAGGCACACCCCACTCACCAACTATTCCATCCACCTTCACATTCCCAACTTTACCATTCATATCACCAATCAAAAACACTCTCTCATTCCTTCAAAACTTTTCCATGCACACTTCCACATTTGTCCAGAACTCTTCTCTCACTCTTCTAGCACGATCTTGCGTTGGTGCATACACACACAACAATCGCCCATATTTGTATTCCAACTTTCAACTTTACCCACACAACCCTTGACCCAACTGATCCATACTGTCTTATGCTCCTCTTCCATCTTTTACTCACAACTATACATACTCCTTCCTTTGCCCTCTCATTCTCACCTCCTCCTGCACATATACCCCATCCATACTCCCATTCTCTCACACTTTCTCTTCACCATTTTGTTTCAGTTATTCCACATACATCCACTTTCGCACCCTCAAGCACCTGGACAATCTCTCTCTCTTTCACCTCATCATTCGCTCCTCTTACATTCCATGTACTCATTACCAAGTCCTTTGTCCGGTCCTGGGTCGTCATCGTTTGGTTAGTCCTTGTCCGAGGCTTCTTGTTTGTGTTTTTAGTTAGTTGTTTTCCGGGGAGGGGCACTAACCCTCCGCCAACCCTTTTAGTCGCCTTTTACGACAAGCAGGGATACTGGGGGAGTATCGTATATAATCGTAAGGTCTGTAAAAAGGTGATAATAGCTATTTAAAGTGGAAACGGGTATAATTTTAGTGGAAAAGTAATATGTAAGTTGAAAAAATGAAATGTATGTTGAAACAACAGTCATAGCAAGTGCGCTCACTATGTAAATATGCGCTAACATTACGTTAAATACAATCGTAAGGCCTGTAAATATGTGATAACAGTTATATAAAGTGGAAACGGGTATAAGTTTATTGGAAAAGTATTATGCAAGTACAGAAAATGGAATGTAATGTGAAAAAACAATGTTAGTGAATTTTCACTGACTAATTTGGGCGAATTCGCTAGTTTCGGCCAATGTAAAAATGCTTATTTCACCTTTATTTTTGTATAAAAACCAATGTACTCTTGTATTACATGTTGTTTTGTTTGTAATAAATAAATATGTTCCTATCGTGAATGGTTTCCCATACTAAGCCCTACCATAGAAAATGTGACAGCCGCAAGCACTTCCATAGAACACGGTACCAGGTGTATGTAAGGTATACCTGTGTAGGCCACTTATAGACCTCGGTGATTACTTTCTATGTGATTTACCATTGTTTCTGACCATAAGCGGAGGTTTGAGGCAAAAAAATATTTTTCCAAAATCTGCTGGGATATGGGGGGGTCAGTGGTGGAAAATCAGCCGGGCCGGGCCGGGTCAGGGTCGGAATTTGATAGTGATATTGTATATGCGTATGAATTTGTGTGAAATATACGTCAAACATGCTGCTAGTGTTCGTGAAGGAGTGTGGTGTGTGCCAATATAGCAGTGTGTTCTAAATCTCGAGGTGAAGGTGTGGCGTCACGGTCATGTTGTACCATAGCAAGGAATGGAAAAATTGCAGAGGTAGGGATGGAATCATTGTGGTAGTCATGTATTTGCGTATGATTTAGTGCGATTTTTTTTTTTTTTTTTTTATGTGCTCGACTCTGGGCATAGGCTTCACAGCTTGTTCCCATGGTTCATTAGTCCTCCTACATACCATACACCTCTCTACATGTCACCACTTCGGCACTAACACCCACCATCCATATTGAATAAATGCTAGGGCTGTCTCACACAGGACTGGTGTATTGGTATTTAGTGGGGGTATTTTTACAACATGTCAGTGGGTCTTCTGGTAGATCAGTAAAGTCTGATTTCATGAGATTCAGATCCTTAACCCGTACCATCCCAGGCATTTTTGCAATTTTATACCCACCCAATCCTGGACCAAAAACAGAAAAAATTTTTACTGCATAAAACAATCAAAAAGGACATATAAATCAAGGAAAAGCAAAAAAAAAGTACTCCCTATAGGAGAAATAAGTGCAGGATGGCCATCCATCGTGTTTCTAGCCCAGTTTCCCAAGCCGTAAGCTATGTTTTCCCACCCAGTTGGGCGGGATGAGAGAGAACCGGGGAGGAGAATGGGAGAATCCCCGGTTTCAATATCCTTCTCCACTGTCTCATATTCCTCCCCAGAAGGGTCATCTAGGTCTTCCTTTTCTATAGAATCACTTAATGAAGGAACAGAGGGTCCATGTGACAGTTTCAACTGCCTCCTCCAGCCCAGTGAGGTGGAAAAATGGCGTGACTTCCGTGACATTCTAGAGCTGTGACGGACAGTGGCACACTGATGTTACCCAGCCATGCAGAACCAAACTCAGTGCTACAAGCGCTTGTGCACAATGTTGCCAATACATTAAGCCACTCCTTAGCAAAAAAATTAACTAGATTGAAGCAGTTAGAGACACGCTACAGTGCTCGAATTTTGCTGTCAGCACCATCACGTTGCTAGGATTACTCAAGACATTTTGTACCGTCGGGACCATGCCGACGGTGGGATTGTACAGATTAAACTGTTCCTTGCCTCAGGGGGGATTTGAACCTGAGTCCGGTAGGACTGCAGGCCACCTCTCTACTGAATGAGTCACCGCCTACCTCATGTACGTGAACTGAGCTGCGAGTGTTCATGAAGGGATAATTTAGGGTGCGTAGCGTAGGTTAACAATACCTTAGCGGCATGTGTGCAGGGGACATAAGGATGCCTAGGAACCACGGACGTCATTGAACAGGTACTGTACCTTGCTCAGACGTTGAGAGATAACTTATACTTTATGTAGAATGTATGTGAAATGTGCCACGAGTGTTCATGAAGGGATATTGTGGGTGTGTAGCGTATGTTAGTGATACCTTAGCGGCACATGTGTAGGGGACGTAAGGATGCCTAGGAACCACGGACGTCATTGAACAGGTACTGTACCTTGCTCAGACATGAAGTGAGAACTTATACTTTATGTAGAATGTACCTGAAATGTGCTGCGAGTGTTCATGAAGGGATAATTTAGAGTGCGTAGCGTATGTTAGTGATACCTTAGTGGCAGGTGTGCGGGGACATAAGGATACCTAGCAACCACGTGTACCTTGCTCAGACATTTAGTGAGCACTTATACTTTGTGTACAATTTATATGAAATGTGCCATGAGTGTTCGTGAAGGGATATTGTGGGTGCATAGCATAGGTTGGCGATACCTTAGTGGCAGGTGTGCAGGGGAGGTAAGGATGCCAGGCAACCACGGATGTCAGTGGACAGGTACTGTAACTTACTAAGATATTTGTTGATTATTTATGATTTATATAAAATGTTAGTGATATGTGTCACAAGTGTTCGTTCTGAGATATTGTGGGAGTGTAGCGTATGTCAGTGATACCTTAGAGGCAGGTGTGCAGGGGACGTAAGGACGCCGGGCAACCACAGACGTCAGTGGACAGATACTGTACCTTGCTGAAACACTTGTTAATTATTTATGATTTATATAAAATGTCAGTGATATGTGTCACGAGTGTTCTTTCTGGGATCTTGTGGGTGCATAGCGTATGTCAGTGATACCTTAGCGGCAGGTGTGCAGAGGACGTAAGGACGCCGGGCAACCACAGACGTCAGCGGACAGGTACTGTACCTTGCTAAAACAATTGTTGAAATTTATGATTTATATGAAATGTCAGTGGTATGTGCCACGAGTGTTCATGGAGATATAGTATCATATGTTGGGGGAATCTTAGGGGAAGGAGGATATATATATATATATATATATATATATATGGCACACACCCACGGACACCAGTGGAGAGGTATGACACCGTGCAAAGACACTGAAAAGTTACCGATTATGTGAACTGTTCGTAAATGGTTCAGCGACTGATCGTACGGAAAGATAACATCACTTGTGTAGTGCTACTCTCAATGGAAGGTGTTGCATGACAGTGAAAAATATCTCTTGTTTTTCAGCTGAGAACCTACAGCTCATACGGTACTTTAGAGTGTCAGTGCTTACCACGATGAAGAAGTGTGTGTCTTCTGAGGAGTGGCGGAAGGTTCTCTCTGAAGAGGAGACCAAGAATGAGGAGGAGGAGGAGCTGCTGAGCGATGCTTCAAGTGGGGAGGACTGGGATGACATCCCGTGCCATTCCCACTGGGAGGTTTTGCCCCGACCCCTACCACCATTGGAGCAGACACCACCACCACTGGTGTGTTGGGACCATCAGCCCAGCCATCATCTTCATTTGGATGTCAGGCATCGCCTTCGCTTGGACCTTTCGCTCCAGCAACCATCACGGTCTCTCCAACTCTAGGCACCAGTTCGCCGTTGCCCAAACCCATGTCACCAGTTGCAGGGCCTAGTTACGTGACACTGGCATCTGCACATGGCGCAGTGTCTGCGGCGCAACTAGTGAAGGATGCGACTGTAGTCATCCCCTGCCCGGTCAACGAGGGTGCTGTCTCCAACAGCATTCATCCCCCCCCAGCATTTTGCAGCAGCAGGAGACAGCCTCTTCATCCTCATCTTCGGAGCCATCACCACCTCGACGAGGCTGCTGTGATCCGCAGTCTGGTTATTGGGGGCGGCCAAGGGGTGGCCGAGGAGGCAGAAGGGTGTCGGTAGGCTGCCCCACTGCCAGCGCTGTGGGAGGCGTTGCCACAGAAGATCCAGGGTGGAGCAGTGGCCCATTCACTCCATGTAATGGATCCCCAGGAATAAGGGTGGATCCTCCAACAACACCACTGCAGTTCTTCCAGTTGTTTTTCACCAGGGAGTTGTTGATGTATTTCACTCGCGAGACCAACAGCTACATATCATTCCTGGGAACTGTGTTGGATGCATGGTTCATCTGTAATGAAGAGGAGATGGCCAAGTTCTTGGGGTTGTACTTTTTCATAGGGGTGGTCAATATGCCGACCATCAGGCATTGCTGGAGAAGTTCCTGTCTTCACAACTATCCCCTTTTCCAGCGAGTGATGAGTGCTAGGCGTTTCAGGGCCATCCCGAAACACTTCCATGCCTTCACCACACTCACTATACCCCAGGACAATCACGACTGGCTCATCAGGGTTCGCAAGGTGGTGGAGTACCTCCTTCAGCAGTTCCAAGACACCTACCTACCCGAGGAGCACCTCAGCCTGGACGAGGGATCACTGGCATGGAAGGGACGCCTCAGCTTCCATGTCTACAACCCCATGAAGCCCTCGAAGTACTCCATCAAGTTCTCCATCCTGGCTGAGGCTTCCTCGGGGTACATTTGGAACTTTGAGGTGTATACGGGGCAGAAGATACTGGAGAACAACGTTTGGGGCCTCATAGAACGGCTGAAAGACCAGGGATACATAGTTTACATGGACAACTATTATTATAACTCAGTATCCCTGTGTGAATGCCTCTTCACTGCAGGAACCTATGTGTGTGGGACCCTACACCTGGCAAGAGGAGCACCAAAGCAGCTGCAGGACATTGCCAGGGCCAAGAGCCTGCCAGAAGGGGGCATGGCAACAAGGCACAAGGACAATGTGATGGTGTTGCTGTGGAAGGACAAATGCAGCAACAGTATGGGCTCCACCTTCCACAGCACAAGCACCGTCCAAAAGCAGGTTCGAGGGAAGACCAAGGGTACTGATGGGAGGACAGTTTATGTCCAGAAGACCGTGGACGAGCCCGTCATGGTGGACTACAATCAACAAATGGGTGAGGTGGACCACTTCGAACAGATGGTCCAGTATTACCCCATCCAGCGGTGGACCATGAAATGGACCAAGAAGATCACGTTTTACTTCAGCCAGCTGGTCATTTTCAACATGTTTGCCCTGTATAGGAAATGCTTGCGTGTGTCAGTCATCTGCTGGAATTTATGGGGGAGATAGTTGACAAGCTCCTCCACTTTGATGAAGCAGAGTGGCTCGCATCAGGGCACGTCATCCACCATGCCCCTGACTTTCCAACCCGATGGCCAGCAGGACCTCCGGCACTTGTGGCATCTGCAGCAGCGCCAGCACAGGTGCCAGCACCACCGTCTCCTGGGCCAGCACTGTCTCCTGGACCAGCACCAACACAGGTGCCAACACCACCATCCCCAAGAGCAGGACCAGCACAGGAGCCAACGCCACCATCGCCTGCAGGACCAGCACAGTTGCCCAGACCACCACCTCCAGCAGTTCATGGTCCGTCGGGAGAACCTGCCATCACCGGCATGCCCGACCCTGCAGCTGCACCTCCAGGATGACAGGACCAGAGAAGACCAGGAGGACAGCCAACCCAGCATCGTAGAGTCGTCGACGACAGAGTGAGGTTGGATCACACACTGGGCCATCGACGGGAGAGGATCCCCAACCAGAGGAGACTCTGGTGCGCCCTGTGTGCCCTGGCGAAGATGAGGAGGGACACAAGTCACATGTGTCCTGTTTGTGATGTGCCGTTTTGCGTGGGTGCTTGCTTCAAACAGTACCATGCTGAGTGAAGTATTCCCTAGTGGAGCACACACACACACACACACACACACACACACACACACACACACACACTCCATAACTCCTTATCTTCAAACCCTGCAAGGAGCTCAGTACCCCTGGAGGAAGTGAATTTTCCGAATTTTGTTTGTTTGTATATTGACCTATTTCAGTACCTCTATATTTTTCACACATATAACCATTTTCTCCTACGGTGGCTCAGTGGTAGAGCATCAAGCTCGTAATTGGGGGATTGCGAGTTCGAGCCTCGCCCTGGACTGCCGTGCCGGGAGTGGTAGCGCGCTTCTGTAACCTAGCGGGGCTATATGATCCAATACAGGGTCTAACTCGGGGGAATTCCATTTCTGCCATTTCCTACATATTACACATATGACAGAAAATACAGCTTCATTATCAGTAACTAGGAAAAAGACTAAAGGTCATGTCGAGTACGTTATAGCAATATAAAAACAACCCTTGGAGATTTTACAGTCTGTACATGACAAAAACAAAACAAAAAAATGCTTTGGGAGCATATTTTTTAGGTAAAGGCGGGAGAAAAGAGTGTTTTTTTTTTTTTCCTCGCTTGCGGTAAAAGTAGGCAGCGCTCGGAGGAGTATTTTAACTTTGTCATCCAATTACTCAAAAAGTATTGGACGTATCAATTTCTTGTAAGAACCATGATAAAGATCAGTGATTTCTACGTACGTTCATCACCAAAATATAAGCCTTTGGGAGCATATTCTTAAGGTAAAGGGGGAATTTTTTTTTTCTCCCGCGGTAAAACTAGGAAGCACTTGGAGGAATATTCTAACTTTGTTGTCCAATTACACGAAAACTATTGGACGTATCGATCTCCTGTAAGAACCATGATAAAGATCAGTGAATTCTACGTATGTACAGGACATAACAATATAATATCTCAGATAAAAGGTCGTTGTTACGTAGGCGGGAATATAACGACTGTCGTGCGAGCATGACGAAAGTGCAGTACGACCGTGAGTACCCAGTAGGTTTTTGCGATTTCCTCGGAAACTATGAGGCGTATGAAAACTCTGCGGGTACCATGAGAAAGCTCATGAAATTCTACACAAAATTATGAAATAAAAACATAAGGTATACAAGGAAATTTTTGCGGTAGAGCTCCCTGAACAAACTTTTTTTTTTTTTTGTTGGCTATGAGTTTTTGGCTGTTTTCTCGAAAACTGCATATCGTATCACAACAGAACGTTCTCATTAGAAAGCTGATGAAATTCTCTAACAAAAATTCTGATAAGATTTTTCTGTATGATGGAAAACATTCGAATTATGATGTTGGGAAGTGAGATTGACATTCTGAAATTTTATTCACGCCTGCCTAATGTACTTTTTATTCGTTTTTTTTTTTTTTTTTTTTTTTTTTTTTTTTTTTTTTTTTTGCTTACCGGCTAAAACAAATATCGACGAATATGATGATGTAGATTTCATGGCAGTATATTGAGATTTGGGTGGCGAAAATAAGGCGAGAATACGTGTTTTCAGCGGTGCGCCGGTGGGTGAGCTGGGCAGGTGGGGAGATAAAATCGCGTCCCATAAAACTGGTAAAACTAATGCGTGCGCGAGAGGGTTAAAGATATATATCCGGGAAGTGGTTCTGTTATATCAGCTATGTATGTGGGTGGGGGGTCTCAAGGGATCAAGTCATCAGAGAAAATGATTGATTAGGATGCTCAGATAATTTTGCTTGTGGTACTGTACTTGTCGCACCATAGAATTAAATATTGGTACCAGTATTTACTTATGTTTATCATAGGGTTAGTGTCCCTTTGGTAATAATGACAGCATTTACTGTATTACTATTGGACATTTGCATGACTTTTTTTTTAATGTTCGTATGTAGGGGCGCTCACCATCCACTCATTCAATGTAGTGTTGCTTGTGGGTGACTGCCCTTCCTCTCATACTTCCTTCTTTCCTTCCTTCCTCTTCTGTCTTTCTTTCATTTTTTCCTCCTCCTTCTGTATACGGGTGACTCCACACTAAGGAACAAGCCAAATGGTTTCCTATACGCCAGGAAACAATTTACTACGCAGGGTGGTAACATATAACCAAACTGTGGTTCCTGGTGGTTTAGTGGTTAATTAAGGCGCTCCAGTCGGATTGACCCTCTGTAGGTTTATATCCAAGTGGGTGCTTTGGGGCTTTTGCGCACGTAATGCCACTCGGATGAAAGAGGCTGGCCACTCTTATCTTAAATGTCAGGACAAACTTGCCTAGCCTCTGGCTTCTATGCATCTTATGGAGCAACACAGGATTAGATGATGTAGCCTATATATCATCATCATCACCAGCTGTTGAGGTCCACTGCAGGACCGGCCTATCCCTACTGAAGCAGGGACTATACAGTCAATGTATCTCTACCCAGTGGCTTAGGCTGTCTGGTAGAGACTGTATGTAGGGTTAGAAGTGCTTGTGAGTGTAAGCGTACTGTTGGAGTGGCTTTGGATGTATGTGTAGTCTGTGAACCAAGTGTGCTCGGCCTTCCTTAAGCCGACTGGGTGCAAGCATACTAGTATGCAACACTGATTCAACCACAGCACCCCTTATGTCCGCCAAAGCGGTCAGTGGGTCGATGAACGCTTCCCAAAGTTTTTACAACTCTGGCACAAGGCGAACCCACGTCCACCAGCATGCGAGACGCACACTCTACCACTGTACCACAGAGGCTCCAGCCTATATATATATAAAACTGTACTATGGTGATATTAATTTACTATTGATAAATGAGTTATTGATAGTTCATTATTGTAGCAAGTTAGGTATACTTATCAATGATTAAGTGCGACTAAAGTAATGCAACCTTGAAAAGAATAAAAATTTAACCATCCATCCATCCATCCATCATCCAATTTTACATTGCCCCATGAGGAGTGTAGGAGCCCGGGGCTAGGCAGTTGGTCCTGACATTTAAAACGAGAGTGACCAGCCTCACTCATCCCTGAGTGGCATTACATGAGCAACCAACCCCAACCACCCCTTGGATATAAACCTTCACCGGCTTAATCCGACTGGCGCGCAACAATTACCCGCTAAACCACCAGGTGCTGGTACTAGAAATAATTGTGATAGGAATGCTTCTAGCCAATGGTAATGGTGGTGATGGAGGAGATGGTCGTTGGTGGTGAATGTTGAAGGTCTTGTGCTTTTGTCAGCCTACTTGTTGTCATCTCTGCATTCCTGCTGGATGTCTGGTGTAGTAGTTGTGGAGCTGTGCAGCTGTGGTGGTTGGGGAAAGTTGGAGGTCGGAGGTGTGGTTGTGCTACTTCTGGAGGTCGGAGGTGGGGTTGTGCTACTTCAGCTGCTGAATCACTACCATTCTCTTGGGTCAACACACTCTTCATTCTTACTCCCTTACAACTGTCTTGCTTTTCTTTACTTCACATCATGTCACTTCCTCGTCTTTCTCTTACTTGTTTCTTGTATTTCTTTCTTCTTTCTTGTTTCTTTTCTTTTGATTAACTTCTTCTATCTATCTATCTATTGCCAGACGCCTCAATCCCGTTTGGGGTGGCCACAAACAAATCGCCTCCAAGTCGCCCTGTCCCCTGCCATTTCACTCCCCTGCTCCCAACTCACACCCCCCTCTCTCATATACCTCTCCACCCCATCCCTCCATCTCATCCTTGGCCTCCCCCTCCCTCTCCTTCTCTCCACTTCACTCACATACACTCTCTTCGCCAGTCTTTCACCCTCCATCCTCTCCACATGGCCAAACCACCTCAGTGTGTTCTTCATAACGCTTCCTATCACATCCACATCCACACCACAACGCTTCTTTATATCCTCATTCGTCAGCCTGTCTCTCCATGTGACTGCACAGGCTCCTCTTAAATAACTCATTTCCACTGCTCTCACTCTTGACTTGTGTCCTTCCAACAACGTCCAAGCTTCACTTCCGTACGTTAGAGTTGGAATCACAATACTGTCATGTAGTAACTTTTTCACTTCCATGCTCACTTCCCTGTTTCTTATCACTGCTTTCGAAGAACCAGCAACCTTTCTTCCCTGCTGTACCCTTTCAAGCACTTCACCCTCTAAACCTCCATCCTTACTCATCACACTACCCAAGTACTTAAACGTACTCACATTTTCGAATTCCTCACCATCCAATCTCGCTGTAGATTCACTGACTTCACCTCTCTCAAAGACCATCATTTTACTCTTCCCTAGATTCACCTTTAGATTCCGTTTCTTACACACTCTCCCAAACTCATCCAACAAGCCTTGCAGCTCCCCTTCGTCTTCACTCAACAACACAGTATCATCTGCAAACAACAGTACAGGGAGTTTCCAAACACTATCCTCTCTCACAAGGGCAACTCCAACATCCACTACCCTACCTTCTACCTCTTTTATTACCCCCATCCATGTACAGATTGAACAACCATGGAGACATGACACATCCCTGTTTCAACCCAACTTTCAAAGAAAAAATTCACTTAGTTCACCATCCACACGTACTGCAGCCTTCCCACCATCGTACATACTCTTCACAGCATTCAACAACTTCCCATCTACTCCATATATTCTTAACACTTTCCACAATCCTTGTCTATCCACCCTGTCATATGCTTTCTCCAAATCCATGAAAGCCGCACACAACTTCTTTCCCTTCTCTAGAAACTTTTCCACTAAAGATCTAAGAACGAATATCTGATCTACACAACCTTTTCCCTTCCTAAAGCCTCCCTGTTCTTCTCCAACTAATTTTTCTGTTCTTTCTCTAACTCTGTCAATAAGTATCCTACCATACACTTTTGCTATTACACTAAGAAGACATATGCCCCTATGATTACCACACACTTCTTTTTCCCCTTTTCCTTTGTACAAGGGAATAATTATACCTGACTTCCAATCCTCCGGGACTCTACCTTCCTCCCAGGCCAATCTGCACATCTTCCACATCCATTCTACTACTATCTCTCCCCCATGTTTCAGCATTTCATCACACACTCCATCAATTCCTGGGGCTTTCCCCGATTTAACTTTCTTCATTGCTTCCACAACTTCTATCCTACTGATTTCTTCCTGTCTTCTCACCTCCCTCCTTCTCCCAGCCATTCCCCAGCCACTTATACTCGCATTACTTCCATCCTCTATGTTCAACAATTCCTTAAAGTGTTCTCTCCATCTGCTCACTTTTTCTCCCTTCTCCACTAGTAATCTACCATTTTTATCTTTCACTCCCCTGCTAACTTCACTTCCACCTTGTCTTACTCTTTTCACCTCTTTCCAGAACATTTTCTTACAGTCCCTCCACTTTACACTCAAATTTCTGCCAAATTCCTCATCCACTCTCTTCTTACTCTCTCTTACTAATCTTTTCACCTCTCTCTTTCTTTCTGCATATAACTCTCTCTTCCGCCTCTCAACTTCTTCCATGCCCCTGTTTCTCATCCATTCATTGTATGCTTTCTTCTTTTGTGCCACAGCCTGTTTCACGTCTTCAGTCCACCACACTGTTCCTTGCACCCCCCTCCGTCTTCTCTTCCTTCCACACACCACATCACATGCTGCACATATTTCTTCTGTAAATATCCTACACACACCTTCCACGTCTCCCATCTGCTCCAATTCATATTTGCCCAATCGTTCCTCCACTTCTCTCTTATACTCTGCCTTTTTCTCATCCTCTTGTAACCTTTCCACTCTCCTTGCAACTACTCCTTCCTCTCGTCTTTCCCTTCTTCTGTTCCTCCATCTTACTTGAATTCTAATTCTGGCCACCACCAAGTAGTGGTCAGAAAGTCCACTCCCCCAACGTCTATAAACTCTTGCATCCCTTACACATTTTTGCATCCTTTCATCCACACACACATAATCAATCATTGCCTTCCTTTCATTCAGTTCACCACCCACCCTTCTCATCACTCGCCATGTATACCTGTGGATCATTTTATGCCTGAAGAGGGTAATGGCTATCACCAACCCCCTTCCAGCAAAATGTCCACTAACGCACTCCCATTCTCATCTATCTCAGCAGGCACACCCCACTCACCAACTTTTCCATCCACCTTCACATTCCCGACTTTACCTTTCATATCACCAATCAAAAACACTCTCTCATTCCTTCCAAACTTTTCCATGCACACTTCTACAATTGTCCAGAACTCTTCTCTCACTCTTCTAGAACGATCTTGCGTTGGCGCACACACACACACAGAATCGCCCACATTTGTATTCCAACTTTCAACTTTATCCACACAATCCTTGACCCAACTGATCTATACTGTTTTATGCTCCTCTTCCATCTTTTACTCACATCTATACATACTCCTCCTTTGCCCTCTCATTCTCACCTACTCCTGCACATATACCCCATCCATACTCCCATTCTCTCACATTTTCTCCTCTCCATTTTGTTTCAGTTGTTCCACATGCATCCACTTTCGCACCCTCAAGCACCTGGACAATCTCTCTCTCTTTCACCTCATCATTCGCTCCCGCTACATTCCACGTTCCGATAACCATGTCCTTTGTCCGGTCCTTGGTCGTCATCGTTTGGTCAGTCCTTGTCCGAGGCTTATTGTTTGTTTGTTTTTAGTTAGTTGTTTTCCGGGGAGGGGCACTAACCCTCCGCCAACCCTTTTAGTCGCCTTTTACGACAAGCAGGGATACTGGGGGCGTATTCTTGAAAAAAAACCCTACCCCCAGGGGGTATTAATCTTGTCATTTGTTTTAGTTGATTGTAGAGCTGTTAATTATAGTGTTGCAAATAGTTAACAGTTGATTTAGGTAGTTGTTATATCTTCCTCATTAACGCTGCTTTACCGCTGTTGTAATCATCTTCTATACTGCTGTAGATAGTCTTCATTTTTACCACTCCTACCTTCTTTCTTCTTTACCACATCTCTTCTCTGTTCTTTTGCCGCTGCCACCAGTGTAAATAGAGTAGATTGGTAGGCAGGCAGGTAGCTAGGTAATAGGTGGATATTACAGAGAATCGTTGCCACCGATGTCGGTATCGTAAAGCATCATAGATTTCTGCTGCTGCCAAACACAGATAATGATCATGGTTAGGAGCTAGGATTGTAGTTGTAGATTGGTCAAGCACCTATGTCACCAGTAATTTGGGCTGCTACCAGTATAAAGTCGTGAGGTGCTGGATAGCTCGTTGTGGATTTTATCTTGAGGTAGGGTTGTCTGTTTCACTTGCCCCTCTATCAATCTTGTATCGTAAGTAAAGTTGAAGCACAGGTGTCATGGGGTTTCGGGGTTTTATTGTGACACAGTTATATCGTTGGTATTATGGACAGAGTGACGTGACCATGTACTGTCAGTGTGATGGTGATCCTACTACTCAACACTATCTCCTAAGCTTTCTTCTATCATCTCTCCAGTCCTTCTCTGGTTCTCTCTGGCTCTATGACTCTCACCTCCAATTTCTCAGGATACATTACTGGTGATTTCCGGCTGGTGATGTGTGTGTGCATATGTGTGCATATGTGTAGTGTCTAGGACTTTTCCATCACACGACCTATCTGGCTTTCGTCTGTTACCCCATGAGATCGTCTGGTATGTGTTTGCCATACATTGTGTTTGCATTCTGGCCAGAGGATGTGTACGTCTCCACCTGAACACCAGGCATTACATATTGTGCAAGTGTTACATATCGTGCTATGATATATATAAATGCCTATAACTATTACATATTGTGTTCTAACATATTAATGCCTCTGTTAAAACTAACGTCTGATTTACGTACCCGCCTCCCTTTCTAAATTCCCCTTCTTCTCCAACTAATTCCTCTGTTATTACCCTTACAGTATTGACAAGTATCGTACCATGTTTTTCCTATTACACTGAGAAAACATGTAGCTCTATGATTGCCATACATTTCTCTTTCCCCATTTCCTTTGTATAGCTGTTATATCTAACTTCCAATCTTCTGGGATCCAACCTTCCTTTCAGGGAAATCTGAACATCTTCCATATCCATTTTATCACTAACTCTCCTCCATATTTCAACATTTCATCACACACTGCACGATTTCCTGGAGCTTTCCCCATTTTAACTTTCCTCATTGCTGTTAATACTTTTGTTTTACAGCTCTCTTCCTCTTTTCTCAGCTCTCTTCATCTCCCAGCCATTCCAACACATTTATACTTGCACTACTTTCATTTTCTGTATTCAACAATTCTTTAAGGTGTTCTCCCTGTCTGCTAAATATTTCTTTCACCACCAGCTTTCTGTCATTTTTATCTCTCTTCTACAGCTTCCCTACCTTCTTGATCTCTTTCCAAAATAGTTTCTTACCTTCCCTCCACTTTATACTCAGGTAGTTTCCAAACTCAACAACTCTTTTCTACACTCTTAGTAGTCTTTTTACCTCTCTCCTGTTCTCTACATACTCGTATAATTCTCCTTTGCGTCTCATCACATCATCCAATCTTTTACTTTCGAACCAGTCAATATATGCTTTCGTCTTTTCTGCCACTACTGTTCCTTGACCCCCTTACTGATCATCTTCACCTCAAGTACTATCTCATATGGTGCACATATTTCTGCGAATATTTTACACATGCCTTCAACTTCCTCCTCCTGCTGCAAATCATATCTTTCCAGTTGCCATTCTACTAAATAAATAAAATACAAAAATACATGGTTGATGTGAAAGTTTAAAAGTTGATAGGTATCCTCTTACCCTGAATCACCTTAAAGACAGCCAAATTCAGCATATGCTACCCTAAATCACCTTACAGACAGTCAAATCAAGTACGTCCTGCCATGAATCACCTTAAAGGCAGCCAAATCCGACATGTCCTATCTTTTATCCTTACAGACAGCAACATCGGGTGTGTTTCGTGAGGTGGGCGACCTGCTGGACACAGAGCGAGTCACCTACAACAAGTACAGTGACATTACTCACAGTATGAGGACCATTGTGAGGTCTGGATCCCACGTGTTGTTTGACGAGGATAATAATTTCAATACTATGCTGCCCAACGACTTCTCTC
Source organism: Coenobita brevimanus (assembly GCF_032717465.1). Lineage (NCBI taxonomy): Eukaryota > Metazoa > Arthropoda > Malacostraca > Decapoda > Coenobitidae > Coenobita > Coenobita brevimanus. Next base: position 36,924,674 of record NC_136961.1, on the reverse strand, counting down.
GCACAGGTTGGAGAGAGAGAGAGAGAGAGAGAGAGAGAGAGAGAGAGAGAGAGAGAGAGAGAGAGAGAGCAACTGCTGTCTTTTATCGCTCTGCAAACTTCTTTGGGGAATTAGACTGAAATAATTATTCAAGTGTATCTACAATGTCAAACAACTCTAGACCAGGGGTCCTCAAACTCTTCAGCTCATCGACTCCTTCCTTCAGTTTCAGATAGTTCATCGATCTCCAAGCATTTATTATATGAAAATAATTTAATAAATACTACTTTAACTAACAGTATTGCAAAAAAAATATAATAATAATAACAATTATAACATAGATAAGGTGACTTCATACAAAATAAGTGATAATTATAATAAGAAAAAAAATATATATATTTAACATACCTTTTTATTCATAAACTAGAATTGTTGATTTTAATGGGAAGGATCCACCTGTTGAGTGTTGACAAGGGCATTGGTATTTGGTTAGAGTCTGCACAGCTGGTTCAACTCCGCAATCACAATTCCGCAACCTCTGACCCGTACCTTCTGCTACCGCAATTTCGCAATAAACTTGGAATGTGCAGTTCCGCTATCTCAGTACCGCAACCGCAATCCAGTTTCAAATTTTTCAATACAAATTGCACAAACAAGGGGTAAATTGATTGGTAATGTAGTGAATTACTGTATTTATAATCTATTTATGACACTGATTTCCCACAGTGACACTCAGTCACTGTGACCCTCACTACTCACCAGTGACTCCGTTCATAACTTCTCTCGGACCACTTCTAAGAGTCCTCACTGACTCAGAAGTTCAAGTTCAGAAGTTCACACCTGTGACACTCGACACTTCTTCACATCCGCAGGTCACAGTCAGTCTGAGTCCACCGAGACTGAGAACAACTCCATCTTGTGCAGGTCCATGTTCCCTATCATGAACACCAATTGCTCGAAGTTCTCCGAGGTCAGCCTTGTCCTTTTGGCCTTCATGACGTCCAACCCCTGGGAGAACAGTCTCTCACAATACTAATATTATAATAATATAATCATATCCTTTATTACAAAATTATTATTGCAAGGAAAAGAAATAGTTTTTGTGCCACTCGGGAAAATCAATCTGACCAGCAGCAGAATGCAGTCCATAAAACTTAAATGGATAATTCATAGAAATGTGCTTACTCTTGCAGATAATAACTCAGTAAACCATAGAAAAAGTATTTTCAGTGATCACCATTACATTAGCCCTTAACATCGTCATCTGTCAAACTGTGGCACAACTGTGCATGATAAGCTAAACGTGCCACAAAATTTATTGCCATGCTGGCATATAGTATATCGCATTGTATCATATCAAATCATTTCTTCTGGTATCGCCCATCCCTACTGCTAAGTGGCGCCTCGGCACCTCGCCTGCTGCCGCTGCTGGCCGGGAATCCTGTTCAAGCTTCATATTAATGAGTCATGCAGTAGCCTGTACTAACCGACACCGACCGCCATGTGGGAGACCGCAGACGGGATTGCGATTGCGGAAGTACTTACGCAACGCAATACCACAAGTTTCGGACGAGTTTGCTTCTGTCACAATTCCGCAACTGAAATCATGCGGTCCACTATTGCGGAATTTGCGGATTGCGGAAGTGATTGCGGAGGTGCACAGCTCTGGAAATTGGTGTTTTAGTTGTAAGTCACCACTCTCTTTCAGGATCGGTCTGTTCCTCTGGTTTGTTAGATGTGCATTTTCATGGCTAAAACTAGCTTCAACCATGTAAGAACTTGGGAATACATGTGAAAATAAATCAACCACTGCACGATGCCGGGGGTATTTAGCAGTAATATTTACACTGCTCCGATTGTCACTGAGGCATTTACTACTCAACATTGTTATTGCTTTGAGGTCCATAGTCATCCCTGTAAGTTCTTCCTATAACTGAGAGTCAATGTCTGCAATTTCTGTTTCAAATCAAAAGGTGTAAGAGTCCTGTCAGGCATGCGTATTTTCTCCAGTCCTCATAAAGTATTTTAAAGTCTTCTCTTAATTTATCAAGAAGCGTTGTGTACTGTATATCTCCAAGTAACTATTGAAAATGTTTTCAATTTCTTCCAGTTGGCGTAATTTTGAAAAATACTGAAAATTTCTACGTCCCAGTGAACCTTTAAACAGGCCTGTTTTGGCTTGGAAGCCTAACAGTTATCCTGGCCTGAAAAATCGTAACATTTTTACCCTGCAGATGTTTCTGTACTTAATAAATTTTGAATATAGGTTTACCAAACAGAACAGAAAATTTACATTTTTTTTAACACCTCACATAATGATCGGTTAGAAACTGTACAGTTATATTAAGTTGTATAAGTCTACAAGTCTTTGCGAGCTATAACCGCTATACAGACCCGCTAGACAGACATCTAACCTTAATATGCAGAACCATTTGTTCACACTTTCATCACTGTATTTACATAGCGTTGCAGACAATTTTCATAACAGTTTCAATCACCTCTTTAATTGCTAGAATATTGATCTCACCAACTGTATGTGATTTTCCTTTCCTTGGTATGGTGAGGGAGATACTGTTTGATGTCTTCGGGCCTCCTTCATTATCAACAGTAGTACTCTACTTGTCTATATGGGGGGACCTAGAAATGTGTTATAGTACAAGTTTTTTTGGTTTGGTCTTTTCATATACCCAGGGGACCACTGAACTATTTCAAATTGGTCGTCGTCATGACAACCTTGGGCATCACTTGAAATATGCAAATTAAGGCCGCCATTGCCGAATTATTGTTTTTATTCAATATTTCTGCAACCATACAAGATGCATATGTGAAACCGGTATCTACAATCATGTTTTCATGGTAAAAACTTACCATTAAACCCATTTCAGTCTTAAAATGTACAGTTGTGGGCAAAAGTTTCTTTACATCCCTGGAAACATTATGATGAGGCCACTCACCACGCATAATATTGTGCAGTGGTGGGTTACCAGTGTATTATGCATCATGAGTGGCCACATCTCGATTTTGCCCGGTGTGGAGAGCAATATTATTCTGGACATAGCACAAAATTAAAAATGATATGCGGATCATCACTACCACAAACGTAATAGGTACTGAATACCAGATTTCTGGTCATGTTGAAAAATAAGTACTTAGGACAAAAAACTAAACAAAATTAATCTCACTGCTTTACAACAGCCCATGACCATTTTATAATCTTACAACTTCTAGCAACCACTGGCAACAATATATGAATTCCTTATGCCTTGGTTTAATGTTGTATAGAGTATAAGATTAACAACACAAGTGGTTTACCATAGCCATGTCAATGAAAAATGTTATCGTGAAATACATGCATGTAGTATGTACAGCCGGCTTCACTGCTACAAGGGCCACTCAGTGTTGTCAACGCTCCCTTGCCATGGTGTGAACCACAAACAGTGACTTAGGAGGAACATTTGAAGCATTCACTGGTGAGAGGGAGAGACGTTTCAGATGTTGTTCCTGAATCGTGGGTTGTGGTCCACGGCAGAGTGAGGCGGCGTTGACAGCACTGCAGTGGCCCTCGTGGCAGTGAAGCAAGCTGTATGTATGAAACATGTTCAGCTTCAAAGCATAATATGAATGGCTTTCAAAAACGTAAATTATTGTGCATTTGGTTCTCATCATCTGAGTGTTCATTATCTTCATCAACACCATTACTGCTAGTGTTGATCATTAATGGATTATGATAATCATCTGAACCACGACAAATACAGTATGTTGTACAGTACAAATGATTTTTTATGGCAACAGCATGATGCTGACCCAGAGGCCTTTCCTTCAGCCCTGCATGAGCAGCTTAGGACACGGAGCAATGTAGGGGGAGCTGAAGGACCAGAGGCAATTGAGGGATATCGAATTCTCTTCTTCACTTCCCATCCACACTGGACAATGTCCAATTATGGAGGACTTTGCCTATCCTCAGCTTTCCACAGCATCACCTGTAGGTGTGCACGCTGAATGTGGAGGAGCAAATTGGCATCTGTGGGAAGGAAGGTCATGATACGAACTGGCTTGTCCTTTTTCTTAACATAGAGCCTATGACTGACCACATTCATGGAGGTACCTTGGGGCTGTCCATACATTGCCCCAAAGAAATCTTGCCCAATTTTTGTCAGATCCTCTTGAGTGGCCTCAGCTTCACCCAGCACTTCAGACAAAGCAAGAAAGTCACTGGACTGCAAGGCATTAAGGACACAGATTTTGCCTTTGCCAAATGGGAAAGATACAGTGTCATAACCACTTACTGCATGCATTCTCAACAACTGAAGACATTTGAGACCAAGATTCCTGCATGTTGCATTGATATCCATGATGGTACCATCCCATTTCTCCATCTGTATCCTACAGCCATGCAGAAGATCTGCTTTCCATACCCAGTAAATTGACAGGACAAATATATCAGTATCATCATTGAGAATTCTTATCACAAGGTCATCACTGGCAAACTGCAGCAGGTATGATATCATAGGGACATCAGCTTCATCATGAGAAAATCCACCATCATGCTGAGTTTCCACTCTGATGTTAGGTCCAAACCTGAACGATGATAGCAGCCCTGACAAGTGCCTCTTGTTATATTTGTTTCTCATTATTTCCTCTCGCTTTGGCAGGGCTGTTAATGGTCAGATTGTAAACAGTGGAGCCCTCACCTGCCCTCCTTAGTCTTTCATGGTCTTTAGCTGAAGTGTCAGTGTATTTATCAAAGACCAGTATTACCTGGGTGCTACAAGAGTACACAGAGAGAGGAGTCTTTATCTTCTCTACAAGCACTGTCACATCTTCACCATGAGGCCAGGTGATATGGTAAAGAACTTGCTGTGCATCCACAATTACAACATCTGGATCGGATGCATTGACAAGTGTAATGACCAAACGATTGGTAAGGACAGAGTTGTTTCCTTTACGCAAACAACCATATTCATCAATAAGTGATGATGGAACTGTACATAACTCTTATCTAAGGACATCCTCCAACTCAAGCTCCTATTGTTGTCCAAGTACCAGAAGGCGAAAGAAGATTGTCTCCAGCTCAAATGCTGTTTTGGCACCAACCTTGATGCCCTGTTTCAACAGTTCCATTGTTTTAACAGGCGTAGAAATCTTTGAGTGGAGACCAGAGGGCAAATATTTGTTAAACGAAGGTGCCATATTTTCTCCAATGAACAATGAATCATGCACATAAACTTCTGGTGCAACCTGGCCATTTACAATGTTGTAAAGAACAGGGCTTTCAACCTTAAGAGGATGTGAGTGTCGGGCTAGTTCAGAAGTAATTCGACACTGATCTCCCTGGTCTAGTTGTTGCCTCCTTTCACCCTCTTCTTTGTGTTTGATATCAGTTGTTTTACTAGATTTCTGCTCAAAATACAAATTTTCCATGGCATCAGAAAAGTAAGCAGATACTGGAAACCAATCTATCCACTCTGCAACCAGCCTATGTGACAGGGTGATGCTCTTTAAACCACCATTGCCAGTCTTGATGGCTGTCTGTTCACCAAACTGGTCACTTGAAACACAGTTCCATGAACCTTATTTGTGTTGACAGACGTGGGCATCAGCAACAAGGTCAGATGTGACATTTGATGGAAGACTGCGCATCTCTAACAAATGCAAAGTAATATATCTTGCATAATTGACATGGTCAGCGCTGAAGAAGTATGGCAACATTCGTTCCAAGCAAAGTTGTTGAAACAACCAGTCAGCCTCCCTCTCGGCACATATGAACTGGTGAACCAGAACAGTAGGTTTTATAAAATTGTCCAACTAGTACTTTCCTGTTGGATGAACACTGGCTTCTTCTAAATGAGCCTAGAGCTCATCAAAGTTTTTCTCACCATCTTGCAGAAAATCTTGAAGCAGAGCAGCTGTTACCATACTAAATGCCCCAAGGGCTTTCACCCATACTTTTCCACTCATTATGGCACTAAGGTGCCCTAAAGCTGCTCCTACCAAGACATCAAGACCTGAACCCTTCATAAGGTGCCCTATGCATCCAAGGAATGACATAGCATTATGCATGGCACCAGAGAACAGAATGAGATCTTTGAACCTATCTGACTCTGACCATTTAATTTGCTGTGCTACTGCGTACAAGTGCATATCTAAAAATATGGTTGCATGAGTCATATCCATTTCAGCTAAGGATTTTGTCATGTACAGTAATGATGTGAGAACTGTATCTGAATGGGAAGGTGGGGCATCAGTGAGATGACCAAGCAGATACACGGTAGGATGTTTTTGTGTCATTGCATTCTGGGATTCCTCCCTGGCTAATTTGCTGTTAAAGTCTTGCCATTGCATGCTTTGGTTTGATTTCAGGGTGTGCAACCATTTCACATCCTTTTCCTGAGCTGCCATAAGACTTTTCTGCCTGCTACATACATCTTTGTATGGGATCCCTGATGTGAATAAGATCATAGGAGGGTTCACTTTTTTTGGACCCATGTAGTCCTGCAACTGTACAGACTGACAGCAACACACTCAGTAGCTGACTTGCGTAAACGAGGGATTACAAGGTTCATTATGCCAAGTTTGGCACTTCCCTCCTCAATAATACCAGTAGGATGCATTTGGAATTCATGTGCCATGACATGTGTATCTCTGCACCCATTTGGAGTGTACTCAAAATTATCAAGCCAACCAAAGATTGGGCCAACCTATCTGGTAATATCCACAGCTTGATGAAGCATACTGACATTATCACCAAAAAATTTTGCAGCAGACTTGCGAAATCTTAAAACCTCATCATATGAATCTGTGAAACCATGTTCATGCAAAAGTTTTATCAGATCAGAGCTACCATACTTACGGTGCAATTTCACTGCTAGGCCGAGAGTTGTCTGATTCCTAAATCCTGTTGTGTCTTTGTACAGCTTGAACCAGACTAGGAGATATTTTTGTTACTTCACCACCTGATACAAGTTTTGAAATTACTCTCAGCAATGTATGTCTTGTTTGTTGAAGTGTCTTCATGTGTGTGAAATTGCCAAGGTCATAAAAACTGTTACTGTACTGCACGGCCTGTGCTTCATTTCAGACCCTACTTATAACAGTATTTATGCTTTCTTCATCATTCGTTTCTTCATCTTCCATAACCATCTTAAAAGGCCTGCCAACAAGGTGTCTAAATCCAACTACAATACCACAACCTTCAATATTTACAGAAACAATGTCATCATCAAAGTAGCTCCTAAGTTTGCTAAACATCTGTTTGCGGGACAGCTGTCCACCAAAGGATTGGTGTATATAAAAAAGTTCAACAGATGTCCATGTGCATACGTGCTGATCGGTATACATTTTGTCAATTACCATTTGAAGTGCCTTATCTTCAATTATTACATCAGAATGAGTGGCAGCATTTGTGTGTTTTGGAACACTCTTGAATTTATCATAACACTTCTTGTGGTACTGTGCATCAGCAGTAGGTAAATCTGTCAATGCATCTTTGACACGAATTTCAACCTGTCTGTCCCACTCATCATTTCTTTGTTCACAGATATCTAAAAGAATATGCTTGAAGGGAGGAAGGTCAGGTCTCTCCTCAGTCTCACACTGAATAACTCTCTCCCACCTGTTAAGATGTTTTGGATCTTTAGGGAGGCATTCCTTGCCACAAATCAAATAATGTTTTTTTAAATTGAAATGCAGGAAGTTGAGACCTTCTGACGCGTGAACTAGGCGTTTCACTTCGGGAACTGGAAAACTTTCCCTTCTTTTTTTTGGCTAAATACTTGCCAACGTTTTGCATGGACGTGTATATACAGTAACATGCTTTGTGACATTTTACTTTAGCACTGTCACCACATGAATTCAAAACATCTTGCAGCGTCAAATGAATTTCATCACCTCTTTCCTTGCTTCTCTGAATTATGGTGTTTATGGCTTGGGACTTGAAGGTTTGCAGAGTACCCCTACCCTTGCAGGATGGTATCACACATGCCTCACTGTCCGACTATGAAAGAACAACTTCTACTAAGTCCTGCATTTACAACACTTAACATGCAGGTAACATGCTGAATGTTATATACCCACACCATAACCAGTTCTGAAAGGCAAGCAATTGTATATGTTAACTAGCATGAGAGGGTAATGAGTTCAGAGTACAGTTGAGAAGTAACATGCTTTGTGACATTATACTTTAGCACTGTCACCACATGATTTCAAAACATCTTGCAGCTTCAAATGAAATTCATCATCTCTTACCTTGCTTCGCTGAATTATGGTGTTTATGCTTGTAACTTGAAGGTTTGCAGAGTACCTCTCTCCTGGCAGGATGGTATCACACATGCCTCACTCTCCATCTGTAAAAGAACAACTTCTACTAAGTCATGCAGTTACTACACTGTTGCCACACTTAACATGCAGATTACATGCTGAGTATTATACTCACACCAAAGCCAGTTTTGAAATGCAAGCAATTATGTAAATTAGCACGAGAGAGAAATGAGTTCAGAGTACAGCTTCGAAGTAACAAATGAAGCATGCACCTTGACCCCAGTGCGATGTTCAGGAATTTCTAAAGCACATGCTTAACACTTTCATTCCGTATTACCTGAAGGGTATATAAGCTATAATTACTGTTAGGATATGTGCACAAAAATATTAGAGTGAAAGGGCTTAGCTGTTGTCGTGAACTGAAAGAAATTGTTGTATTCGTTAGCAGTGCTGTCCCTGAAAAAAAAAAAAAAAAAAATTACCTAAGTGAATATCATGTCACATATAAATACATAGGCATAAGTTCCACATAATGAAAAAGTATTTATTCTGAAATATGCCTATATCCCCTCAAGAGGGTGCAAAGTGAATGAATTCACACGTCAGAGAAAAACTCAGTGGATGAATGAGATGCCTACAGAGGAATGAGTGAAAGGAACCCCCAATGTAGAAAAAGCCATACAATGCATATTTCAGACATAACAATGCTCTTATATTAATCATAGACCCTGAAAACATGGGTAAAGACTCTAAATTCATTCATCTTCTATGGTTCCAAAGTTATGAAGGAAACACGTTTTTTCTACAATGGCAACATTAATTTGCATATTCTGAGTAGTGCCCAAGATTGTCATGAGGACAACCAATTAGAAATAATTCAGAGGTACCTTGTGCTTACGAAAATATCAAAAAACCTTGTACTACAGAGTATTCCTAGGTTCACCATTGGGTACATAGGACTGGCAAATGGACTATAGCAGGTGCTCTGAAAAATGTCAATAAATTTAATCATTTTTATTTTTTCTTTCAGTATCTTTTCTTATCAGAGTGAACTTTTTCAAGGTGGACTGTCATCTTCACAGGTTTCATCACATTATTGCTGAAAGTCTTTTTACATAGTAAGCACTTAGGCATTGTTTCACTGGTAGATGGAGTGGTAAATCCGTGTTTCATTCTTGTGGATATTGTCGGAACTCCTCTTGGTATCAGCAGCTGCCATTATGTTTGTTGGTAAAGGCACAACAATCACTTCATTGACACCACTCCTACCACTATGGGTGATGAAAACGTACTGACTGTCCAGAACCCAGAGTTTGGGTTCCTGTGTAGGGGAGGGGGGGAGTACGCACGGTACGGGAAGTGAACAGGAATACTACACGTGCGTATAACCTTCATGAGAAGGGAGATGAGAGAGACAAGGGGGAGAGTGGGAGGTACGAAAGACAGGGTACAGATATACAGGAAGTGGACGGAGCAAGAGTTATGAAGAACCCGTGTGTACAGTAAAGACAGTTAAGATGTTTATCCATTATTAGTAAAGATAGTGCACATGGCCAAAATAAATCAAAGTAATTTATAAATGTGAAAGAGACATTATAATGGTGTGGACACGTCATATGATTCTGACATGATAGATATACTAAGATTTCATTTTGTTTCAGTAAAACTAATCTAAAATACATAAAATTAATTATACATAAATCATATGGCAATAATTCGAAATGTATTGCATAATACTCTATATACTTATTTTAAATTTCTCATACGCATTTCAGCTTTCGTCCCCAGTAGTCTAACCGATTGCTTATCGACCTTCCATCATTCATCGACCCACTATTGATCCCCAGCCAATTATCAACCCCCTATTGACTCCCAGCCAACTATCGACCCCCTTTTGACCCCCAGCCAATGATCGACCCCCTTTTGACCCCCCAGCCAATTATCGACCTCTTGGATAGTCCCATGGACCCTTGGGGGTCGATATTGACCACTTTGGTGACCCCTGCTCTAGACTGTTTTCTGTCTTTTATCGGAGAAGATTTCTGTGCTTTGAACACAGTAATATGGTGCTAACCTGAACCTAGAGTGCTGAAGAGACCTATTATGAAAAGGTTATTGGAGGTGGAATATAACCTTTTGATTGCCAGGCTTTCCCTCACCTTCATATAACCGTCTGGAATTAGCCAGAATAACACGTCAAGTTGAGGCCGTACCAGCCAAACGGCTGATATACCGTACGTCTTAACTCTTAATAAAATAACATTAGGAGTTCAATATAGCTTTTAATCCTTTCATTCTTTTTTGGATGTCTCAGCCAAGTAAGTTCACTTTCTGGTAACCTGTTAGTGACTAGGGACGGCCATTTCATTTTGCTGTTAATTCTGACACTATCCATAACACACCGAAAACTGTCGCTTGTATTATCATAAACACCCTGCGTAGCGACCTTTTGTACCTGAACTGAACTAGACCTGACTATTTCTGTGCTGTTTTGATGGCACCCATATGGTTGTGACAGGCATGGAAGAACCTAAATAAGCTAAGAAAAAAAAAAAATCCGAGGTATAGCCATGAGCGAGAAAACACCAACAATCCATTGCTAGCACGTGTCCTTCCTCCCATTATTCTGATTTCTCCTTTAACGTTAGGGGGCATTCTTCCTTCTCATACTCTTTTGCTGTGTAATTCATTTTCCTATCACAAAAAATATTTTATATAACATTGCCCATATGGTTGTACCATATTTACTCTTGGAGTACTCTGTAGGACTCAAAAGGATAAAACTAACCCTGAAGTACTATTGAATGGGCCTGACCTGCCGTCACTTAACCCAATTCGGTCTAACGGACCTAAAGTTGCCTGTATGAACTGCGGATATCCTTTTTGGATGGAACTGGATGTACATTCGATGATAAATATTTCCATTACCATTTCTCCAATTTTTATGCATTCGTTAAATACTCCTAGACTGAAAGAGACAGCGTATTTCTTTTGCTTAGGGTTGATTCTTACTATATGATACGCTAGGAAGGGAAGGTGATAGATATGCCATAAATGGAAAGTAGACCCAGTAAAAAAGTAGATCAGCTTTTTTTTCTATGACTGTGCCTGAAACAGAAGTGACGTGATTTAGTCAGAAACTAGACAGCACTCAGAGAGCACATACCTCCGCAAACGCTTACAGTATACCAGACAAATCATATTTCCTCCCAAACTTTATCAACTTTTCATTTGCCCATGACCCACATGTCCAAAATAATTAAATTAAATCCATCCAAATGTTTTCTGAGTATCTTGTGAACAAACAAACAAAAACCAGTCGTGAACCGGGATCGAACTCAGATCGCCTGGAAAGTTTAATCAACTCTTCCTTGGCCTTTGGTCTACAAACTTTCATTGAAATCCATCATTTACTTTTTGAGGCATCTTGTGGGCAAACTAACTGCTCGTCCGAGCAGTAAAATTTCCTTTTCAAATATTAGGGGACTTCACTCCAACATCAGCTCTGTTCCAAATTTCCTTCAGTTTGAATCCACAGATCTGCCATTTTTGACAGAGACACAAGTAAGCTCTACCTCTGATTGAGCTAGATTTAATTTTCCTAGTTATATCTTGATTCAAAATTTCAGACCCAAACGAGGCGTATGTTGCCTTGCAAAATCAGAAATTGCCCTGTTGGAGATTACTAAATTCATTTGTCTTTATTTCGACTATTCCATATATAAATTAAATCCTTTTGGTAAAATTAAGCATTTCTATTGTTTTTATCGTTCCCCTAATGCCTCTCCAGAACCGAGTTTATTTGACTCCCCATCTTCACAACTAAGTGTTCTCAACATTAATATTGCATCAGAAATTACTATTCTGGGTGATTTTAATGTTCATAATGTTGAATGGCTCACTTATTCAACCAGAACTGATGATTCTGGTCTTGAATGTGAGCTGTTTGGAGAATCAATCAATCTCACCCAGTTACTCAGTCAACCCCCCCATGTACCAGACAACCCCGATCAAAAGCCCCACCTACTGGACTTGTTTCTAACAACCAATTCAGATAATTATACCATCGAAGTGAAGTCCCCTCCCTGATCCTCTGATCATTGTCTGATTCAAGTCACCAGTTTAACACCTACCACACCCTCCTGCTTTGAACCTGTCGTGGTGACTAAATGGCACTACAACGGGGCAGACTGGGAGAGTCTCCAAAAAATTTTTATGGATGTTCCTTGGACTTCCTTTTTCTCCCAAGATGCAAACTTCACATTGGGCCAAATAAAGGATTTCATTAAAGTTGGCATGGAAACATTCATTCTCCATCATAGTTACAAAAAAAGATGTAATTCACTTAAATGGTTTGACCACAATTGTGCTGGAGTAACAGAACATAAAAAAATAGCCTATAAAACTTATGCAAGGACCAAAACCAAAGAAGCCTTTAACTATTTTAGAAATATCAGAAACCAAGCCAAAACTATTATCAATCTTTCTAAATCAAACTATCTTCATAGACAGGCTAACAAACTACTAAACAACCCAAATGATAACAAAATATTCTGGTCTACCCGTAATTCAAATCTAACTTCACTACCACCCCTTCCATTCCACTGTTACAGTCTCCCAGTGGAAACTAGTAATTGACCCACGTGGAAAAGTTAACCTTCTTGTTGACATCTTCTCAACAAACTCAACTCTAAATACATAAAATCACAATATTCCTGTACTTGATTTTGATTCCCCTCAAATACCTCCTTTCAAGATTCACACCAGATACGTACAAGCTATATTACAGAATCTCTTAGTAGACAAAGCTAGTGGTCCAGATGAAATTCCGTTAGTCGTACTTAAAAACTGCTCCTCAGTGTTGGCTCCTGTATTGGCAAAATTCTCCTGCTTATGTATCTGTACCTCAAGTTTTCCAGTCTCTTGGAAAGAAGCAAATATCCATCCTGTTCCTATAATGGGGGCAACTTCTGATCGATCAAACTATAGACCAATCACAATAACCTCCGTTCTCGGTAAAGTTTTTGAGACACAAATACACAAACACATAGTCAAGCATCTAGAAATAAATAAATTAATCAATGATCGGCAGTATGGATTTAGACAAGAACTTTCAACTGTAGACATTATTTGCCTTCTTACCCATCAGAGTAACAAAACAATACACCAACATCGTGAAACACACACAATAGCAATTGATATTTCAAATGATTTTGACAGAGTATGGTACTGGGCCATACTGTCTAATATGTCACACTATGGCCTTGCATCACTGGTTCCTCTAGTTTCTTGTTACCTTCATAATAGAAAAATACGGACCATGGTAGATGGAATTTATTCCCAGTTTCATTCCATAAATGCTGGCGTACCTCAGGGATAAGTTTTGGCCCCAACCCTCTTTCTCATTCATATAAATTACCTCCTATCTGTTACAACACAATACACTCTTATGCTGATGACTCGACCTTTCAAAGTTCTTTCCCATTTAGTACCTCCTTTACAAAATCTGATATTATAAATTCCCAAATATACACAGCAATTTCTCTGAACCAGGACCTTTGTAAAATTAATCAATGGGAACAAACAAATCTGGTCTCAATTAATGCTCAGAAAACTAAATATGTACATCAACATTTCCAACAGAAAGAATCCCTCACACTCTCACATAAATTTTCATAATGTCAGTATTCCCATATCCACTACAACTGATATCCTAGGTGTTACACTAAACCCCAGCCTAAGCTGAACAGCGTATATTAAATCCCTTGCTAAAAATGCTTCTAAAAAAGTGGGACTTCTGTACAGAGTTCGAGAATTCTTCACTGACGAGCAGTTGGCCACAATATACAAAAGTCCTGTGTGTTCTCAAATTGAATACTGTTCGCCACTGTGGAGTGGATGTGGAGCGGTTGCACATGAGGCAGGTGTGATTAATCAAAAATCCTGCCATTATGCAGGACCTTCCTCCATTATCAGTACGGTACGAAGAAATGTTGCTTCTTTAGCATTATTTTACCGATATTTTTACCGTAAGTGCTCTGACGAACATGCTTCAATTGTGCCTCCTCTTCACATTTTCTCCAGAAATACTCGGGCAGCTGGGGGCGCCCATGAACTCGCACTCTCTCCCCCGCAATGCAGAATCTCTGCTTATCAAAATTCATTTATTCCCAGAACTAGAACTCTATGGAATTCACTTCCTGGGAGTTGCTTCCCACAAACATTTAATCCACTTTTATTTAAATCCAATTGTTATAAATATTTTATGAATGGAGGATGCCTTTAGGCACATGGACATTTTTTTTGTATTTCCTTCGTTTTTCCTTCCTCCATTCATTATCTATTAAGAAAAAAAAAAATCTTTCAACTCCGTAGGCGGAGTAATGACCTAGGCAAGAAAATGTGATTTTTATTTATATATTTTTTTAGTTTACCCGTCTGGACATAGATTATGATCATGATTATGAAGTACGTATATAGTTTGAAACAAAGTTGGCCTATTATTTCACCTCTCCTCTTCACATTCCTCTGCTGTCAAATGTTGCAGTTTTTATTCCCGATTGTACAGATCCAAAATGTTCATTTCAATATGCGCTCTCTATTCATCTTCGATATTCAGGCCGGTCAGACTTTTGGACAAAATATTGTGGAGATGCAGGAATTACTGGAAATTTCTCAGTATTTCTCGTGCTTTTGCCCTAGCGAGTCAGAGTTGGCAGTTAGCCAGCTGTTTGTGAGTGGAGGCATTGTGCAAGTTCTAGGCTACATTAATGTTTGCTCTTTTTCTGTATAATGTTTTTATATATGTCATTGTTAAATTGTGTAATTTTATCTGCTTATATGCTAAATAATTCAGTGTTATGCAGTGTAAGAAAGCTGGCATAGCCTATTTGGATATCTCTGATTTGGCAACTGTGGTAGTTAGAGTATACTCGAAAATTCGGGTGTAATGCAAGCTTATATAAGGATGGGGAAGAAACTAGATCAGTTTCAGTAAGTTTTCAGTTCAGTTTGAAAGTAGTTCAGCGTCAGTTCAGTGCAGTGAAGATTGTATAGCTCAGGTACTTGTGAAATCAGTGAAGTTGGCATGTATTAAATGTAATCGCAGTTGCTGATGTCTATATAGCTCCGGGACTTGTGAAAACAGTGAAGTTGCCAAGCATTAACCTATTATCAGCGGCATATAGTTCAAACGGACCATTTGCCTGTGCGGCTTCCTTGCCAAAACTCAGCTCTCATAAAACAGCATATATCAGCATACTCACCAAATATCTACGTACTCTCTAGTGAACTTTTTTTTTTTTTAATGCCATGGTAATGGCGAAGATCTGAACAGAAGTTAGAGGAGTTGGTGACATAAAGCATCTTGTATTTATCGAGTGTGAGGGAAAATGGAGAACCAGAGCGGACCCTAAAATAAACAGAAAAAGCCGATACCAATGTAGCCACATCAGATGGGTGTACTGTGGACCGTGCAATGTAAGAAAAATAAGTGGATTTGGATTTGGCATGGAAATGAACGATAGGTGTATGTTCAAGTCACAGACACACAGACATACCTTTATACGTGATAATTGTTCGCTAAAATTTCGTGGTATGCGCAGAAATTAGCTTGCCGTGCGTGTGTGTGTGCGTGTGTGTGTGTGTGTGTGTGTCCTGAACAGCCACTACACTGTGTAAGCCGGTGCAAACGTAAACCGTGGGGGAAAATGAGGAGTAATGATGAAGAAGCTGATGTGTACTGTGAAAAAAAAAAAAAAAACACGCCCCTCATACAAAACGTCCGTGCTTTGGCGCGCGCACACACACACACACACACACACACACACACACACACACTATAAGAAATGTGGATATGGATATGCAAACAAACCATAGGGGAAAAAGGGCGTACTGATAAAGAGGCTAATTTGTACCGTGAAAAATAAGGAAATAAAATCTGTAAACACCTCTTGTGATAATAAATACCAGGGAGAGAGGGGGGTGGGGAAGAACACCAGTGGGAGGTGAGAGAGACAGAGACTGATGCTGTGAGGTCAAGGACATCCCTACAGGTCAGGTGACGGTAACGAATATAATTGGAGGGAAGGCGGAGCTGCCGGAAATCAGGCGTGCCGAGTCAACAGCACCTGTTTCCTGGCTCCAGTAAATCTATTTCCATACTCATGAGATGTGGTTAAAGATGATTACTAAGAATCTGTTGTCGGATAAGGTCGAGGAAACCCAATTTTCAAATACTGTGGCGGATATAATGGAGCTGTCACTTTAGTGGGGGTAAGTCTCAGATTTCCTGTATTCCTCGCATTCCTTTGACATTATGTAGTACTGAATGATTATAACAGGCATGGATATGGATGAAAGGGCTATGTTCAAGTCATACAGGCACACACACATAACTGTGGATGGGTTAATAGCTATAGCTAAAATGCCGAGGTTATTATATTGTGGCGGTTTACATAAGGGTGGTTTCACTAAACCAAGATCAAGGTTCGGATAAATTCTCCTGCCTTCCTCACATTCGTTTGAAACTAAGTACTGAATGATTGTTAACAGACATGGATATGGATGAAAGGGTTATGTTCAAGTCATATAGACACACACATAATAATACATGGGATAATAGCTGTAAATCGCGAAATTGTTCAAGAAAGTAGGTACGGTGTTATAGTTTCATATAGATGGAGCCTCTGTGGTACAGTGGTAGAGTGTGCGTTTCGTGCACGGGTGAACCAGGGTTCGCGCCCCGCCAGGGTAATTAACTTTGGGAGTGTTCACAGGGCCACGTACTGTATTGGCGGACACAAAAGGGTGCTGTGGTTGAACCCGTGTCGCTTACTATAAAGTATGCTTGCACCCAGTCGGCTTGCGCGGGCCGATTACGCTTGGTTCACAAACTACACACACATCCAAAGCCACTCCAACACTACAAGTACACTTACAAGCACTTCTTACCCTACATACAATCTCTACCAAACAGCCTAAGCCACTTGGTAGAGATACATTGGCTGTATTGTCCCGACTTCGGTCGGGTTAGGCCGGTCCTGCAGTGGATGCTCAAACGGCTGATGATGATCTATCTATCTATATACCTAGGCTGCTTCCCCCAAGGAAAGGGAGGTAGCCGAGACAGGACGGCACACTCCCCCTTTACTCATCCATTCAAAAACATGATATATATATATATATATATATATATAATTTCACTTAAAGGCTTATAGCAAATTATGGTTTGAATGTTTGACTCCTCTCTCCCAGGAACGTGATACCACAGAGGTAAATGATTGACTGTACTGTAGTGAAAATGGGGAAGTGGCGGGTTGAAGGATCGAGGCTCTGGGAATACAGTAGGGGGGGGGGTATTTTGTTTTATGATTTTTTTTTTTATACATTCATGTCATTTACCTGAGGAAAATTACACGGGTTGTTTTATCATTTCATATTATATATATATATATATATATATATATATATATATATATATATATATATATATATATCTTTTTTGAGAAACTCATGCAGTAGCTCTTGATATCTCTAAAGCTTTCGACAGAGTATGGTACCGTTCCCTGCTGTCCAAACTCCCTTGTTATGGACTAACGTCTTTTGTTCCATTGATTTCTTCTTATCTTAGTGACAGGAAAATAAGAGTAAAAGTAGATGATGTATATTCGAATTTCCACTCAATTAACGCCGGCGTGCCGCAGGGATCAGTTCTGGCGCCAACCCTATTTCTGGTTCATATTAATGATCTCTTATCTGTCACTCACAATCCCATTCACTCATATGCAGATGACTCAACACTACATAGTTCATTCACACTTAGACATCCATTTACAAAGTCTAATATCTCTACCTCTCAACTCAGTACAGCCATCTCCATAAATCAAGATCTATCTACAATCAGTGAATGGGGACAAAACAACCTTGTCTCTTTTAATGCTAGTAAAACTAAATATATACAGTTTACTAATAGACAGATATTGCCAGATTTGTACATTACCTTCAGTGCTACTAATATTCCCTTCTCCAAAAGTATTGAAATTCCTGGTGTCTCACTTAACAGTGCCCTCAGCTGGACCTCTCATGTCAGATCACTTGCTAAAACCGCCTCAAAGAAACTTGGATTATTGTACAGGGTTCGTAACTTCTTCGTTGATGAGCAGTTAGCTATAATTTATAAGAGTCATGTGCGCTCTCAGCTCGAATATTGCTCACCCTTGTGGAATGGTTGTGGAGAGGTTGCATTAAGACAACTAGACAAAATTCAGAATAAAGCTGTTAGAATCATTAACAACCCTGCCATTATATATAAACTACCTCCCCTGCAAGTAAGAAGGAATGTTGCCTCCCTTGCATTATTTTACAGATATTTTTTTGGCAAATGCTCAGACGAAGTTGCGTCCATGGTGCCACCTCTTCATGCCTTCCCTCGTGCTACACGGGCATCTGGTAGCGCTCATGACTGGAATGTCACTCAACCATATTGCAGAACTTCTGCCTATCAGAATTCTTTCGTTCCCCGAACCGCATCTCTCTGGAACTCGCTTCCCCAGAGTTGTTTTCCTCCAAATTTCAACCCACAACTATTCAAGTCTAACTGTTACAGATATTTTATTAACAGAGGACACCAGTAATCTGGCGTATGGATTTTTTTTTTTATCCATTTGTTTTTCCTTCCTCCGTTATATTATTTATATATATATATATATATATATATATATATATATATATATATATATATATATATATATATATTATTTCTTACACAAGAGGACTTTCCTAGCCATAAAAATATAATATGGAACATAATAAGTATTGGAGTAGTATGGTTGGAAGTAGAATTATCCTGTGACTGCTTGGTACATCCACCCTCCATCATGACTGGCAGGTGAGTGACCAAGGACGGTAAGAAGGGGTTGACAGGTGCCGCTGTGACCTACATTCTAACCCACTTTGGGAAGTAGGTCGGAGCTAGATGAGGGCGTATCGCATGCACTCAGGAATGTCCAGATATGGTGTAGCAAAGCTTACAGGTTAAGTGTAACTGCAGTTGGTGAAGATTGTAGCTCCTGGACTTGTGAAAACAGTGAAGTGTAGTTGGCATGCATTAAGTGTAATTATCTGGTGAGTAAAGATCCCGAACTCAAGAAGCCAATGTTTATTTACAACGCCTGAGCTGATCTTGTGTGCTGTATACCAAAAGACTTATATAGAAATAACAACTCATGGGGCAGCGTCCTTCCTATCCTGAACTACTGCTGTTGGAGCTTGTGGCAGTGTGGGACTGGGGACTTAACAATTGTGTAAGGATAGTGGATCATTATAAACATACACGTAGTTACTGGGGGGACAATTTGCCCCCCTTGGGAAATTTTGGGGAAATGCTGAAAGGGATTTTTGGCATAGTTCTTGTATGACAATACAGTTGTCCTAATTTTACCACTTGTATATTAAAGAGTATTATATTTCCAAAAATATTTATCTGAGGAGTATGTGTGGAGTGACGCGTATGGATCGAGTACGAAATAATGAAGTGCGAAGGAGAACTGGAGTTGTTCGGGAGATGGTTGGTAGAGTTGAGCAGAGGGTGTTGCGATCGTTTGGGCATATGGAGAGAATGGATAATGAGCGATTGGTGAAAAAGATAACTAGATCTGATGTGAGAGGTGTAAGGCTGAGAGGAAGACCACGAATAGAATGGATGTACAGTTTGAAGAGAGTGCTGGATGCGAGAGGGATGTCTGTTGAGCAAGGAAGAGTGGCTGTGCGTGACAGAAATAAATGAAGAGAAATTGTGAATGAATAAGTGATGACGCAGTCCTGAGGGGATATTCTCCCGCATTTGATCTGATCAGTTAGTTAGGTCAGGTGCGGTAAGGGGATGAGTCTGTTATGATGTGGCAGGGGTAAACCAGCTCTGCTGTCGGGCCCTGCTGCGGATGTCACTGATTGTATTGCGCAGTTGACCCTTGTGCGGTGTGGTGCGGTGAGGATCTGTCCGTTCTCCCCTTTGGGGCTAAGATGCGAATGAATGTGTTTGAATGGATGAGTAAATGGGGAGTGTGTTGTCCTGTCTCGGCTACCTCCCTTTCCTTGGGGGAAGCAGCCTAGGTATATAGATAGATAGAATTTCCTTTGAAATTAAAAGCTAGACTGAATATTATAAAACCCTTGAGAAAAAATAACCAGTTCTAACTTAACAATTTCCCCTATCACCTTATTGTGTGGTTAAAATTAGAGCTCTGATGATGTTTTGCAGTTGAATCCTGATTAGGTGTAAAAATGGCCTTCCTGTCCCCTCAGTCACATCCTCCACCCTGCAACCATATCCTCTCATCCTGTAGCCAGTTGCAAACAAACACTGCATAATTATTGTTACAAACAGCTGAAACAAGCAGAATTTTTGAAGACTGCATGAAGCCATTTTGATCACCTCAGACTACATTTTAAATGGTAAGCAGATGTAAATAAGTGTGCCAGGGGCCTTGTTTGGGTGGGGGACAGAGTATCTTTTGTCCCCCGACTTTTCCATCCATCCATCCATCATCTAATCCTATGTTGCCCCATGAGGAGTGTAGGAGCCCGGGGCTAGACAAGTTGGTCCTGACATTTAAGATGAGAGCGACCAGCCTCACTCATCCCTGAGTGGCATTGCATGAGCAGTAATCTCTAACCATGCCTTGGATATAAACCTTCACCAGCTCAATCCGATTGGAGTGCCATAATTACCCACTAAACCACCAGGTGCCAAAATTTGGTTATATAGTTACCACCCAGCATAGTAAATGGTTTCCTGGTGTACAGGAAACCATTTGGCTTGTCACTCAGTGTACTGTAGAGTCACCCACAGGCAGAAGGAAGAGGAAAGAAAGACAGAAGAGGGAGTGTAAAGTCACCCGTAGGCAGAAGGACGAGGAAAGAATGAAGGAAAGATAGAAGAGGATGGAAGGAAAGAAAGCTGGAGGAAAGGAAAGGGCAGACACCCGAGAGCAGCACTACATCGAGTGAGTGGATGGCGAGCGCCCCCACCTACCAACTTTTCTAGGTGAAATTTTTCAGGATGAATAGCTTTACGCCGTTTTTCATTTTTTTTCCTTAATAGAAAAAACCTTTCGATACAATACAATACAGTTCAGTGATATGAAAATCATTCCCTGTTGAGCTGGGCAGGTCGAGTGGCCACCTGAGTCAAGGATTAAGAGAGGTTAATCGCACTATAGTCCTTCCAAAATATCGAGATCGTTTGGGCGTTGATTCTCACGTAAATTCTTCACGCAACGCAGCCGAATCTGTACCAAAACACACCTCTCTGTCTCATGTCAGCTATTTACTACTTCTAAATGGAATTTATTTACAGTACATTTATATATAATTCTCTATTGAGGCTATCTAGTGTGAGAAAATGCCTATTGTTTTTAATAATAACAATGACTTTTTATAAATACCTCAACACTTGGCTATGTTGCTTTCCAACGCTGTCACGCTTGTAGGTGAGTCAGTGAGGGTAGGCTAGGTGTCAATCCGCAGGTCACTTTCTCTGACCGCCATTAAAAGATAAGCTCCTACCCCTACTACTCGCCCTCGTCTGCTCGACAGTCGAGAAAAAGAACTTATTTACAGCGTAAATAAGTATTTTTTAGAAGAGAAGGCAAACAGAGGACCTATAATTCATAAAACCGTATAGACTTTTTACAGAAATATTTCTCCATAAAGTGTTGATTTTATATGCAGAGACAGACAGACAGACAGACAAACAGAATCAGGAGGTTTTTCCTCAAATTCTAATAATTCATAAAACCGTATAGACTTTATAGAAATGAATCTCCATATAATGTTGATTTTTATATGCAGAGAGAGAGAGAGAGAGAGAGAGAGAGGTAGTGAACTGGGAGTGAGGGTTGTCCCTTGATGTTTGTCTCTAATCCGATAATTGGCTCAGTAAAAACTGTGGCAACGTTGCACATAGGGTAATTTCCATGAGGGACAACGCCCAAAAGATCTCGATATTTCGGAAGGACTATAGATGTATTTACTTAGGTCAGTCTTGATACATGCACCACCCCTGATGCCTGAGCCAATGAGAATCAAACTAAAAGAATAAGTAGTGGAATACAGGATTTCTGTTAGCTGCCACCACAGCAGTAGTTCAAAATAGAAAACCAGACTGGGGGTGGGTGCGGCAGCGAATTTTAATTTACACATATGCGCTAAGTAGGGAGGGATAGAGAGAGAGGGGGGGAGGGAGAGAGAGAGAGAGAGTGAGAGAGAGAGTGAGAGAGAGAGAGAGAGAGAGAGAGAGAGAGAGAGAGAGAGAGAAAGATATAAAACCGCAAAGGAAAATAGAAAAAAAATGATAGTATCATGAACGTGGGAAAGTGTGTGTGTTTGGGACACTCCCGCCAGTGTGGTGACAGATATTTCGGGGAAATATTTCAAGTGTTTGCCTCCCCCCCCCCCGGCAAAAGTCCTGGATACGCCACTGATTAGAAAGTGCTGCAGTGAGTCAAACCTTCGACATGGAGGCACAAGGTGTACAGACGAGAAGCCAGGCTAGGAAGGACAAGGTGTCGTTGGCTTCAGTCTTGAAGCTATTACAAGCACAAAGTGTACAAGCACAAAATGAAGGACTACAAGCACAGAATGAAGGACTACAGGGACAGAATGAAGGACAGAAAGAGCTCCAAGAACAATTACAGGCACAAAGTGTACAGTTACAAGCACTGAATGAAGGACAGAAAGAACTCAAAGAACAATTACAGACATAAAATGTACAATTACAAGCACTGAATGAAGGACGGAAAGAACTCTAAGAACAATTACAGGCACAGAACGAAAAACAGGAAGAACAATATAAGCAGTTTCAAGAAGCATTATGGGAGCAGCAGAGGGATTTACAATTGAGGATGCAAGGACAGCTAGATGCTTTCATGGGGGAAGTGAAGGAAGAGCAACAACAGTTGAAAGAGGATGTATAAGCTGAGCTACGACAGCAGAAGTATGAGGTAAGCAATAATGTGATGGACTGCAGACAGCATGTAGACAACCAACTGAAGTTTAGTGAGGGAACAGTGATGGAATGCAGAGAGCATGTACATAACGAGCTAAAGCATGTAGTCGACCATGTGAAGATAATTGGTGAGAAAATTGAGTCTGCAGAGAAATATTGCACTGCTAAGCCTCAGGCTAGTGTACGGGAGCATATGAAAAGAATGGACAGTGTATGGTGAATCATGACGGATCCCAAGCATCTAATTAAGGTAGCATTACAGGGCTGAATAATCTGAATGTAGGAGTTTTAAGTCCTGGACTCAACTCTGGTGTCCCAGTTTTGGGGACCCAAACCATTGAAGTGCTTGGGTATAATGTGGTACAATTAAAAAGAAACCTCACGAACTTGATGATAGAGTATCATGGGAAGCTTCCACTGTGCAGTCTGAGTTACTAACTGATCAGAATGGTTGAGATGATAGGCAGAGGGCAGTGCAGCCTGCTATTAGCCTCAAGGGTGCTGCAGTGTAAATTCTGGCCCAGATATCAGTAGTCTCCAACTCGAATTCTTCCCGCTCCTTCTGGCACCTTGCCAAAAATCTTTCTAACAACTTTACCTCATCATCCTTCCCTCCTCTTTTCTACTCTGATGGTTCTGTAGCTATTTCTTCTACTGATAAAGCAGATCTCTTCGCACAGACTTTCTCTTCCAATTCCACCTTAGACGATTCCGGTGCTGTTCCTCCATCACTTCCCCCCTCTGACTTCCTCATGGCAGACATTAAAATTTCTTCAGTTGATGTATTTTCTGCCATCACTGGCCTCAGTACTAACAAGGCATATGGGCCTGATGGGGTCCCTCCTGTTGTTCTCAAGAACTGTGCGTCTGTGCTTACACCCTGCCTAGGCAAACTATTTCGCCTTTGTCTATCAACTTGTACCTTTCCTTCTTGCTGGAAGTTTGCTCTCATTCAGCCAGTCCCAAAGAAGGGTGACCACTCCCAACCCTCCAACTATCGTCCAATTGCTTAAAGTCCTGTATTTCAAAAGTTTTCGAGTCAATTCTTAATAGAAAAATTTTAAGGCATCTTTCCTATCACAACCTTCTTTCCGATCGTCAGTATGGGTTCCGTCAGGGACGCTCCACTGGCGATCTTCTCACCTACCTTTCAGACTCCTGGTCATCCTCCTTTCGGGACTTTGGTGAAAGCTTTGCCATTGCACTTGACATCTCAAAGGCTTTCGATCGAGTCTGGCATAAATCTTTAATTTCCAAACTGCCCTCCTACGGTTTCTATCCTTCTATCTGTGCCTTCATCGCTAGCTTCCTTTCTGGTCGTTCTATAGCCGCTGTTGTAGACGGCCATCGTTCTTCTCCTAGATCTATCAACAGTGGTGTTCCTCAGGGGTCTGTCCTATCACCAACTCTCTTCCTTTTATTCATCAATGATCTTCTAAGCTGTACATCTAACCCTATCCACTCATATGCTGATGACTCCACCCTTCACCTTTCCATTCGGTTCCCGCAATGCCCATCTCAACAGTTACTTCAAGAAACAAGGGATGAGGCTATGGCACACCTAATGTCTGACTTGGCTCATATCTCTGACTGGGGTAAAAATAATATGGTTGTCTTTAATGCATCTAAGACTCAGTTCTTACACCTATCAACCCGACCAAATCTTCCACAGGTATACCCACTAACGTTTAATAATATTCAGCTTAATCCTGCATCATCCTTGAACATGCTTGGGGTTTCATTTACTCGGGACTTATCTTGGAAAGATCATATTACATCTCTTGTAAAATCTGCTTCCAAGAGATTGGGTGTGCTAAGCCGACTCCGCTCTTTCTTTACCCCTGCACAATTGTTGACTCTATACAGGGGTTTTATCTGCCCCTGTGTGGAGTACAACTCTCATGTGTGGGGAGGCTCCCCACATACAGCTCTTCTCAATAGGGTGGAGTCAAAGGCTTTTCGTCTCATTAACTCTCCTCCTCTTACTGACTCCCTTCAACCTCTGTCTCTTCACCGCACTATTGCATCTTTATCTCTTTTCTATCGCTACTTTAATGGTCACTGCTCCTCTGAACTGTCTGCTTGCATTCCTCCACCTCTACGACGGGCGCGTAGCACCCGTCTGGCAGCAAACTCTCATCCCTTTTCTGTCCAACTCTCTAATGCAAGAGTTAACCGTTACTCCCAGTCTTTCATTTATGCAACAGGTCAGCTCTGGAACTGTCTCCCTCTGTCTGTATTTCCTGCTGCCTATGATCTCCAGTCTTTCAAACATAGTGTGTCCAGGCATCTCAAAATGATCGGATCTTGAATTTGGCTCTCTATTGTATTTTGTTTTTCTCTTGGAGGGAACTGTTACTGCGGGCTCATGGCCTTTGGTTCCTTCTTCCTCGCATAAAAAAAAAAAAAAGAGGAGAGGAACAGTTATCAGTCCTTAGTAGAAGTAGGGGGGTGCAGATATGGGACCATGTACCAGACTGAGGTTTACAGACCAAGATTCCGGAGCCGTGTATGCATTCAAGGCGACTCCCTACGGGAGCTTGCTCATGGCCTGGACAGTATGGCATACAAGGTGTATCTTGGAGCAGCACCGAACCTGCTGGCTATTTTTCTGAGGAACCAGTTCATCGATGCTCTCGATAGTGCAGAGGTGAAAGTGCAAGTGATGCAGGCACAGCCCAGGAGCATGCAAGAAACACTAGCCAGGGCTCTACGTTTACCTGTTGACTTGTTAACCTGCCGCATCCAGGCAGATTTTTCACCTCTGTCTCCAGTCCCAGCAGATTTTCGAAAGAAAAATTTTGAGATCAAATCTCCACTTTTTGTGTGAAACAATGGAAAATCACAGAGAAAATTCTCACCTGGGCCTAGAAGTCGTCTAAACAGGTGACTCTCCGCACACCTTGTACCGTCTTCTGTGGAGCTGCGATGTGGCTGTCAAGTTTTCTATGGTAGTGATTAGTATGGGAAACCACTCAGAATAGGTAGATATTTATTAATTTGGTACAAAAAAAATGTTGTACAATAATATACTGGTTTTCAAACAAAAATATAGGCAGTATGAATGTTGTTCCATATAGCAATCACCTGAAAATTTTCCGATTCTTGCATATATGACTCACTATGACTGTTGTATTCTTTGAAACAAGGATCAACACACAGTCCTACATTGCATTCCACACACTCGTATCTAGTGTCTTTTCTCTGAGTGGTTGCTGTCACTTCTGATTGGCTGCATACGTGACAGCGGCGCTGGGGTCTAGGACGGTTCGGTTGAGGAGGGATAGTGGTTGGGAAGTGGCGTCCTGAGAGGCATAGGGGAGTTTGGGCGGCAGTGGCGTGGCAGGTGCGGTGGTGGGGTCTGTCCTCTGCATACTTCACGATGATTTCCTGAGACAGCTCCCTCACAAACCCCCCGAAGGTCTCGGAGGTTCTGGAAGTCACGGCATGGAGGTAGGTGGCATTCACGACCATGATATCGAGCAAGTGGAAGAAGAGCTTTTTGTACCATTTCATCGTGGTCCTGGCACATTCCACACTGGAAATCATGGAATCAGACTGGTCTACTTGCCTCTTGTTGACATTGTAGTCCAGTACTGACTCCGGTTTCCAAACATGGAACCTCCTCTTGCTGCAGTAATCCAGCGAGTCTGTGTGGTGTATCAGTGGGTGGTGTACCACTGACAGGAGGAAAACTTCCCTGTTGCAGTTCCATATGGTGGCAAGGATGATGTTCACCTTGAAGAAACCACCTCATTCTTGTCAAGTTTTCTCTCAACTTGACCATATGGCAATGGTTTTTCTTGACTGTGCCACAGACTCTAGTGTCGTGTTGGTGGAGGTACCGAGCAAGAAGGGGGCTAGTGTTCCAGTTATCCAGGTACAGGACGTGACCACGATGAAGGTAGTGCTCTGTCATTGTCTTTACGATGGCACCAGAGAGTCTAATACTTCGATCTTCTGTTTTGTCTATCTGTGCGCCAGTGTACAAGACTATGTATTGCATATAACCAGTTTTACAGTCACACATAATGACGATCTTGAAGCAAACACAGTGTCTCTTGCTGAGACGTACTGCTGAAAAGAAATAATGCCTCTCAACAACATGAGACTCTCGTCTATGACAAGGTCTCTGTAAGGACAGAAGGATGAGCAGAACTTTTGCCGCAGGTGATCAAATACCATCCTTATTCTCCTCATTTTATTGGTGTTACAGTAATCTCTCCAATATCCGATGTAAAACAGCCAAAGGCATGTCCAGGAAGTGGGATCGTCTGGATACTGAGACCCTGTCTCCTGGACTGGTACTTATGGACCCTAACCCAGCCTAACTTTGAAAGCCACCTAAATAACTCCCTACCGGACATGCAAAAATAAGGGACAGAAAGCATGGAATAAATGAAAAGGAATCAGAGAATGAGGAATTAGGAGTATGGAAAATATTTAGCAGTGTACAGGGTACTTACAACACGTCTGTGACCGTTACGAAGATTAATCCGCCTCCTCTAAGGCTCTGGCAGAGGTGAAAATGCTCTTGAAGCACGTACAGTAGTCCAGTGTTGTGCTGCACTTAATCCTTTGCCCTGTGAGTTATAATTGCTTAACACTGCACATTCTGTTCCAACTAGTGCCATGCCAGCTTCAGCTGCCAGTTTGCACTTTGCGCTTAATCTTTTGCACTCTGACTTCTAATTTTTTAACACTGTACAACACTGTAAATTTCCATGTGATCTAGTGGCGAGGTGTTGCAGTTTATTCACTGTTTATTCACAAAAACGAGCACGTGCGGCATCCATTGCGATGAGCTTCTACTCAGGATGGTAGTCAGGCAGTAATTGCGGAGGGGAGGAAGCAAGGGGCCGCACATAAACATAGCTGTTCGGCGCCGCGTGCCAAGTTCAAAGTACGGTTGAAAAA
Organism: Coenobita brevimanus; assembly: GCF_032717465.1. Lineage (NCBI taxonomy): Eukaryota > Metazoa > Arthropoda > Malacostraca > Decapoda > Coenobitidae > Coenobita > Coenobita brevimanus. The sequence goes on along the minus strand of NC_136961.1, from coordinate 36,896,515 downwards.
AATGTCAGATTTTCTTTTTGTTTGATGTTTTTTGGCCCTGCATTAGCAGGGTCGTCAGCATCATAAAAGTGGAGGCAGCTCAGAATTTGCTGAAATCTATTCTGGAACACTATCTTCCCAAAGAAAGGTGTGCTGGTCATAGGGTCCGTAAACCAGTATCCTGAAATTTGTCATTTCTGTAAAATACCCATCAAGAGAACCAGGGCTAAAAAGATGAACATTTCACATGTGGTAACTGAGTAGTCACTTTGCTGGGAGTGCTTACTTATTGTACCTTCATGCTCACTTTTACGGCGCTGGCTGCTTGTGAACGCGTTGCTCTGCTCCACAGTTCACTCCACAAACTCCTCATCAATGTATAGGTGGAAGAAATCCACCCTGGTGGAGCCTGCATGGAGTCCCGGAGCAGTACAGCCTGACTGCCACTCCTCAGTGAACTGGTGGATGATAGATATGAAGTCACTCCCATCCTCCCAGTCCCACAACACACCAACATCCCAATCTTTCAATTCATCAGGGTGGGGAGGAGAGGGTGGTGGGGATGGCGAGTGGTTGGGGAGGTGGAGAGCGGTGACCTTCCCCACTCACGCTCCTCTTCCCTCTCCCTTTTCACTTTCCCTTTCCCTTCCCTTTGCTTCCATTCCCCACATCACAGGGCTGAGGAGAGGAAGTGTGGGAATATTGCTGGGAGAAAGAGGTGCTAGGGTGCGGCTGCTTCTCACCTGCCCACTGCCCAGGTACACCACATGGTCGCCAGGGTGCTGCCTTCCTGCCACCACCACTTTCCCTTTCATTGATCACTCCCACCACACCTCATGCGCATTCCCCAGACAAAACAGAAGCACCATACCTTATTTTTCATCTCACCACACCTTCAGCTTCTCGCGGCAAAATCCTTTCCCTCTCCCACCACGCGGTAACACCACGTCCCACTGCTCCATCCTCATCTTCATCCTCTTCAGACCATTCATCTAGGGGCTGGAGAGAGGTGCATGCATGAGGTGGAGGTGCAAGCTGGCCTTCCCTCACCTTATGGTACCTCCTCATCACTGCTGCTTGTTTCGTCATCAGGCAGCACATAGTCCTTGTCAGCCACATCGTCATCGAATGGTGAATCACTGTCACCTGTGAAGGTGTCAAGGGCGGCTTGAATTTCGTCGTCAGAGACCTTGGCGTGCCATGTCTGTAGTAGGTCACTGCTAACAGGTGAGTGACCGAGACAAGGGCGTGCGCAGGTCACACGGGGTCAGGGATTGTCTCCGTCTGGTGGCAGGCAGAGGAAGGTGTCCCATGTCCATGTATAAAAAATCACACACGAAATTTGAAAATTGTGGAAATGACAGACCTTGCAATTGCAAAATGTATGAATATGTTTTCGTGATTGAGCGTGAAAAAAACGTTGCAATGTATTCGTGTTACTGGGACGTGCTGGGTTAATGGGAAGACCACCTGGTGAAGAGCTTCCTACAGACACCTCAGGCTATGCGAAGCATCTTCTGGAAAGGCTAGCTGAGGTACATCATCAAGTGCAGGGAGCCCTCAAGTTTTTAAACAAAATGATAAAGTGCAAGTATGATGCCTATGAAGGTGAGGTGAGCTTCAAGAATGGTGACAAAGTTTGGTTAAACAATCCTATGTGGAAGAAGGGACAGTCATAGAAGCTGCAGAGCCCATGGGATGGGCCTTACACTGTTTTGGACCACCTATCAGATATAATGTACCGGATTCAGGGACGGAGGAAGTCTCGCCCAAAGTTGGTGCAAGTGATCCATCTGTTAAAAGCACCATGGGGCAGGACAGTACAGCTGGGATGTCTCTGAGGAATTGTGCTCACCCACAGCCAAGGATGTTGAGGAGGACTACGGATCTGAAGTACAAGAGGATAGTGACAGTTTCTCGAAGGAAGAAGTGGATCAGAGAGAGGAACAAGACATTCCAGGAGGACTGGACTGTGTGGAAGAGCAGGGACGTTGTCAGAAGCAGCATAGGAGAAAACCTGATAAGTTAAAGGATTATTTTGTTTATAATTAGATGTTTCATTAGGATTAACGATTATGTTTGTGCATATTGTGAAATTTTGTTGGGACAACAAAGGACTAGGGAGAGGGCAGTGTTGGGAAGCAGGATTTACTGGAAGATTCTCAGTGTTTCTTGTGTTTTAACCGTTGCAAGTCTGAGTTTCCAGCGAATGACTGCTGTTTGTGAGAGGATGTATTTTGTAAGTTGTACATTAAGGTTTGTGCTCTTTTTCTTTATAATGTTTTTATTTATATGATTGTTATATTATGTAATTTTATTATCAGTTTGTATGCTAAATAATTTAGAGTGTTATGCAGTGCAAGAAAACTCTGGCATATTTTGGATGTCTCTGATTTGGCAACTGTGGTAGCTAGAGTATACTCGAAGATTCGAGTGTATTGCAAGCTTATCTAAGGATAGGGAAGAGACTAAGTTGTTTCAATTAGTTCTCAGTTCAATTTGACTGTAGTTAAGTGTCAGTTCAGTGCAATGAAGATTGTATAGCAGCAGTACTTGTGAAAAGAGTGAAGCTGGCAAGCATTAAGTGTAATTGCAGCTGGTGAAGATTGTATAGCTCAGGGGCTTGTGAAAACAGTGTAGTTGGCAAGCATTGATTGTAATTATTTGGTGAATAAAGACAGCGAACTTAAGAAGCCAGTGTTTATTTACAATGCCTGAGCTGATCTTGTGAGCTGTACACCAAAAGGCTGACCATAGGAATAGCAACTCAGAAGGCAGCGTCCTTCCTACACTGAACTACTGCTGTTGGTGCTTGTGGCAGTGTGCGACTTGGGATGTAAGAATGTTTCTCCCTTGTTCCTGTTTAGCCAATGGTACAGTTATAGACCGACTACAGCTGCTCATAAAGACTTAGGGGTGTATTCAAAGTCGCATCGTTGGCTTCGTAGCTCCTTTTCGTCAACGATTTATTACAACATTAAAATTCTATTGTATGTTACCACACTCGTTTTGATATCGTCTTAGTTTCCTTTAATAACATGCATTAGGATATTGAAGTGTAATTGTTATGTGTAGAATAAATCGTTCAGATGGAAAATCATGAAACTACATCAAATGAAATTTTAACGTCAGGCATGACGACGTCAGAGGAGGAAAGTGATGGAGGAACAGCACCGGAATCTTAGCATGCCCTGATTCAGCAGTAAAGTCATTAATATAATAATAATAATAATAATAATAATAACAATAATAATCATAATAAAAATAATAAAATACTACTACTACTACTACTACTACTACTACTACTACTACAGGTCGGTGTGACTTCTATGTGTCCCGCACCATCTACGCCTCATCTCATCTGGGCCTTTTGGCTCAGAAAAACAGTCCACTGATTCCAGGGTTAAATATCATGTAAGTAATGCATTAATATAGCCCTTATATGGTCAAAGGAACCCTGGTATTCTATTGCTACTATACCCACCGCCAGGTAACTTGTCTGTTATGCTCCTCCCGTCCTCACCAACCGTCCCGAGAGTGGGTGGGGACGGGCAGGGCCACGACTTCAGGAAGGAGGTAGGGTTTAAGAGACAAATTACCTGATGGGGGGGGGGGAATATAATTGACGATTTGTATTCAGCTCCACGAAACTGGTTTAGTTTGTCAAATTACTGTACTAAACTATTCCGAGTTCCATCCCAGATCAGTCTTATCCCTTTCAGTATGGTGATATCTTTACTATAATCTTTTTACATTAACCTGTCACAGTTGTTCGTTTCCTAGTAGCTTAATTCACGTAGCTCATTACCTTAAAAAGACAGTGCTTTGGCTCAAAGTCTTTCCATTTTATCCTTGACTAGCACCAGAATTTAACATCTCGGTACTGAATATGAAGGGATGATAATTTTAGGTCAAGTTAAAGTGAGTATAATAACAGATGATGTGTGTACAGCTCCGCGGCACAGGTTTAGTTCATCCAATCCCTAAACTGTTCCAAACCCCATCCCGGATCAATCTTTATCACTTCAGTATTGTGATATCTTTACTATACCGCACTTACTCCTCATTTGCCTAAAATTACCATCTCTTAATGTTCAATCCTGAGGTTTAACAAGAGATTAACAGTAGAATATGTTGCTAGTCACTGTAGAAGGGTGAAAATCATGGCTAAGTAAGGTGAAAAATGTAAAAAATGTATGGTGTATGCATGCCATTTGCTGATATTGCTTCTCAGTTTGGGTACACCCTTCATGAATTCTTTTATTATTCGAGAACTTTCATAAAAGGAAAAAAATCTTTAAGTCGTAGCAGCAATACACTAAAAAAGCAAAATCGACAGACTGAAGTCGTCAGTTCCTTACGACCAATATTCTTTAAATCTACCCCTTAACCATTATATCACCAATGGATTACTCTCTCTACTACCACACGATTTTATTAATACTGGTAGAGTCGCCTAATACCGAATTCGCTGATGAATGTTAAACCTATTTCTTCAGTTCGAGAAAATATGAAAAAAAACGTTCAGAGATGGCAAGACTGGAATAAACTTACGTCATCATAATTAAGAGGTTAAAAGAAAATGAAAACTACTGAAAAACGACTTATCACAAAGACTTACTGCATATTGTGTGTGTGTGTGTGTGTGTGTGTGTGTGTGTGTGTGTGTGTGTGTGTGTGTACAGAGCGTCAGCACTGGTTCAGTCGGGCCTCTACGAGAGATGGATGAGGTTTTCACAGGGGAACGCAACCGCGTGTAACAACGTGCCCAAGATTATCACCGTTCACACCGTCCTCTCACTCTCCAATCTGTGGGTAAGCTTCACTCTCACTCTCCGGTGTATAGGTAACCTATGTAACATTATCCTTTCTTCTGCAGTCTATGGTTAAGCCTTCCTTTCACATCCTAGTCGAAAGGTAATTCACTCCCTTATCTGTGGGTAAATGAGTAAATTAATTCACCGGTTAATGAGTATCTCTGACTGGCCTGTGGGTACCACAGTCACCTCTACAATTTCTTTACAGTCTTGTTCTGACTGGCCGTCTCACGTTCAGGAAAACTCAGATACTGTAATCTTTTCCGGCTGGCTTGGCATTCTGGCCTATTAGTTTTGTTTCCACAGACGCGTTTTCTTGCTGTATTATGACACTGGATTAGGATGCTAAATGGATATTTAAGTTTATTCCCTTTGCTATAAATCATTTATAGTTCTTCATCAAGAAATTCGGGGTCTGAAACCTTATATGCCCTCAAGTTTATAGATATGAAGACAGACCCTTTTACTTTAATGTGATTGTTCGAGTAACAATGCTCATAGACATATCTGTAGATTTGTTGTATTCCTCAGTCATCAGGAAACCTTTATCCCTGATTAACTTCATAACCAAGAAGGGCAGAACGCCAGACCACCGAAAGGACCCACGTCCTTCGTTTTAATGAAAATTTTCTTGATGTAGTTCACTTAATGAAAAACTTAATATACATGTAGCTTTCAAGAATAGCCCATCAAGCAATTCTGGTGTTGCATATAAAATTCCAAGCAAAACCTGTAATAGCCAACATATGGTATAGGACACATTTAAAAGACTTCGAAGCTAGAACCTTACAGCATAAGTATAATGTAAGGACGGCCCAACAGAGTGGTGGCTTATTCCATCACAAAGCATCCAATGATTTCACACTGACTGGACAGGTTTGAAGATACTAGCAAGGTCAATAATCTCCCATAAAAAAATGTAACTGTATCATGCTTAATTTCCGGCACATAGGAGAAGATAAACATACCCCTGTAGGTTATTGTCATTTTAAATGTGATTAACTGTTAACAGAATTGATTAATATAACGCAGTACCCCCAAGACTAACATTTTTTTTTGTACAGACTTGCCAGTGGCCTACCTGAGGGGGGGCGGGGGGGGGGCTGTTTGAAACTTCCCCCCGGGCCCCCAGTTGAGGGGGAGCCCCCAAAAGCCTTAAAAATTTATAAGCTTTTTTATTAATATTTAGAAATATATATATATTTATCATCCCGACAATCCCGGCCGAGATATTAGATAAGTTTTGAGAATGAGGTGGGCTAGGTTCTTTACGGCCCCCCCCCCAGAGGGGGGCCCAGCAAAGAACCTAGCCCCTCGGGCCTCCAAATCTCTAGGTACGCCCCTGAGGCTTGCTGGTTTAGGATGCAATTTCATACGAGGTGAGGTGACGCGAGGTTAGGTCATGGTACGTCTAGTCAAGTTTCCCTTTGTTCTATGTGCCCCTCCCTGCTGCAGGTGTATATACTGTATGTGACTTCCACCCTCATACCTCAACGTCACTTTGTCTGAAGGTGGAGTATACACAGTACTTACTGTCTCTATTTTCCTTTCTCGTGGTCAATTAGCATACATTTTTTCCACGTTGAAGTTTCTGCAGATAAATAAATAATTAATTCAGTCATGTAAATAAATAAATATGAAATGCATGACCATACACATAGCCTGTTTTTAAAAATCCAACTCTCTGATGCAAGACTTAACGATATCCTATCATTAGTGTATGGAACAACCCCAGTCAAATTCCTCCATTTCGAAAAGTCTCTCCGAAGTGGGGCAAAATGGTCCGCCATTGGCGATAATGCATTTATACACTCTGTCATGCAAGTAAAGTGGTGAACTGTTATCATTGCCATTCTCACATTTCAGGGAATGTTTGTGGTGCTGGGGATGGGGTTCCTGTTGAGTGTGTTGGTGCTGGTGGTTGAGGCTGTGGCTGGTGGGGACAATATCAGGTGGGACCACTTGTGTCGGAGGCCAAGCAGACCCTCACAGCCAATCATTCTTCACCCTAGGCTCCACTTGACTGCTGTTCTGCACATTTAATTGCGACTAAAACCAGAGTCTAAAGCTACAGATATGAAAATACATTGACATAATTTGTAAATTTCTGCAGATACATTTTGCACCAACTCCAAAAATAAATGAGTTCAAAATTACGGTGTGGTTGTCTCTTACTTTTCTTTTAATTTTATGTTCACTAAGTGATCGATGGTAAAATAATGTATATAATTACAATGGCTATGTTAAGCTAATTAGTATTACAATTACTTTAGACTGGAGATTGGTTGATTGAAAATAATTAAAAACTGGGGGGCGACTGCCAGGGTAATATGCCGCCAGTCAACGAGGTAAAAGACACAGCAAAATAAAAAGTGTATATTCAAAATAAAGTTAATATCTGTTAGTAGGAATAAAACACTGAAAATAATAAAATAATAATTTATAAAATATCAGTTACTTATAAAAGTGGAAGGAGGCCCGCCTCCTGAAGAACTATAAACATCAGTAAAATCGCTAGAGGCTACACCGAGCATCGAGGACAAACAGTAGGCACCATCTGCCCCCTGATGCCTATGGAGTAGTCTCTGACGTAGGTCCCCCAGTCTCGGATATTCGACCAGCAAGTGACGGACAATAAGAGAGCAAGGCAGTCATCACAATACGATTGAGTCTCACCACTCATGGAGAACCCATGGTAAGCCGAGAGTGCCCAATGTGAAGCCTAGCAAGAGCCATGCTGAGACATGGAGGGAAGAACCCTTGGCACAACCACTCTCTGAAAGATTTCTGTTAGTTTATTATGAGAAATAACATCCCAGTGTCTCTGCCAAAACGTACGAATTGCGTACCGCGAGTAAGGTGTTACATCAGAAGCAGGAAGTGGGTAGTCAGTTGGGGGCTGTTGAGAAGACGCCGCTTTAGCTAATGTATCTGCCTGCTTATTGCCCACCACACCAACATGCGCCGGAATCCACGACAGCCAAGAAGATAAATCCTCTCTAAAATTGATAAAACCAATGGATGGGATGCATTAAAAGACTCCAGTGCACACAGAGCACTATGCAAGTCACTAAAAATCACAAAAACGGATTGGGGGAGAGTAAAGATGATTTTAATAGCATATAAAATTGAAGTCAGTTCTGTCGTATACACTGAAGTAATGCCAGGAAGGCTACAGCCCGTACTAAATTAATGGAAGACAGCACCAAATCCTACTCCAGTATCAGTCTTAGACCCGTCAGTATAGATGGGGACAAAACCCTCATGAATGGAGGGATGTTCTAAAAAGTGTGAGAGGGACACCTGAGAGGGAAGTGAGCCCTTTTTTTCAACAATGGGCCTACAAAATGTCACATGGGGGAGTAGCCAAGAACCCACCCTTGGGATCCGATGTGGACAAATTGCCAGTCTCGGAACAGAGAGGGCTAACATACTAGACAGGACCCTTTAACCAAAGGGCTTCAGGAAATTAGGACAGGTGTCATAAACAGAAGATCAGGAGTCCTGGGAGACGATGGCACAGGAAATTGAGTCTGGAATGCGGTGAAGGCGATACCAGCACCTCATCATTAGCAACTGGCATCGCAAATCCAAGGGGAATACACCAGCATCCACCAACAAACTTGAAATTGGCGATGATCTGATTGCCCCAGTTGCCAGATGTACACCAGCATGATACACAGAATTTAACAACCAGAGACGGGCATCTGTTGCAGAGGAGTAGACTTCACATCCATATTCAAGTTTAGGAAGAATCAGAGACCTATGCTAGAGGAGGAAGGTCTGACGGTCAGTACTCCAAGAGGTATGAGCCAAAACCTTCAAAAGACTCAAAGCTTTAAGACATGCCACCTTGACAGAACGAATATGAGGAACCAGGTTAGTTGTCTATCAAAGACCCAGGAACCGCTTCTCTTCCACACAGGATATTTTCCTACCATAGTGATACAAGTCAGGGTCTGGGTGAACCCTTCGAAGACGAACAAAATGCATAGCCACTGTCTTTGTTAAAGAAAAACGGAACCCAAGAGACTCTGCCCAGTCAGATTTTCCATTGAGAGCCAGCTGCAACTTCCTCTCTATCAGAGACATTCTAGACGCGGTGAAGGAAATTGAGAGGTCACCGACATATAGCTATCCTCGTACAGTGTCAGGAAGTACACTAATAATGCTGTTAACCCGCCCCGTCCCGTCGATGTATGGGTACGTTGCAACGATTTGCATTTGCCAGTCCCAGCGACGTACCGGTATGTCGTGCAATTACAAGGTCCCTAATTTGCACAATTTTCAATTTTCGCGCGTGATTTTTTGTATGTATACACGAGACACCTTCCTCTATTCCTCTACAAGATGCCAAGCAGGGACAATGCCTTACACCGCATAACCTCCCCCCTCCCCCCCCCTCACGCCATTGTCTCTGCAATTCACCTGTTACCAGTGACCTGGCCAATAAAGACATTCAGGGCCAGAGTGATTCCCCAATCGATGACAATGTGGAGGACAAGGTTTACATAGCATTACAGGAAGAAACAGTCAGAAATGATGATCAGGTAATGTGGGAAAAAAAAGGTCATGAATGGTGATTAGTTAGTGAGTGAAACAATGCTTATAATGCCTATATTACTGCTTGAAAACCAATATACTCTTATACTACATATACATTCGTACCAAGTAAATAAATAAATACCGTTTATGAGTGGATAAAATAGTTACCCTCCCATAGAACTCCTTTTCTTTGGTGCCAGCATGTTAGAAAACCCAGTCAGGTAAGGAGGAACTCCTACCTGCATTGAGTATTTTAAACCCCAGGTGAGCGATTTCTCTATGAATTTTCGATGTTTCTCACCAAAAGCGAAGGTTTTAGCTAAAAAAAATTTTTTCGAAAATACCTCGGGACTGGGGGATGTCGAAGGTGCGGAAAACCTCGGGACGTGACGGGCTAATGGCTACATCAAACAGAGTAACACTAAGGATATTCCCCTGGGGTACGAATACTCCATCTTCTGGTGCTCGGGCATTAGAAAGCACTCCTTCCACTCGCACCCTTAAAACTCAGATAGATAAAAACTGTTAAATAAAAATAGGCAAGCGCCCACGAAGATCAAACTCATGAAGAAAGAGTAAAATGCCTTGACGCCAGACAGTGTCATAAGCCTACTCCAAATCGAAGAAGATCGTGACCTGGTGTTGGTTAGTGGAGAAAGCCTCATGGACAGAAGGTTCTAAGGACAGTAGTGCATCAGAGGTAGATCACATTTTTCGAAAGCCCTACTGGGCAGGGGATAAGAAGTTACCTATCTCCAAAAACCACATAAGCCTAACATTGACCATCTTTTCCAGAAATTTACATGTACAAGATGTCAAAGAAACAGGCCGATAATTCGTCGCCTGTTGGTGGTTCTTATCTGGTTTTTGGATGGGGATAACTACAGCAACACCCAAACAAGCTGGAAACTCCCCAGGACACCAAATCTTATTAAACAGTAAATGTAAAAACAACAGGGACTCATCAGACAGGTGACGTAAATAGGCATAAGGAATATCATCATATCCAAGAGAGGAATCATGGTACTGCGACAGAGCCGCTTGGAGTTTAGAAACTGAAAATGGAACATTGTAAGGCTGTCCCTCAGCAGAGGCAAAACTGAGACCCTGAAACTCTAGGCACCGATGGTGGCAAGCCCAAGGCATATCTGCATCATTCTGTGACACACTGGCAAAATGATGAACATGCAACTCTGCAACAGCAAATGGATCAGCCACAGTTCCACCTGCTACAGATAATACAGGAGGGGAGGGAACAGTAAATTATCCTGAAATTTTCCTTACCCAGTTCCACACCTGGGTGATGAAAGTCCTCGAACTGATGGAGGAAACATAACCCTTCCAGGAGGAATGCCTGGCCTCCTTTAAAACCTGCCTCATATGAGCTCGTGCCCTCTGATACTCCATCAAATACTGAGGATTCCCATGGTGACGACAAAATCGAGAGAAGGCGACTCATTTAGCTCTCACTGCGAAACTACACTCAGAGTTCCACCAAGGAACCAGATGTTTAGGAAACTGTCACTGAGTTGGGCTGCTGAGTGCAACACGGTATTGAAATATGACACTGCCTCAGTAAGACAGCCAAACTCATTGACAGAAAGGGAAATGGAACTTAATTCCCTGAAACGTGGCCAGTCAGCCTTATCCAGAAACCAGCGAGGATGACGTGGCCGTGGTCCATCTGCACCAGCAGTTAAGAGTAACAGAAAATGGTTACTGCCATACAGGTCTTTTTTTTTTTTAAGTGAGGAAGAAGGAACCAAAGGCCACGAGCCCGCAATTATTGTTACTTCCAAGAGAAAAACAAATATAAGAGAGAGCCAAATTCAAGATCCGATCATTTCGAGATGCCTGGACACACTGCATTTGAAAGACTGGAGATCATAGGAAGCAGGAAATACAGACAGAGGGAGACAGTTCCAGAGCTGACCTGTTGCAAAAATGAAAGACAGGGAGTAACGGTTAACTCTTGCATTAGAGAGTTGGACAGAAAAGGGATGTGAGTTTGCTGCTAGACGGGTACAATGCGCCCATCGTAGAGGAGGAGGAATGCATGCAGACAGTTCAGAGGAGCAGTGACCATTGAAGTAGCGATAGAGAAGAGATAAAGATGTAACAGTGCGACGAAGAGACAGAGGTTGAAGGAAGTCAGTAAGAGGAGGAGAGTTAATGAGACAAAAAGCCTTTGTCTCCACCCTATTGAGAAGAGCTGTATGTGGGGAGCCTCCCCACACGTGAGAGTTGTACTCCACACAGGGGTGGATAAAACCCCTGTATAGAGTCAACAATTGTGCAGGAGTAAAGAAGGAATGGAGTCGGCTTAGCACACCTAATCTCTTGGAAGCAGATTTTACAAGGGATGTAATATGATCTTTCCAAGATAAGTCCCAAGTAAATGAAACCCCAAGCACGTTCAAGGATGATGCAGGATAAAGCTGAATATTATTAAACATTAGTGGGTATACCTGCAGAATATTTGGTCGGGTTGATAGGTGTAAAAACTGAGTCTTTGACGCATTAAAAACAACCAGATTATTTTTACCCCAGTCAGAGATACGAACCAAGTCAGACATTAGGTGAGCCATAGCCTCTTCCCTTGTTTGGTGAAGTAACTGCTAAGATGGACGTTGCGGGAACCAAATGGATAGGTGAAGGGTGGAGTCATCAGCATATGAGTGGATAGGGTTAGATGTACAGCTTAGAAGGTCATTGATGAATAAAAGGAAGAGAGTTGGTGATAGGACAGAGCCCTGAGGAACACCACTGTTGATAGATCTGGGAGAAGAACGATGGCCATCTACAACAGCGGCTATAGAACGACCAGAAACGAAGCTGGAGATGAAGGCACAGATAGAAGGATAGAAACCATAAAAGGGCAGTTTGGAAATTAAAGATTTATGCCAGACTCGATCGAAAGTCTTTGAGATGTCAAGTGCAATGCCAAAGCTTTCGCCAAAGTCCCGAAAGGAGAATGACCAGGAGTCTGAAAAGTAGGTGATAAGATCGCATGTGGAGCGTCCCTGACGGAACCCATACTGACGATCAGAAAGAAGGTTGTGATAGGAAAGGTGCTTTAAAATTTTTCTGTTAAAAATTGACTCGAAAACTTTTGAGATATAGGATGCTAAAGCAATTGGACTATAGTTAGAGGGTTGGGAATGGTCACCCTTCTTTAGGACTGGCTGAATGAGAGCAAACTTCCAGCAAGAAGGAAAGGTATGAGTTGACAGACAAAGGCGAAAGAGTTTGCCTAGGCAGTGTGTAAGCACAGAAGCACAGTTCTTGAGAACAACAGGAGGGACTCCATCAGGCCCATATGCCTTGTTAGTATTAAAGCCAGTGATGGCAGAAAATACATCGGCTGAAGAAATTTTAATGTCAGCCATGAGGAAATCAGAGGGGGGAAGTGATGGAGGAACAGCACTGGAATCGTCTAAGGTGGAATCGGAGGAGAAAGTCTGTGCGAAGAGATCTGCTTTATCAGTAGAAGAAATAGCTACAGAGCCATCAGAGAAGAAAAGAGGAAGGAAAGATGATGAGGTAAAGTTGTTAGAAAGGTTTTTGGCAAGGTACCAGAAGGAGCGGGAAGAATTCGAGTTGGAGAGTTGAGAGCATTTAGTACGGATGAAATTATTTTTAGCAGAGCGAAGAACAGACTTAGCACGATTCCAGGCAGAAACGTATAAAGATGTGATTCAGGGGTGGGTTGGCTCTGGTACCTTTTATAGGCCCTCTCCTTGTTGCGGACAGCATTACAACAAGCGTGATTAAACCAAGGCTTTCTTGCATTAGTCAGAGAATATGAGAAAGGAATGTATGCTTCCATGACCAAGAGAATAACTTCAGTAATGCGCAAGGGACACCCAGATGGCTCTCGGCCATGGAAGCGATAATCATTCCATGGAAAATCAAAGAAGTACTGCCTGAGGGCCTCCCAATTCGCAGCTCCAAAATGCCAAGGACGTCGTTCCTTTGGAGGGTCCATAGGCCATACCAGAGCAATAGGACAGGTTAAAGTGATAAGGTTTTGATCGGAGGAGCCCAACGGAGAGAAAAGATTAACAGTGTAAACAGAAGGATTAGTAGTAAGGAAGAGGTCAAGTTGTTGGAGCTCTCTCCAAGGTGGTGAGGGATATGGGTAGGGTGCTGTACAAGCTGCTCTAGGTCATTAAGGATAGAAAAGGTGTAAGCTAGTTCACCAGGTGGACTAGTGAAAGGAGAGGAGAGCCAAAGGTGGTGGTGAACATTGAGCTCTCCTAGAATGGAGATTTCGGAGACAGGAGAAATAGACAGAATGTGTTCCATCGTAGAAGTAAGATAGTCAAAGAATTTTTGATAGTCAGTAGAATTGGGAGGTAAGTAAACAGAGCAGATATATTTAGTCAGAGAATGACAGGAAAGCCGAAGCCAGAGTTTAGAGAATTCAGAAGAATCGAGTTCAGGAACACGAGAACAAGATAGGTTGTTGCGTACATATATGCAACATCCACCTTTGGCTTTGAAATGAGTATAGAGAAAATAGGAGGATACAGGAAAGGGTTTGCTGTCAGTTGCCTCAGACGGCTGAGTCTCAATTAGAAAAAGAAGGTGTGGTGTTGAGAAGGAGAGGTGGTGCTCAACAGAGGAAAAGTTAGAGGAAAGGCCGCGAATGTTGCAGGAATGAAGAAGAAGAGAGTCAAACAGTGGTTCTAGGCAGCTCAAGTCGTCACCGGGAGAGGGGCGGAAGTCCCCCCCCTGGGGACTCCGAGGCTACGTGTAGTGCTGCTATGACTTTTTTTTTTTAATTTTGGAAAAGGAAGTGTAGTGTGTACTGTGCATGTAGTTTGGTGTTGATAGAGAAACTTGTATTGGAGAGCATGCTGGCCTACCCTCTGTGTTACTGAGACACTGAAAAAGTTCACCAAAGGGGGATGGTCAGGACCTAGTCCCGAGGGCTGATGAAACGGGAGCTGCAGCTCTCCCTGTCATCAGCTTTCCATCCACCTTGGGAGTACTGCCCTGCTTGACTGGTGCTACAGTCTACTCCTCAGAACACATCCCACTTAAAATCTAAAACAGCATCACCGGAACATAAGGGCAAATCAATGGCAGTAAAAGTTCCAGTCTGGCTATGGAAATAAGTCATTATATTGGAGTATAAAATGCCTAACTCCTCATCTTTCACAAAAGAGGCCAGCATTACACCCCGAGGGTTGGCCTCACTGTTTCCCCATAGTGGATGGTGACCATTTATATCTCCTAGTAACAGAAAGGAAGAAGGAAGGCGTTCCATTTCTGCCCATTGAACAGTAGCACTGGGAGGTAGATAAAGACTGCAAACTGTATACTGCCGACGTAAAAACGTCCAGACAGCGATAGCCTGCAGGGAAATAGAGATGTCCAGATGACTGTATGGAATATCCTGGTGAAGGAAGATAGCAGCACCGTCATGATGCTGGCCTGGCACAGGATCAGAGTAAAAGGCATGGTAGCCAGAAGGACCACATGCACATGCACAGAGGAGTAAATTGAGAAACAAGATGACACAATTCCTCATAGGCAGCATGTAAACCCCAACAATTCCACTGGATGATAGAACGTATTATGGAGGAATTATGACTAAGTGCGGGACTGTACACCTGACAAGTAAGTGGGTTTAGTTTCATGCTTATGAAGGCCCTTTGCAGGAGCCTGCCTAGCACCAGAAACCAGCACCCTTTGTCGAACATCCGTGGGCAAACGAGAGGACAAGGAAGTAAGTTTTACAACTCTCCTTCTTGGAGCTGGCATACCAGTTTATTTGGAAGGTGCCCTGGGGGTTGCCTTTGGAGGTGTAGGATGGCCAGTGCCCCCACCAGAAGTCCCAGAAGTGGAAGTAGAGTCCACAGGACTCAAATCATTAGAGGAGGACATCGTATGCTTTAGATCTGAAGCACAAACAAGTTGTCCAACAACATTCCCAGGCAGGGAAAAGACCAGAGGCGAACCATCAGCTTCAGACCTCACCTGGCTAGATTCCTCGGTCTGCGGTGCAGAAGGAACAGGAGAGAGGTCGACACAAGGGTCGACAACAGACACCTTTGGTGGCCGGTCTTCAGGCACAGAGGGCTCTGACGAACAATGGTGATGTTTGCCAGGTACAGATGGGGCCTCGGTCATACTGGGTAAGACAGGAGAAGGAGTCTTGTTAACATGGATGTCTGCCACCACCACAGAAGTGTGCAAGCCGTCAGCCACTGCAGTGGGGGCAGAAACAGTTGGAGCAGTAGTCGGGCAAACAACTTTTTCAGAATCAGTACTAACCATGGGGAGAGCATCCTGCAAACCACAAGATGAAGGAGTCGGTACTAGAATGGTTCAAGGCTGCCTCTGAGATATGCGCACTGATGTTCCAGAAAGGACAGAAGCATAAGTCTGGGCTCTCCTTTTTGCTTCAGGAACTGAAACCCTCTCATGTGTACGAATGGTCAAAATCTCCTTTTCCAGGCAGTATCTTGGACAGTTTTTAGAAGAGACAGCATAAGGACCTCGACAGTGATAGCACTTAAGGGGTCCTGTACAGTCACTGGTATGGCTTGGTCCACCACAGGAGACACAGACACCAGGAAGACCCGCCTGTGCACGATGGCAAAATCGGCTAACATGCCCATACCCCTGGCGGTGGATGCAGTGCTTTGGGGTTGGCACATATGGCTTCACAGGAAGCAACAGCCAAGCCAGTTTCACTGATGTGGGCTACATTAATTTTTCAAATGTTAAAAACAAGGTCGGGGTTGGGGTTAAAATTCCATCGATTTTCTTCTGAAGTCGCTCAACCTTCACCACACCAGACGATCATAGTTCCTCCAACAGCAGTGCCCCTGAGTATCGAAGGAGGTCACGGGAAAATATGACACCTCTACATTGGTTAAAACTGCCACGAGGGTCACATGTAATGGCCACATCAGAGACAGAGGTCAGACCTAGTAAATGGGAGCTCTCTTCAGGGGAGGACACTTCAATAAGTATGGTACCATTGCCCTGGGCAGAGACCTTAGGCTCTCTTCCACAAGCCGACACTATAGCACAGTGTAATTAAAAAATATCCATTCCTAGTACTGACCCTCCCATGGAGGGTTTTAGGACTAGATATTTGGCATACTGTGTCAGCACCGTTTCATTTTCTCTGAATCCCGGAGTTGCACCAGCCCAACATGAACGCTTCCCAGTCTGAGCTGAATGCTGCGGCAGAGGGGGATACTCAACAGGAGCCTGGTAAGGCTCCAGAGGCACAATACAAGAGTGGCCAGGTACAGTGTCAGACTCGTCAACTGAAGATTTTCTTAACTTTGCCATAATACTACAAATACAAACTTCATTCCCCCACCACTCCACCCACCACGGAGGCCAACAAGGGGAGGTCTTATGCCAGGACCAACACCACTGGTGACCCCAGAGGTAGCAGAAGAGTATACGCAGGTCAGTCCTTATCCGAGGCTTATTGTTTGTTTTTTTAGTTAGTTGTTTTCCGGGGAGGGGCACTAACCCTCCGCCAACCCTTTTAGTCGCCTTTTACGACAAGCAGGGATACTGGGGGAGTATTCTTGAAACCCCCCCCTACCCCCAGTCGTTTGAGTGTCCACTGCAGGACCGGCCTATCACGACCGAACATGAGAGAATACAGCCTAAGTAAATCTACAATGTGGCTTAGGCTGTCTGGTGGAGATTGTATGTAGGGTGAGCAGTGCTTGTAAGTGTGACTGTACTGTTGGAGTGGCTCTGGATGTATATGTAGTGCTTGTAAATGTGACTGTAATGTTGGAGTGGCTTTGGATGTGTGTATTGTCTGTGAACCAAGTGTAATTGGCCTGCGCAAGCCAAGTGGGTGCAAGCATACTTTAAAGTATGCGACACTGGTTCAACCACAGCACCCCTTGTGTCTGCCAAAGCAGTACATGGCCTGGAGAACACTTCCAAAGTTTCTTACCCTGGTGGGGTACGAACCCTTATTCTCCCATGAACGAAAATGCACACTTTGCCACTGTACTACAGAGGTTCCACACACACACACACACACACACACACACACACACACACACATATATATATATATATATATATATATATATATATATATATAAAATATTGATTTTTTTTTTCTTGCCATATTGAAGAGAAAGTTCTGATGCACCAAACAGTGCAAATTCCAGCTTCCTATACCTATTCTGTGGCTTGCAATGGAGTGCGGAAGTTGCAGAAATATCGGCAACCAATATTCGTCGCCGAGATGTGCTGCCACACTCCAACATTGCATGTATTGTTACCATTTTCTTCCCCCCCCCCCACAAACAATATGAATGGTGCTGAAATGGTGTGCATATATTAGATATGATGATATCGAATTATTTCAGTACATAGTATGTTAGGATTGGCTGGAAAAATAAAAATATTATGATTATTTTTTCACCTTTTTGATATGTAATATGTTTATGGTAGTGTAGAATTATTTTTTACGTTATCATTGTGCCCATGCTTGGAAAAGGGAGGGAAAGGGTTGAATTTTCAGTCCTAAATGAGAAAATTGCCCATACCCCGAGGCTAGACTCTCCCACGGGAGATGAAAGTGGGGGGTCAGATCCGATATTCAATAAGGAGGTTGAGTCGCAACTTGCCGCTCCCACACCGTGTGCATGGCTAAAAATAGAATCGTAATGCACTTTCGAAACTACGAATAAGTCTAATTATTACGAATATAGAGACAAAGCAGAAATAAATACATTTACAGACGGAGGAAAACGTATTTTTTCCATAATAACATGTTCACCTTTCTCTATTATTAAACCTTGTTATTTTCGCAATATATGTTGCTGCCTGTCTGCCATGAGTGTGGGAAAGTGTGATATTTTCTGCCTGGATAAAGGAAAAGGGTACAGCTGAATGTTTCCCAACACTTTACACCGTCAGAATTGTGAGACGACCTGCCATTCGCACTTTGCACGAGCTAATTAGCAGGAAGGAAAGGAAGTTCTTTTCACCCACGAAAGCATCACGTGAACACAGAAAACTATCCTGTTATGCTTGTAAAAGGCAAAGAATATGTAAAATGATTCAAAACAGTGCAACAAACCTGAGCAAATAGGTAAAGATACCAAACAAAAAAGAATTTTCTTTTTTCTTTCATTTTTTTTGTTTTTATGCCTGTGTTTATTTATAATTGAAAACGGGGTGGTTGTATGTGTTTTACAAGGGAGGAAAAAGATTATAAATTATTTTCTGTCTGGGTCGAGATAATGAGTGTGACTATGTGTATTTAAGCATGGCCACGAGCGAAAATTCGTACATCCACTCGCCACAGCAAAAGGTGACGAACTTACAGTGTCTGATGAGGTGTCAGAGTGTGAAGGTCAGTCTCATGTCCCAACTGTTCGTTCACATCCCGAAAGTTTTCACAGTTTTCTACAAGTCGTGCTGCATCGAATGATCCAAACCAGTACAACAAACCTGAGCAAATAGGTACAGATACCAAGACAAAAATGTATTTTTCACTTATCATGTCTTTTTTGTTTGTGCCTGTATTAATTCATATTCACAAACAGGTGGTTGTGTGTGATTTGCAAGAGAGAACAAAGATGATATTTTCTGCCTGGGTCGAGGTAGTGGATGTAGTTGTGCTTGTTTAGGCATGGCCAGGAGCGAAAAAATCGAAATTCCACTCATCACTGCAGCAGGCTCTGAACTGTTTGATAGGGTGTATGGGAGTGTAAGGTACTGTAGGTCAGTCTGAAGACGTTCAGAATGTTCGTTCACTTCCCAAAAAGTTTTGCAGTTTTTTATAGGCCAGGCTTTAACAACACTTGTGGCCATTTATTGGCTAAACATCATTCGAAGCCGGCGGCCATGGTGGGGTTAAAAACTCACTTGAATTGGTATGCAGAATTAAATTCACACGATACTGACTTCACTGATCACTACTGTCATAAAAGTACCGTTGGGGCCGTTGTGCAATCCGCCGTTTTGGAAACAATTGCTCGCACACAGTCCAAATACTAGAGTCTGTGATCTTAGTGATGTGAATTTTTTACTGTTTGGTTACATTCTTTTTCGCTGTATACTGTATATTGTATAATTTAATTAGGATTGACAGTTGATGTATTTGAAATAGTTCCTGCTTCTAAAAGTACTGTTTCTTATATTGATGTCCCACTATATTACACCATGTGCCTCATCTGACAGTCAACAAATGATGAGCGCAAGTGTACAATATAGAAAGGTATTGGACTTTTTCAGTCAATGGTGTTCTGACGGGAGAGGTTTTTCAATTTTTTACATATTTAAATGCATTCCATCCCTTTCCATAAGTTCTCTTACGGTTGACAGTTGAAATATATGGAATGGTTCCACACTCCCTTGGCTCTCTTTCATATATGGATGTTCCCTGTATCAGTTTATGTGCCTTGACCGATACCCAGTGGGTGATGAGTGCTGGTAGGTAATGTAGAAAGGCATTACATAACTGTAGTTGATGGAGTTCTGTTGGTAGAAGTACTCTCCCTATTAGTATAAATATATTAAGTTTAGCTATTTGTCTGTATGTTTAGAATTACATGTACTGTAGCAATTTCTTTGTTAGGTTTATTAGCATTAGGTTCGTAAATTAGGTTTCTTTTATCAAAACTTTTAAAAGGATTAACCCGCTGCATCCTGGCAGATTTTCCATCAATGGCACCCCCCAAACCTGGCAGATTTTGAAAAGATTTTTTTTTTTGGCTAAAATGTCTACTTTTTTGAGAAGTAAAGGAAAATGTCAAAAAAAGTGCTCAGCTGAGCTTATAAGTGCGTTATAAGGGTATCCCTCTGAATACCTGGCACTGTCTTCTGTGGGCCCTGCTCCATAGAAGACGTTTTCTATGGGAGGGGTAACCATTCCAAACAACTCAGAATACGTATTTATTTATTTGGTACGAATTTATGTGTAGTACAAGATTATATTGGTTTTCACACAATAATATAGGCAATATAAGTGTTGTTTCACTCACCAACACATCAACATACCACACCTTCCTTTACAATGTTGCCACATCATCACTTCTGCTTGTTTCTTCCACTGGCTTGTTTCTTCCTCCACCCTCCACATCAGGAATCATTTTCGCCTTGAATTTCATCATTGGAGAGACCATGGCGCGACATGTCTCTACTGGCCTGGTCACTGCCAACAGGTGAGTTGCTGAGAAAATGGCATGCGGGGGGGGGAGGGGGTCAGGCTGGGCCAGGCAGTATCCCCACCTGACGGCAGGAAGAAGGTCTCCCAAATTTGCCTACCATAAATCACCTGCGAAACTTGAAAAATGTGCAAATGACGGACCTTGCAATTGCAAAACATATGGATACATCATCAGGTGTCATTGTGACAGAACATGGTGACGTATCCATACATCAACAGGATGCCTCGGGTTAAAAGAAAAATAATGATATGATAATATTAACCCGAGACATCCCGTTGACGTATGGGTACGTTGCAACATTTTGCATTTGCCAGTCCCGACGACGTACTGGTATGTTGTGCAATTGCAAGGTCCCTAGTTTGCACAATTTTCAATTTTCACGCGTGATTTTTCGTATGTATACACGGGACACCTTCCTCTATTCCTATACAAGATGCCAAGCAGGGACATTGCCTTACACCTCATAACCTCCCCCCCCTCCCGCACGCCATTGTCTTGGCAATTCACCTGTTACCAGTGACCTGGCCAGTAAACACATTCAGGGCCAGAGTGATTCCCCAATCGATGACAATGTGGAGGACAAAATTTACATAGCATTAGAGGAAGAAACAGTCAGAAATGATGATCAGGTAATGTGGCAAAAGAAGGTCAGGTATGGTGATGAGTTATGAGTGAAACAATGCTTATAATGCCTATATTACTGTCTGAAAACCAATATACTCTCATACTACATATAAATTCGTACCAAGTAAAATAAATAAATACCGTTTATGAGTGGTGTGAAATAGTAACCCTTCCATAGAACTCGTTTTCTTTAGTGCCAGCCTGTTAGAAAACCCAGTCAGGTCAGGAGGTACTGCTACCTGGATCGAGTATTTTAAACCTCAGGTGAACGATTTCTCTATGAAATTTCAATGTTTCTCACAAAAGCGGAGGTTTTAGCCAAAAAAAAAAAATTCGAAAATACCTCGGGATTGGGGGGTGTCGGAGGTGCGAAATAGCTTGGGACATGACGGGTTAAAGATGTGTGTATATATATATATATATATATATATATATATATATATATATATATATATATATATACTGTATATACATTATATCAGTTGAGCAGGGCAGCACTCCCAAGGTGGATGGAAAGGTGATGACAGGGAGAGCTGAAGCTCCTGTTTCATCAGCCCTTGGGACTAGTTCCTGGCCATTCCATTTTGCTGAACTTTTTCAGTGTTTCATTAACACAGAGTGTAGGCCAGCATGCTCTCCAGTACAAGTTTCTCTAATTGTCAACACCATTCTACATGCACAGTACACACTTCACTTCCTTTTCAATATTTAAAAAAAAAAAAAAATGGCACAGAATAACCAGGCCTTGCAGTCTGCAGTAGGGGGGACCATAAATGCCCCCCTCCGCCCCTCTCCCAGTGATGACTCAGCGAGATACATGAAACCACTGTCTGACACACTTCTTCATTTCTGCACCATTCGCGGCCTTTCCTCTTACTTTCTGTCGAACACCACCTCCCCTCCTCTAAAGCTCACCTTCTCTTCCTCACAGAGACTCAGCTGTCTGAGGCAACTGACAGCAAATCCTTTTCTGTTTCCTCCTACTTTCTCTATACTCATTTCAACGCCTAATGTGACTGTTGTGTATATGTATGCAACGACTTATCTTGCTCTCGTGTTCCTGAACTTGATTCTTCTGAATTCTCTACACTCTGGCTTCTGCTTTCCTGACATTCTCTGGCTAAATATATCTGCACTGTTTACTTATCTCCTAATTCTACTGAATACGAAAAATTCTTCGACTATCTTACTTCCACGATGGAACACATTCTATCTATTTCTCCTTTCTCTGAAATCTCCATTCTAGGAGATTTCAGTGTTCATCACCACCTTTGACTCTCCTCTCCTTTCACTGATGCACCTGGTAAACAAGCATACATCTTTTCTTAATGACCTAGAGCAGCTTGCACAGCACCCTACCCGTATCCCTGACCGCCTTGGAGAGCTGCAACATACTTGACCTCTTCCTTACAACTAATCCTTCTGCTTACACTGTTAATCTTTCCTCTCCGTTGGGCTCCTCTGACCACAACCTTATTACCATGACCTGTCCTATCACTCCAGTACGACCTGTGGACCCCCCAAAGGAACGTCGACTGCAGCAGTTTGGGTGTGGACCCCCCAAAGGAACGTCGACTGCAGCAGTTTGGGGCTGCAGATTAGGAGGCCCTCAGGCAGTACTTCTTTGATTTTCCCTGGAATGAGGTTATTCTCTCGGTCATGGAAGCATTCATTCCCTTCTCATATCCTTTGGCTAATGCAAGAAAGCCTTGGTTTAATCACGCTTGTTCTAATGCTGTCCGCAACAAGGAGAGGGCCTACAAAAGGTACCAGAGCCAACCCACCCTTGAGTCACATATTGTTTATGTTTCTGCATGGAATCGTGCTAAGTCTGTTCTTCACTCTACTAAAAATAATTTCATCCATACTAAATGCTCACAACTCTCCAACTCGAATTCTTCCCGCTCCTTCTGGCATCTTGCCAAAAACCTTTCTAACAACTTTACCTCATCATTATTACCTCCTCTTTTCTACTCTGATGGCTGTGTAGCTATTTCTTCTACTGATAAAGCAGATCTCTTTGCTCAGACTTTCTCCTCCATTTCCATCTTAGACGATTCCACTGCTGTTCCTCCATTGCTTCCCCCCTCTGACTTCCTCATGGCTGACATTAAAATTTCTTCAGCTGATGTATTTTCTGCCATCACTGGCCTTAATACTAACAAGGCATATGGGCCTGATGGAGTCCGTCCTGTTGTCCTCAAGATCTGTGTGTCTGTGTTTACACCTTGCCTATGTAAACTCTTTCGCCTTTGTCTTTCAACTTGTACCTTTCCGTCTTGCTGGAAGTTTGCTCTCATTCAGCCAGTCCCAAAGAAGGGTGACCATTCCCAATCCTCTAACTATCGTCTAATTGCTTTAACATTCTGTGTCTCAAAAGTTTTTGAGTCAATTCTTAACAGAAAAAATTTAAAGCATCTTTCTTATCACAACCTTCTTTCTGATTGTCAGTATGGGTTCCGTCAGGGATGCTCCACTGGCGATCTTTTCACCTACCTTTCAAACTCTTGGTCATCCTCCTTTCGGGACTGGCGAAAGCTTTGCCATTGCACTTGACCTCTCAAAGGCTTTCGACCGAGTCTGGCATAAATCTTTAATTTCCAAACTGCCCTCTTACGGTTTCTATCCTTCTATCTGTGCCTTCATCTATAGCTTCCCTTCTGGTCGTTCTATAGCTGCTGTTGTAGACGGCCATCGTTCTTCTCCTAGATCTATCAACAGTGGTGTTCCTCAGGGCTCTGTCCTATCACCAACTCTCTTCCTTTTTTTCATCAGTGACCTTCTTAGCTGTACATCTTCCCCTATCCACTCGTATGCTGATGCTTTCACCCTTGACCTTTCCATTCCGTTCTTGCAACGTCCATCTCAGCATTTACTTCAACAAACAAGGGATGAGGCTATGGCACACCTAATGTCTGACTTTGCTCGTATTTCTGACTGGGGTAAAAATAATCTTGTTGTTTTTAATGCATCAGAAACTCAGTTTTTACACCTAACAGGCCGGCACAATCTTCCACAGGAGTACCAACTAATGTTTAATAATATCCAGCTGAATCCTGCATCATCCTTGAACAAGCTTGAGGTTTCATTCTCTCGGGACCTATCTTGGAAAGATCATATTGCATCTCTTGTAAAATCTGCTTCCAAGAGACTGGGCATGCTAAGCCGACTCTATACCTTCTTTACCCCCGGACAGTTGTTGACTTTATACACGGGTTTTATTCGCCCCTGTGTAGAGTACAACTCTCATGTGTGGGGAGGCTTCCCACATACAGCTCCTCTTAATAGGGTGGAGTCAATGGGTTTTCATCTCATTAACTCTCCTCCTCTTACTGGCTCCCTTCAAACTCTGTCTCTTCCCTGCACTGTTGCATCTTTATCTGATTTCTTTAGCTACTTCAATAGTCACTGCTCCTCTGAACTGTCTGCTTGCATCCCTCCACATCTACGACGGATGTGTAGCACCCATCTAGGAACAATCTCTCATCCCTTTTCTGTCCAACTCAATAATGCAAGAGTTAACAGTTGCTCCCAGTCCTTCATTTATGCAACATGTTAACTCTGGAACAGTCTAACTCTGTCTGTATTTCCTACCTCCTATGATCTCCAGTCTTTGAAACGCAGTGTGTCCGGGCATCTCGAAATGAACGAATCTTGAATTTGGCTCTGTTTTGTATTGTTTTTGTTTTTTCTTTGAAGGAACGATTTGGAGGCTCCTGGCCTTTGGTTCCTTCTTTCTTGCATATATATATATATATATATATATATATATATATATATATATATATATATATATATATATGAAGCCTCTGTGGTACAGTGGTAAAGTGTGCGTTTTCGTACAGTGAAGAACGAGGGTTCACGCCCCGCCAGGGTTACAAACTTTGGGAACGTTCTTCTGGCTACGTACTGCATTGGCGAACACAAGGGGTGCTGTGGTTGAACCAGTGACACATACAATAAAGTATGCTTGCACCCAGTCCGCTTGAGCGGGCCGATTACACTTGGTTGACAGACTACACACACATCCAAAGCCACTACAACACAACAATTATATACACTTAAAAGCACTTCTCACCCTACATACAATCTCTACTAAACAGCCTAAGCCACTTGGTAGAGATACCTTGGCTGTATCGTCCCCACTTCGGTAGGGATAGGCCGGTCCTGGAGTGGATACTCAAACGGCTGATGAGATTTTATATATATATATATATATATATATATATATATATATATATATATATATATAAAAGTAAAAATATATATATATATATATATATATATATATATATATATATATATATATATATATATATATATATATATATATATATATATATATATATATATATATATATGTGTGTGTGTGTGTGTGTGTGTGTGTGTGCACTCTGGCTTGTGTGTTTGTGTATGTATAGATTTATATGTAAATTTGCCTTAATGAGCTATGCCCTTGGCCTAACGATCGATAGGCAAATTAAAAAAAAAAAAAAAAAACTTATGTAGCTCACGGGTATTTCTTGACTTTGATCTATACAGCATATTGTTATAAAATGGTATATGCAATGAGCCTTTTCCTTTCTCTTGGGTATTGCTTGACTTTAGCACTGTACAACATACTGTATATTTATACAACGACATGCTTTCTACAAGCAAGTCCCTGGTCATAGAAGGGTTAATGAAGGATATATGTAACCCAAGTTCCAAGATGTCCTAAGCTAAACAAAGCTGAATAAAATGTTCTTTAAATGAAAACTGCTGCACTTGTTAGTCTGTGAGAGTCAAAGCAACGAGCTTTTCGGTGAAGACCCTTAACCCTATCAACCCGAGGACAGAAAGAACTGGAAGAGTTAGATGTAACCTGTCTTACATACTAATAGGGGGCTTTCCTAGATTTAATAATATCGTGTAACAACAGCAGAGATAAAGTTATATTACGTCATATTACGTCATTAGTTTAAATCAGTTTACGTTGTGTTTCATCAACATCTGAGGTCATGATTTTTAGCAGAACTTCTGACACACTGAATCGCATTGATCAATTATCGCTTTTGTGTCTGCCGTTATCTTAGTGCCATAGTTGGTTTTGCTTTTTATTGCTCTGTGGAAACACAGACGCTGTCTTCAAAGGATAAACATCTACAGTCGTCTCTAAAACCATGATAATTATGTGCTATAACATACTTCATTATCATTATCAGCTATTCTGACGTGTGTGTGTGTGTGTGTGTGTGTGTGTGTGTGTGTGTGTGTGTGTGTGTGTGTGTGTGTGTGTGTGTGTGTGTGTGTGTGTGTTTTATGTGACCGACTCTGGGCATAGGCTTCACAGCCTGCTTTCAAGGCCCAGTAGTCCTCCTACGTACCGCACAGCTCTACATGTCACCACTTCGGCGCTAACACCCACCGTCCATATTGAATACATGCTAGGGCTGTCTCATACAGGACTGGTGTATTGGTATTAGCGGGGGTATTTTTACATGTCGGCGGGCCTTCTGGTAGACCAGTAAAGTCTGATTTTTATGAAATGTGTGTGTGTGTGTGTGTGTGTGTGTGTGTGTGTGTGTGTGTGTGTGTGTGTGTGTGTGTGTGTGTATGTGTGAGCTATATTAGATATTCAGAATATGATGGACAAACAGACAGTTGTTAGACAGGAGAGGAAGGAATAAACCAAGATAGCAGGGGTGGAATATGTTAGTTACTGTATGACCCAGTGTTTGCAATACAATCTTTAACAAAGTTAGTTCGACTTCGGCAGTAATAGTAAGCTATTTATCGTTTTCCATTATTATGGGAACATGTATTTAAGGCTGCATGCCATCATGAAATGCCGAGAACTCTGGCCCCGAGCTGTCAGTGATAAGAGTGGCTCGGTATGCCTCTGTCAAGCATTGTACACGGATTCGTCCTAAAATTCCAAGCCAGGGTTCATTGTGGGTTGAAATGAGACTAAAGTTAAACCAAATTGACCCCATGTGACTTTGATCTTTGACCTCTTAAAATTGCTGACCTAATCAGTAAATCGTCCCCTCATACTGTATCACTGACAAAGGTTTGGTCGAGAGCAGTCCAGAGGTTCAGGAGATATCACGCCCACACCCATATGACGTTGACATTTGATCCATTGACCTTGTTGACCTAATAAGGTTATTGACCCTTCATACTGTATCACTGACAAAAGTTTGGACGAAATCCGTCCAGAGGTTATGGAGATATTGCGCCCAAAACCATATGGCCTTGACTTTTTACATCCTGACCTTGCTGACCTAATCAGTTCTTCATTCCTTCAACCTTTGTCACTGACAAAAATTGGGTCAAAATCCGTTGATGGGTTCAGGAGATACTGCGCCCAAAAGGATAACTAAGTTGACCCCATATGACCTTGACCTTTGATCCTTTGAGCTAGCTAACCTAATGATTTCATCATCTCCTCATACTGCATCACTGACAAAAGTTTGGTGGAAATTCGTCGATGTTTTCAGGAGACATTGCAGTCACAATAGTTTTACAGATGCACACCCACAAGGATAAAGTAAGTCAATGTCATTTGGCCTTGACCTTTGATCCGTTGACCTTGTTGATCTAATCAGGTTATCGTCCTTTCATTCTATGTCACTGACTAAAGTTTGGTCGAAATTCTTTGAGGGGTTCAGGAGATATCACACCCACAAGATACATCGACCCCATATGACTTTGACTTTTGACCCCTTGATGTGGCTGACCTAATCAGTTCATTATCTCCTCATACTGATTGACTGACTAAAGTTTGGTGGAAATACATTGATGGATTCAGGAGATATTGTGATCAGAAGACTGTTATGGACACCAGCACACACCCCAACCATCCACAGACAGATAGAGCAGTCACTTAATGCCTCCTCCACCACTCCACCATAGGTGAGAGGAACCATAAAAATATACTATCTCCTCTGCTCAATTCTAAAATCAGAAATATTTTGATGGGTTCCAAATCGATGATGAAGTTTTCACCATAAGTTTTCCTTTTTCCTGTTCCCAGATCGCACCCAGCAAAAATTTGTTTGGGATTATAATGAAGGTACGGTATTAAATCTTTTTTCTGTCTATCTATTGCCAGACGCCTTAATCCCGTAAGGGGTGGCCATAAACAAATCGCCTTCTTGTTGCCCTGTCCCCCGCCATTTCATTGCCTTGCTCCCTGCTCACACAGCCCTCTCTCATATACCTCTCCACCCCATCCCTCCATCTCATCTTTGGCCTTCCCCTTCTTCTCCCCCTCCCCTTCCACCTCACTCACATACACTCTCCTCGCCAGTCTCTCGCTTCCATCGTATCCACATGTCCAAACAACCTCAGTGTGTTTTTCCTAACGCTTCCTATCACATCCACATCCACATCACAACGATCCTTCACTTCCTCGTTTGTCAGTCTATCTCTCCAAGTGACTCCACATGGTCCTCTCAAATAACTAATTTCCACTGCTTTCACTCTTGACTTCTGTCCCTCCAACAAGGTCCAAGCTTCACTTCCATACGTTAGAGTTGGTATCACAATAATGTCATGTAGTAGCTTTTTAATTTCCATGCTCACTTCCCTGTTTCTTATCACTGCTTTCAAGGAACCAGCAACCTATCTTCCCTGCTGCACTCTTTCCAGCACTTCACCCTCTAAACTTCTATCCTTTCTCATCACACTATCCAAGTACTTAAATGCACTCACAATTTCCATTTCCTCCTCATCCAGCCTCACTGTACATTCACTGACTTCACTTCTCATGAAGATCATAACTTTACTCTTCCCTGCATTCACCTTTGATTCCATTTCTTACACACTCTCCCAGACTCATCCACCAAGCCTTCGTCTTCACTTAACAACACAGTATCATCTGCAAACAACAGTACAAGTAGTTTCCAAACACTGCCCTCTCTCACTAGGGCCGCTCCAACATCCACTGCCCTACCTTGTATCTCTTTTATAACCCCATCCATATACAGACTGAACAACCATGGAGACCTGACACATCCTTGTTTCAATCTAACCTTCAAATAGAAAAATTCACTCAGTTCACTATCCACACTCACTGCAGCCTTAGCACCCTCATACATACTCTTCACGGCCTTCAACAACTTCCCATCTACCCCATATATTCTTAATACTTTCCACAATTCTTGTCTATCCACCCTGTTATATGAATATGATTTCTCCAAATCCATGAAGGCCACTTACAACTTCTTTCACTTCTCCAGAAACTTTTCTACTAAAGATCTAAAAATGAATATCTGATCTACACAACCTCTTCCCTTCCTAAAACCTCCCTGTTCTTCTCCAACTAATTCCTCTGTTATTTCCCTGACTCTGTCAATAAGTATCCTACTATATACTTTTCGTGTTACACTAAGAAGACAAATGCCCCTATGATAACCACACACTTCTTTTTCCCCTTTTCCTTTGTACAAGGGAATAATTATAACTGACTTCCAATCCTCCTAGACTCTACCTTCCTCCCAGGCCAATCTGCATATCTTCCACATCCATTCTACTACTATCTCTCACCCATGCTTCAGCATTTCATCACACACTCCATCAATTCCTGGGACTTTCCTCATTTTAACTTTTTCATTGCTTCCACAACTTCCATCCTACAGATTTCTTCATTTCTTCTCACATCCCTCCTTCTCCCAGCCATTCCCCAGCCACTTATACCTGCATTACTTTCATTCTCTATATTCAACAATTCCTTAAAGTGTTCTCTCCATCTGCTCAGTTATTCTCCCTTCTCGACTAGTAATATACCATTTTTATCTTTCACTCCCCAGCTAACTTCTTTATTAGCAGAATTATGAGAAAGTTGCGGGAGCAGAATATAACATAAAGGGACATGATCAGGTTAAAGAAAGTAAGAAAAAGGTATATGCTATAAACATGGATATTAGGTTTTTCCGCCGAATGGCTAGAATTTACACTAAAGAAGGTCTGCGTGCCGCACTACAGTGTTCATTAAATGAATCGAGTTTCAGCGTGATCTCTGTTACTCACGTTCTGTTGGACTGTTAGCCTGTGCAGTAACGCTTCTAGCCTTACTTGCCATAAAGAATATTACTTGGTAAATCATCAGTTAAATGTAGGAAAATGCAGGAAAATATTTGAAATCCGATGTCTGAATTGCAGGCAATGAAAATATGCATAACAAATTCATTTTGCCGCAGGATGAGCACTCCTTAGCAATGACTGTAAGCAAAAATTGGAGTTGATTAACAAATCTGATTACGAAATGCACAGATGCACACATTCTTTCAAATATCTGAAGATGTATAATAGCTGAATAAGAACAAGAGAAGGGATAGGCGTTCACTGACTGGTGTATGGAGAGAGGAAGTGTTCACTCCCTGGTGTGAAAAGAGTGGAGGTGTTCACTGGCTGTTGTGGTGAGAGCAAAGGTGTTCATTAGGTGGTGTGGTGAGAAGGAAGATGTTCACTGGTTGGCGTGGTGAGAGTAAAGGTGTTCATTAGCTGGTGTGGTGAGAGGGGAGATGTTCACTGGCCGGTGTGATGAGAGGGGAGATGTTCACTTGCTGGTGTGGTGAGAATGGTGTTCATTAGCTGGTGTGGTGAGAGGGGAGGTGTTCACTGACTGGTGTGATGAGCGGTGTTCACTGGCTGGTGTGGTGAGAGGAGAGGTGTTCACTGGCCGGTGTGGTGAGAGGAGAGGTGTTCACTGCCTGGTGTGGTGAGAGGAGAGGTGTTCACTGCCTGGTGTGGTGAGAGGGGAGGAGTTCACTGACTGGTGTGATGAGCGGTGTTCACTGGCTGGTGTGGTGAGAGGAGAGGTGTTCACTGGCTGGTGTGGTGAGAGGAGAGGTGTTCACTAATTGGTGTGATGAGAGGAGAAGTGTTTGCCGCCTGGTGTGGTGAGAGGAGAGGCGTTCACTGGCTGGTGTGGTGAGAGGAGAGGTGTTCACAGGCTGGTGTGGTGAAAGGAGAGGTGTTCACTGCCTGGTGTCGTGAGAGGGGAGGAGTTCACTAGCTGGCAGTGTTTATATAAAGACCGCGGGAGAGGGCTCAGTACTCAGTGCTCAGCTGCTCCTCCGGGTCGTGAGAGTCCCGCTCCGGCCTCACCTGCCCCCGCACCTTCACCGTGAGTCATGTGGCACTGTGTTGCTATACAGTTTGTCAGTCATGTGGCGCCATGTTAGTATACACATTGTTGTCAGTCATGTGGCGCCATGTTAGTACACACATTGTTGTCAGTCATGTGACGCCATATTAGTACACACATTGTTGTCAGTTGTATGACACTGTGTTG
Source organism: Coenobita brevimanus (assembly GCF_032717465.1). Classification (NCBI taxonomy): domain Eukaryota; kingdom Metazoa; phylum Arthropoda; class Malacostraca; order Decapoda; family Coenobitidae; genus Coenobita; species Coenobita brevimanus. Next base: position 36,865,085 of record NC_136961.1, on the reverse strand, counting down.
CAAAACACTTTGTCGGTCATGTGGCACCAGGTTGCTACACACTTTGTTGTCAGTCATGTGGCTCCTTATTGCTACTCACTTTGTTGTCAGTCATGTGGCGCGATGTTGCTACACAATTTGTTGTCAGTCATGTGACACCGTGTTGCTACACACTTTGACAGTCATGTAACACCAGGTTGGTACACAGTTTGTTGTCAGTTATTTGGCACCGTCTTGATATACAGTTTGTTGTCAGTCATTTGGCATCGTCTTGCTGTACAATTTGTCAGTCATATGGCACCGTCTTGCTACACAATTTGTTGCCAGTTAAATGACACCGCGTTGCTACACTGTTGTGTTTTACATTCAAGCATCTCTTTGTTGCTTAGTTTTTGGGCTATCATGTGTCCTGGCATATTTTTTGCTGGGATTATACTGTGTCTTGTTAACACTGATTCATTATGCCTGTTTACATTTTTCTAAAAGGTTCGGCTCATTATACATGGCAGTTGTTAAGGTGTCTGCCTCATGCTTTAAGTACACTGCTTACGCTTTGCAAACATCTAATTGCAATGTCTTAGAAATATCTGAAGTCACGTGTTTTTCTAGACACTACTAATCCGAATGTAAACGTCAAACGACTGGAAGAGACCTTAGACCTATTGAACTGACAGCACTAATAACTTGTGACTCATGTCTTCCATAGATAATACTCGCGTAAAGAAAGTGAAAAACAATCTCTCGTGGAATGCCATTTAATATATCTTATGGCTTGATTTATGCAAGAAAAAAAAAAATTCACTTAGGAGGTTACCGAGAATGTGAGAAATGGAAAAGGTATTGTATAATGATGAATATTAGGAAAAATGTTGACTCTCATCGCCATGCTTCTTCAGTTTCATGAGTTCATTTCATAGTTTACCCTTTTTACTGCGTGTAGCTCTCCATGCAAGTACTGTGACCTTGGTTGTATCATTTAAAATGTTGTCAAGAAGTCATGGTCAGTCAGTCCTCTTGTTTATGACGATTCTATCTGAAGCATGTTATGATGGGACAACTTGTCTTACCACTCTGTGCCCTTGCTGGCTGCATTGTGTAATATGGCAGATCACATTTAATAATTACGTATGCCGCAAATGTTAGACAAAATATAATGCTTGGTTAGGCCTCGGCTCAGTTAGGTCTCACTGTGTCATTTTAATTGTGTGTTTATAACTAAAAAATATATATACAGTGTGCAGAAAAGAAAAAAAAAATAGTGAAGAAGTATGAAACACTCTTCATTAACCCAATGGGTAAGACGAGTATCATTCATGCTAACGAAATTCAATTTTCTTCTGTTAATGAATGCCCTTTCGTAGCGTCTGTCAAACTACACCACACGTCCTACACTTGTCCCATTGGCAGGCTGCTGCGAGGGCACGAAAACTTCGTAGGTGCTTGTAGTGAAGTTTTGTAGATCAGTTATACATATATTAGACTCGTGGACGAGCGGTTGTAATACGTGAGTAGTTTTGTACGTAGGTAATCTTCGTTCCCTTTTGTCAAGCAATGACAGGAGAGGTAATGATTAGTATGGGACTACTTTTATTTGTCTTGGAAATATTATCAAAGTCTCTCACACACGAGTGAAGTATAGAGTCCCACTAGCTACCCCCCTGTCTCGCTCTCTCTCTCTCTGCCACCCTCTTGCCCCTGTTTCTAGCCTCCTTCTCTCCACTACCTGTCGGTTCCATGGCTAGCCCTTTTCTGAGCTCTGATTCCTACATTCTCGTTTAGCATGAGTCGTGTCACGTTGTTGAAGCTTCTAAAAGCCTGTGTGTGTGTGTATGTGTGTGTATGGTCACGAGGGTCTGTTTGCGGGCTATTGTGCTGGTGTGAGACATTCTGGAGAGGTGCTAACGTCACTTCCTTTGGCCCCTAGGTTTGACATTGACCTAACCTCTAGACTATATTATGTATGTTGCTGGTTATTATGTATTAAGATATTTTACAGTCCTGACGCTTACACAGGATAGATGGACACTGGACCTATTGGCAACAGCAGCCCGCACCATGACTCGAGCCCTGTTACTATTTTACTGGCTGCTTTGTAACTAGCAATGCTAATCACTGATACCAAAACAATTACTAACAATATGCAGAAATACAGGTAAAGAGGTTTTGGATAAAGAGACACAACACTCAAATTCTTCACTTCATACGTAGGGGATATTATTAGAAGTAATGACTGTGTGCAAAAAAAATATTCAGTTAGTGGAGATATAATTCTTTTCATTGACCCATGGTACGATATAAAGCAGTGGTTCTCAGCCTGGTGGATGCCCCCCCCTAGGGGATTGTGAGTAGTTTCCAAGGGGAGCGTGAGGACTCAGAGAAACAAGAGTAAAATTTCCCTGTGACCTGCAGCGAGGTTTTTGTTTCAAACAGTTTGTTGTTGTAAATAGTAACTAGCCTTGACAGAGAGATTCACTACCCAGATTCTGGAGGTTTGCGCCACCACAGGTGTCAGCTGACAGCAAATTTGGATTCTTCATGTCCAGTAGCCATACATGGGATCATCTATCTATCTATATCTCTATACATAGGGTGCTTTCCCCACAAAAGGGGGGAGGGGTAGCCAAGACAGGACGACACACCCCCAATTTACTCATCCACACATACACAGTTACTCGTATTTTAGCCCCAAGGGGAGAAGGGACAGATTCTCACTACACCACACTGCAGGGGGGTCAACTGCGCAGTACAATCAGCCCCTGCCACATCGTTATGGACCTATCCCCTTACCCGCACCTGACCTGATCAGCTGATCAGAGCAAATGTGGGAGAATATTCCCTCGGGGCCAAGTCTTGCTCTACAGACATCCCTTTCGCATCTAACACTCTCTTCACACTGTCCATCCATCCTATTCGTGGTCTTCCTCCTCTCACATCCGATCCAATTGTCTTTTTCACCATTCGCTCTTAACCCATTCTCTCTATATGCCCAAACCATTGCAACATTTTGTTCAACTCGTTCAGCCATCGCCCGCATAACTCAAGTTCTCCCTTGCACTTCATCATTTCTCACTCAGTCCATACGCACCACTCCACACATACTCCTCAAACACCTCATCTCCATTATATTCAAACTCTTCCTCTCTGCTACACCCGTATTCCATGTTTCAGTCCTATATAATGCGGTCGGTACCATTACACCCTCATACAGCCTTCTCTTTACATCCATTCTAATCGAACGACATCTAAACACTTTTTTCATTCCCTACTTCATTTCCTACTTCATTCATTCTAAACTTCAACTCTACATCTATTCTTCCATCCACAGCACCATGTAAACCCTAAATACATAAAACACTCTACCTCCTCAAGCAACTCGCCATTCAAAACTACATTCATCCTCCTACCATGTACCCACTTCGAACACTTCATCACTATACTCTTATTTTCATTTATTCACAATTTCCTCGTTCCACACACCCTTCCAAACTCCTTTACCAGCTGTTTTAACTTTCCTTCGAAACAGCCACCAGTGCAGTATCAACCACAAACAGCAGCTGATTCAGATTCCACTCTGTACAGTACAATCAGCATCCACCAGACCCAAACCTCCACGTAACACTCTCGCATTCGCCTCCCTTACAACACCATCCATATGAATATTAAACAACCAAGGTGACATCACATATCCCTACCGCAGCCCCACTCTCACGGAAAACCAATCATTAACACTACTTCCCACTCTTATACACGCTGTACTATTTACATTACAACTTTTCATCCCTTTAAACAACCTACCATCTAGTCCATACAATCTCAAAGCAGTCCACAAAGCTTCCTTATCAGTTCTATCATACGCTTTCTCTAAATCTATGAACTCCCAAAACACATCCTTACCTTTAGAAGGAAGAGGACAACGAGCGTTGACATGAATAGCATCTTTATTACAAACTTTTCGACATGTCATCATCAGTGATCTAAAAGGGTAAACAAAAAATCAAGTGAAAACACTGAAAAACAATCACAACATTGTGTAAGAAACGTTTTTAATAAAGATGCTGTTCACGTCAACGCTCGTTGTCCTCTTCCTTCTGAAGTTGAGGTTCCCTACAAACACCCCACAACCTGACATCCGTACCTTTCGCTAAATACTTTTCACACACCTGTCTAGCAGCAAACTCCTGATCCATGCATCCCCTCCCACACCTAAAGCCACATTGCCCATCACCAATCACTCCTTTTGTACCCTTTCTAACTCCATTAATCAACATTCTGCCATACACCTTACCTACAACACTCAACGGATTTATACCCCTAAAACTAGCACATTCATACTTGCTACTCTTACCTTATACAACGGAACCACACACGCACTTGCTCAGTCAATCGGCACCATACTGCTCACAGAACACACATTCAGCAATCTTACTAGCCACTCAACAATAGTTACTCAACCACCTTTCAGACAATTCACAGCACACCCATCCATACCTGCAGCTTTCCCTGCTTTCATCTCCTTTACTGCCTTTTGCACTTCCTCCATCATGGTCAAAGAGTATTCAACTCTCCTAACACATTCCTTGCACCCTTCCATCTGCCACAGTCTTAGCCCCCATTTCCTCCTCTACATTTATCAATCTTTCAGAATACTCTGCCCATCTCGTCCTTACTGCATCCATCTCACTTAACATCCTTCCATCCTCTGCTTTGACTTGCTCATCATTCCGAGACTCTACCCCTTGAACTCTCTTCACCTCCTTCCAAAACATTTTCTTTTTCTGTTGAAAATTTTCAGTCAACCATCTACCCCACCTCTCATCTGTTGCCACTTTAGCATCACATACAGCCCTTTTCGCCCTATTCCTCTTTTCCTTGTACCTCTCATATGACACCTCATCCTTCCTCTGCAGCCACACTTCACATGCGCGTCTCATCTCAGCCACAACCATACTTCCTTGCATCACCATTCACTTCCCTTTCTTACACCACTACCCACTCGTCGCACACCATACACCTTTTCCACGTACCCCATCACAGCACTCTTAAACAACTGTCATTATTCCTACACACCGCCATTATCTTGATCTTTCATTGCATTCCACTCATCTTTCAACTTCTCCTGATACTCTGTTATTTTCTCTCTTTTATCTGACTCACTTTCAAAACCTCCCTGCCACACCCAACTCCTCTAGCTCTCACCCACCTCATACCTACTCGAAACTTTCCCTCCACTAGGTAGTGGGCTGACATACCTCCACCCTCCCGTCTCAAAACTCTCACATCCATCAATCTTCCTCCTTACGTGTAATGCAAAACAATTATTGCACTACATCAGGTTTTGGGAATTTTCTTCATGATACACTGGTAAATAAGTGAGTGAGCCTGTTTTGAACTTCTCCTACATCCGACAGTAATTGCGCTACTATTCCACCTTTTCCTGAGGCCTTTCCTGTTTCATACTTTTAAGTGGAAAATTTGCATCATCTAATGTTACCTCTGGTGTTTTCACTTGTGTCATGTGAAAAGTTAGCTACTTGTGTTATTGTCTTTGATGCATACAGTTCTTTGTAAATTCTTTAACTCTTCCTAAAAAAAAAAAATGTTATATTAGTAAAGTAAAGAGTTTCCCAGTTAGTAACAAAATAAATAACAGTAAATGCCAAGGTAAAGGCATAACTACTAGTAATAATCTGAAAGTGTACTACACAAACAGCAGGAGTTTACGTAATAAAATGGATGAACTGAGGGCTTTAATTTGTACAGAGAAAATAGACATTGCCGTTATTAGTGAAACTTGGATGAATACGGACACTTGAGAATTTTTAGCAGAATATTAGATAAAAGGCTATAATATTTTTGTGTCAAACCGTCAGGGAAGAAAGGGGGGAGGGGTAGCTATTTATGTAAAGGATTCATTAAACTGTTACAATAAAGCAGACATTAAAGTAAATAGGGACACAGAAAGTGTTCAATGAAATTAGTAACAATAGGGAGAAATTAGTCTTAGGAGCAATTTACAGATCTCCTAAATTAAGTAGAGCTGATAGTAAATACCTTTGGGAGGAAATTAGTAAAGCATCAGAGTCCAGCTTAGTAATAATTGTAGGGGACCTTAATCTACCAAGGACAGATTGGAGAAATCAGACAGGGGATGCAGAGTCAGAGGAATTTCTAGAGGTAGTACAAGATAATTTTCTTTATCAGTACATCAGGGAGCCCACCAGAGGTAATAATATACTAGATTTGGTTTTAGCTAATAAAGAAAATATCATTAGTGATACAGAGGTTGGTGGACGACTTGGTAATAGTGATCATGAAGAAATTGAGTTCAAATTTTTTTGGGATGTCTGTTCCACTGAAAATACCTCCACCGTTCCTAATTTTCGTCTAGGAGATTTCGATGGCTTAAGAGCTTATTTTCGAACGGTATTCCACAGGGAGAGTAGCTATTTGAGGGAATGCCAGGTCAGTGGGGAACCCCAGGTCATAGGCGTGGGGCAGGAAACACGTTGGGATGTCCGTCAGGTGTCTGTGAGGGGGGAGGTGGTAGATAGGAATGTAGTCCAGGTGACGGGAATTAACTCAGCTCCAGTACCAAGCAGACGTTCGACCAGTGAGAAATATAACGAGTTAATAAATATAATACACGGAGGCCAAGATAGATATATCCCTTCAAAACCGTTTAGAACGAATAATTCAGAACCAAGATGGTTAAACAACAGATTAAAATCTCTCACAGGCCAAAGGAAAGGAATATATAGAAAAATAAAACGTGGAGAGGAACACTTACGTAACCGATACACGATTTTAATTAGAGAAGTAAAGAGGGAGATAAGAAAAGCAAAGAGAAGTTATGAAATTAAGGTTGCTAGTGAATCAAAAGAAAACCCCAAATGTACCGAACGAAAAATAAAGATAGGATAGGACCACTGAGAACAGAGTCAGGTGACATTACCAGTGAAGATAAAGAAATGTGCTCCATCCTAAATAATTATTTCATATCAGTATTCACCAAGGAAAATCTAGACCTGGTCCCTCAAGCAGCAAATATTTACGATGAGAATACGGAAAATATTCTTAGTAAAATAACCATTAGTAAGGAGGACGTATTGAAAGAAATTAATAAGTTAAAACCTCAAAAATCGCCAGGTCCGGACGATATATATGCAAAAATTATAAAAGAAACCAAAGAAGAATTATGTCAGCCACTTTTAACATTATTTAATGACTCTAAGTTCAGGAGAAGTTCCTGAGGCGTGGAAGACCGCAAACGTAGTGCCCATCTTTAAAAAGGGTGATAAATCAGCTGTGTCGAATTATCGTCCGATAAGTCTAACGTCAATAGTAGGAAAAATGTTAGAGTCAATTTTGGCAAATAAAATTAGAGAACACTTAGAAAGATTTAATCTTATAAACGAAAGTCAGCACGGATTCAGGCAAGGACGATCCTGCCTCACAAACTTGTTGTCATTCTACTCGGAGGTCTATGAGGCAGTAGATAGCGATAAAGTTACGATGTTATTTATCTTGACATTAGTAAAGGTTTTGATAGGGTCCCACACGAATGGTTAGTTAGAAAGGTTCGAGCACACGGTATAGACGGCGATATCTTAAAATGGATTGAATCCTGGCTGAAAGGACGAAAGCAGAGAGTATTAATAAATGGAACTAAGTCGGACTGGGGATTAGTAACTAGCGGTGTACCACAGGGTTCAGTACTCGGTCCCTTATTATTTATCATATATATAAATGATCTAGACTTAGGAGTCAATAGCAGCATCAGCAAATTTGCCGACGATACAAAAATAGGGCGTATCATTAACTCGACTGACGATTGCCATAACTTACAAAAAGACCTCGATACATTGTCCAAATGGTCTAAAACTTGGCAAATGGAATTTGACGTTGAAAAATGTAAAGTACTTAACGTAGGCAAGACCATTGGAGATACTAAATACAGCTTAGATAACAAAGAAATTTACAAATCGGAATGCGAGAGAGCTCTAGGAGTTATGATTAGTAACGACCTTAAAAAAGGCAACAGTGTATTAATGCAAGAAATAAAGCAAATAGGGTCCTATGATTTATTTCGAGAAGCGTGAGCAATAGATCATCTAAAGTAATACTGAAACTTTATCTAGCATTAGTAAGGCCACATTTAGACTACGCAGTACAATTTTGGTGTCCTTACTATAGAATGGATATTAATTCTTTAGAAAATGTACAGAGAAGAATGACAAAAATGATACATGACGTCCGGAACCTGTTATATGAGGATAGACTGAAAAGACTAAGTCTGCATTCGCTAGAGAGGCGTAGAGTAAGGGGAGACTTAATTGAGGTGTTTAAGTGGATGAAGGGTATAAATAAGGGAGATATTAGCAAGGTACTTAAAGTGAGCATACAGGATAGAACTAGAAATAATGGTTTCAAACTAGAAAAATTCCGTTTCAGTAAGGAAATAGGTAGAAATTGGGTTGGTAATAGAGTAGTAGAGGAATGGAATAAGCTACCTATGGTCGTACCATTCTAAAGTGGCGGTTTGGGTGGGGCACGAACCTCTGTACAGTGATGCCACGTTTTCCATACTAGCGATGCCTCTCTCTCTCTGTCTCTCTGTCTGTCTGTCTGTCTCTGTCTCTCTCTCTCTCTCTCTCTCTCCTGGGGGGATGTGCATCACCCTAGGGAATTTTGTTTCTTTTATGTCTTATAAACTTGTGCTTTCATTTCTTTATTTTGTTTTTTATTATATTATTGTTTTACATATGGCGCCAGATGACCTCGGTGTTACGGCGCTTTTTCATTCAATCATTCTCGCCCTCCTTCCTTCCCTCCCTTCATCTTTCCCTCAGCTTGACAATGCACTCAACACTGCCCCTTGCCTGCCTTCTCTCTCTCTCTCTCTCTCTCTCTCTCTCTCTCTCTCTCTCTCTCTCTCCCCTGGGGGAGATGTGCGTCAATTTTGTTTCTTTTATGAGTGACTTATAAACTTGTGCTTTCATTTCTTTATTTTGTTTTTATTATATCTAATTATGTTTAAAAATATTATTGTTTTACATATGGCGCCAGATGACCTCGTTGTTGTGGCGCCATGATTTGTTTTCATTCAATCACTCTCTCCCTCCTTCCTTCCCTCCCTTCCTCCATCTCTCACTAAGCTGCACTCAACACTGCCCCTAGTCTGCTTCCCCCCCCCCTCTCTCTCTCTTGCTCTCTCGTCTGTGGTATTTTAGGATACATTTTGGTTATTTTCTTTTTACGTTATAATGTACATATTGTAAATCTGACTTTATTTCCACACCACCCAGGAGGTTAAAGTCTTGGCGCGTTTTTTTAAAGAGGTGTCCCCAAACAGGCCTATTCCTCTATCCCTCACAGATGACCAGGTCGGACTGGGTGTGTGTGAGTGTTGCCGCTCACGAGGGTTTAATGTATATATTTTTTTTTACTAAGAAACTGGCATATATTTGCTTATATTCCTGCACATTATCTTATAATCATAATTGTGACATTATTACCAACCCCAGAAAGACGGTAACAGCCAATAAAAGTGACTACTTTTTTTTTAAGCAACACTGTAAAATAATTATGCCACGTTTCTGTATTGCCGTATAAATATTTTACGCATAATCAGTTTACGGTTCTTTCATATATTATAATACATACGTTACCATTATAGTCTTATGTGTTTATCTTATTGTGATGCCTATTACCTATATCTGAGCCGTTCACTTAGCGGGTATGAAACACGTGGCACCACTGTACAGAGGTTCGTGCCCCACCCAAATCGCCACTTAAGATTGGTACCACCATAGTAAAGTAGTTGCTGCCTCTTCCATTGAGAGTTTCAAGCATAGGCTAGATAAGCATATGACTAATAAGGGGTGGATATAGAAAAAAGAAAATCTTATAACCAATACTAATTCATAATTTTTCCTTTTCAGGTTACACTGTGATAGTCTCTATTCTCCTTTCACACTTTCCTGTAAAATGTCCAAGCCAGTTTTTCTATACGGCGTGGTGTTCTTTCTGACTTTTTCCTGCCGGCTTCGGCTGGAGGGTTTGGAAGGCGGGGGAGAGCCTTCTTCTTTGCTATCCTTATCTCATTCTAGTAGTTCAGTTACTCTTCTAGGAGCTGCCTAGCATGGGCCAACCGGGCTACTGCAGTTATCCTCTCTTGTTATGTTCTTATGTTCATACTGTATCTCCGCAGTTAATGTCCATCTATCTATCTATCTATAGCCCGACGCCCTAATCCTGCAAAGGGTGGCCGCAGACAAAACGCCTCCAAGTCACTCTGTCACCCACCATTTGACTCCCCTCCCCCCAACTCACCCCCCCCTCCCTCATATACCTCTCAACTCCATCCCTCCACCTCATCCTCGGTCTACCCCTCCTTCTCCCTCCCTCCACCTCACCTACATACACCCTCTTAGTCAGTCTTTCATTCTCCATTCTCTCCACATGTCCAAACCACCTCAGTGTATTTCTCCTAATCTTTTCAACCACATCCACATCTACCCCACAACGTTCCTTCACTTCTTCATTCGTCATCCTGTCCCTCCACGTCACTCCACATGCTACTCTCAAGTAACTCATTTCCACTGCTCTCACTCTTGACTTGGTCCCCTCTTGCAAGGTCCACGCCTCGCTTTCATACGTCATGGTAGGGATCACAATACCATCATGCAGTGACTTCTTAACTTCCATACTCACCTCCCTATTTCTCATCACTGCTTTCAGTGTACCATCAACCTTTCTTCCCTGCTGTACCCTTTCACGTACTTCATCCCTCAAAGTTCCATCCTTACTCATCACACTACCCAAGTACTTGAATGCACTCACATTCATTAATGACTTTACTATTTTTGTTTTATTCAATGATATAATTTGTTGCTTTCCTAGTGGCATTTCAGACTTTTTCCCTTATTGATCTGATTCATGTTTGTCTTTCGGTTTTCTGCTCTCTGTCTCTTGATAAGCTTCTTTAATTCTGCTATTTCTAGATCAACATTGTGTTTCTGTTTTTATCTCCTTTCTTTATTCATGAGCCTGAGGGTCGTTATTGATTGCTTGCTGGCTTTGATTGTATGAGCTTTCCCTACTACCTCTGCTGATTCCCCTAAAACTTTTGTTAGTCTGTCATTCAACTCATCAATATCACACTCAGCATACCTTACAGCCTGATATCTGTTCTTTGTTTCTGACTGTAAGACAACTTTCTTTGCACTTTTACTGGGCATGGTGGAATGAAGAGGTGAGACAGGTTGTGGAACAAAAGAAGAAAGCATAAAATGCATGGATGAGAAATCGGGGGCATGGAAGAAATTGAGAGGCGGAAGAGAGTTATATGTAGAAAGAAAGAGAGAGGTGAAAAGATTAGTACGAGAGAGTAAGATGAGATTGGATGAGGAATTTAAGTGGAAAGTGGAGAGACTGGAAGAAAATGTTCTGGAAAGAGGTCGAGAGAGTAAGAAAGGGTGGAAGTGAAGTTATCAGGGGAGTGAAAGATAAAAATGGTAGATTACTAATGGAGAAGGGAGAAAAAGTGAGCAGGTGGAGAGAACACTTTAAGGAATTGTTGAACATAGAGGATGGAAATGATGCGAGTATAAGTGGCTAGGGAATGGCTGGGTGAAGGAGGGAAGTGAGAAGACAGGAAGAAATCAGTAGGATAGAAGTTGTGGAAGCGATGAAGAAAGTTAAATTGGGGAAAGCCCCAGGAATTGATGGAGTGTGTGGTGAAATGTTGAAGCATGGGGGAGTGATACTAGTAGAATGGATGTGGAAGATCTGCAGATTGGCCTGGGAGGAGGGTAGAGTTCCGGAAGATTGGAAGTCAGGTATAATTATTCCCTTGTACAAAGGAAAAGGGGAAAAAGAAGTGTGTGGTAATCATAGGGGCATTTGTCTTCTTAGTATAATAGGAAAAGTGTATGGTAGAATAATTATTGACAGAGTTAGGGAAATAACCGAGGAATTAGTTGGAGAAGAACAGGGAGGCTTTAGGAAGAGAAGAGATTGTGTAGATCAGATATTCATTCTTAGATCTTTAGTGGAAAAGTTTCTAGAGAAGGGAAAGAAGTTGTATGCGGCCTTCATGGATTTGGAGAAAGCATATGACAGGGTGGATAGACACGGATTGTGGAAAGTATTAAGAATATATGGAGTAGATGGGAAGTTGTTGAATGCTGTGAAGAGTATGTATGATGGTGCTAAGTCTGCAGTGCGTGTGGATGGTGAACTGAGTGAATTTTTCTCTTTGAAGGTTGGGTTGAAACAGGGATGTGTCATGTCTCCATGGTTGTTCAATCAGTACATGGATGGGGTAATAAAACATGTAAAAGGTAGGGTAGTCGATGTTGGAGTGGCCCTAGCGAGAGAGGGTAGTGTTTGGAAACTCCCTGTACTGTTGTCTGCAGATGATACTGTCTTGTTGAGTGAAGACGAACGGGAACTGCAAGACTTGATAGATGAGATTCGGAGAGTGTGTAAGAAACGGAATCTAAAGATGAATGTAGGGAAGAGTAAAGTGATGGTCTTTGAGAGAGGTGAAGCCAGTGAATGTACTGCGAGGTTGGATGGTGAGGAATTGGAAAATGTGAGTACGTTTAAGTACTTGGGTAGTGTGATGAGTAAGGATGGAGGTTTGGAGGGTGAAGTGCTTGAAAGGGTGCAGCAGGAAAGAAAGGTTGCTGGTTCCTTGAAAGCAGTGATAAGAAACAGGGAAGAGAGCATGGAAGTGAAAAAGTTACTACCTTGTGATGCCAACTCTAACGTATGGAAGTGAAGCTTGGACGTTGTTGGAAGGGCACATGTCAAGAGTGAGAGCAGTGGAAATGAGTTATTTAAGAGGAGCCTGTGGAGTCACATGGAGAGACAGGCTGACAAATAAGGATATAAAGGAGCGTTGTGGTGTGGATGTGGATGTGATAGGAAGCGTTAGGAGGAGTACACTGAGGTGGTTTGGCCATGTGGAGAGGATGGAGGGTGAAGGACTGACGAAGAGAGTGTATGTGAGTGAGGTGGAGGGAGGGAGAGGGAGGGGGAGGCCGAGGATGGGATGGAGGGATGGGGTGGAGAAAAAAATGGGAGAAATGGAGTTCCTCCGAGCTAAGCCCTGTATTGGACTATATAGCCCCGCTAGGGTTACAGGAGCGAGCTACCACTCCCGGCACGGCAGCCCAGGCGAGGCTCAAACTCGCAATCCCCCGATTACGAGTCCAGCGCGCTACCACTGTGCTACCGCGCCCCCCAAGGGGTGGAGAGGTATATGAGAGAGGGGGGTGTGAGTTGGGAGCAGGGCAGTGAAATGGTGGGAGACAGGGCGACGTGGAGGCGATTTGTTTGTGGCCACCCCGTACGGGATTGAGGGGTCTGGCAATAGATAGATAGATAGATAGACGTTTTTAAAAAATCTTTAAACAGTTTCATTCTTTCACTTCTGAAACTGAATATAGCTGTACAACGAACTATTCTATGGTCACTTTATGTAAATTGTTCCTAACTGTGACATTAGTTGTCCCGTTGAACTTATCTGCTGTCATGCAGTCGATTTCGTTGTTTCGCCATTTGCATTTCTCCTGATCCAATTTCTCCCTGTTCTCTTGTGGAAGAATGTGTTCGTTATCCTAATGTTATATATTTCAGCAAAACTATGACCATTTCACCCTTTTTATTTCTCTCTCCTACTGTGTGTTTTTCCATACATACTTCTCCATTTTTCGATTTGCCAACTCTTTCATTAAGTTTTCCATGAGTATAGTGTATCTGTTTATTTCTCCATAATCGGGGATATTTCGTCATAGATTGTCTCTGTTTCTTTAATGCGCTATAAGAGATGGTGCAGATACTTGTATTACTTTCTGGGTGTCTTTTGCATAGTTTAATTACAATCCATGCTGCTTTGTCAAACTCACTGCTGAATATAGCAATGTTCACTGCATGATTTCTGTTATTCAAAAATCCTAAACCACTAGCTCTTTCATTCTGCTTTCCTCTGAAATAAAATACGTGGTTGCTATCTTGGAGCTGAATTAATTTTTCTTTTCTGTGAATCTCTCTCAAACCTACAATATCCCAACTAATGTTTTCTAATTCAGTCATTAAGGTGTCAAGTGTGCAATCTTCTGCAAGGTCTCTTACATTGTACATGTAGATTCTCATGGATTTCAGTTTGTTCAATGTCTCGTTCTCTGATTCGCAGAGACAGTGCCTTTTCACTTTCTGTGGCATACTGCCCGTAAGCGCAGGAATTAGTGCAGCTGAACCTTTAGTATACAATGATGAATCAGGAACACCGGAACATTCATCACCAGAAAAATTCATTTTCAGTTGAGGGGACTTTGCCAAATACTCTCACCTTGTTGCCACAAAGTTACTGCTGAGATGTAATTTTTGTGCCACAATATTCAGTATATTCAGAGAAGCCCTGTATATCTGTAGGGGGCCCCATGGTTTGTGCCGTTTAGGATGGTACCTCAAAATATCTGTGAGGCATTCCCCTATCTGCCACCCGAGTCCCGACAGGGTAATAAGCTTTGGGAGCGTTCTTCCGGCCACATACTACTTTGGCGGACATAAGGGGTGCTGTGGTTGAAGCAGTGTTGCATACTATAAAGCAAGATTGCATCCAGTCGGCTTGTCTGGGCCGATTACACTTGGTTCACAGACTAGCCTACACACACATCCAAAGCCACTCCCACACTACAGTTACACTTACAAGCACTTCTTAACCTACAGTCTCTACCATACAGCCTAAACCACTAGGTAGAGATACATAGGCTGTAACGTCCCGACTTAGGTAGGGATAGGCCGGTCCTGCAGTGGACACTCAAACGGCTGATGATGATGACAATATATATATATATATATATATATATATATATATATATATATATATCACACAGAATGTCATATATATATATATATATATATATATATATATATATATATATATATATATATATATATATATTTGTCGGGTTGGTGGAGGATTAGTGCCCTCCCTGTAAAACAATTAACTCTTAGCCCTTGGCCACCCCGTTTGGGATACATGGCCTCTGGCAATGAATGATGAATGAAATGAATATATATATATATATATATATATATATATATATATATATATATATATATATATATATATATATATATATGCAGAGACTTCACTTCACCGTGATGATATGTATGCAAACTAACCACGGAAGAAATGAAAGGAGCGACAGTGAGTACTTTCGTATATTACATCTTCAGACAGAGTGAGACAGAAACGTAAAGGGTAGAGGTCTTTTACGCACACCCGCAGCAGGTAGTGGCACACAGAACAATGGATGACCTGAATTTTTACCTGCAGCTTAACCTAGGGTCACCTGCAGCAGGGAGTGGAACACAACAAAGGATGACCTGAATCTAAAAATACACGTGACAAAGGAGGAGGGAGTAGGAGGGGAGGAAAGGGGAGTGGGAGGGAGGGGAAAGGGGAGAGGGGGGAGGGATAAATACTGCTGCTTAACTTAAGACCTAGAGGATTAATGCTTGGTGTGTCCCATACAGGTGTGACTACACCACCAGGAGATGACAGGGAACAATCACGTGTTAGTCTGGGGGATACTGCTTTAAAATTAATTCAGTTAACAATTTATCACACTTAAAATGACCATAGCTCATGTTTACATTCTTTTCATATGTGCCAGAAATTAGACAAGATTCTATTACATTTCTTTCATCTAAGCTTTTTGATCTTGCTAGAATCTTGGAGCCTGTCCAGTCAGTATGGTGATCACTGGATGCTTTGTGCTGAAATAAACCACTACTCTGTTGCGCTGTTCTTACACTGTATTTATGTTGTGAGATTCTAGTTTCCAAATCTTTTCCAGATTATCCTATGTAAAATTTGTTAGAGCTTTTACACGGGATTTTGTAAACAACGCCTGAATTACTGAAAGGGTTGTTCTTGATGAGGGTTTTTTTTGATAGTGTTCTCATATTTGAATACTACTTGTACATTGAGTTTCCTCAGTATGTGAACAACAACAAGAAAATTTTCATGGAATGGGAGGACAAGGGTTCTTTGAATGTTCTGGCGATCTGGCTTATTATAATAGTTTTCCTTTCAAGGAATCGTTTCTTGGCTGTATTGTGGCACTGAGTTAGTATGCTTTGTGGATATTTTAGCTTCTTTCCAATACTCTGAATCATTTTTAGTTCATCATCTAAAAATTCTGGGTCTGAAATTCTTCCATGAAAATTTTCTTGATGTTGTTCACATACTGAGGAAACTCAATGTACAAGTAGTATTCAAATATGAGAACACCATAAAAAAACCCTTCATCAAGAACAGCCCTTTCAGTAATTCAGGCGTTGTTTACAAAATCCCGTGTAAAAGCTGTAACAAATTTTACATAGGACAATCTGGAAAAGATTTGGAAACTAGAATCTCACAACATAAATACAGTGTAAAAACAGGCCAACAGAGTAGTGGTTTATTTCAGCACAAAGCATCCAGTGATCACCATATTGACTGGACAGGCTCCAAGATTCTAGCAAGATCAAAAAGCTTAGATGAAAGAAATGTAATAGAACCTTGTCTAATTTCTGGCACATATGAAAAGAATGTAAACATGAGCTATGGTCATTTTAAGTGTGATAAATTGTTAACTGAATTAATTTTAAAGCAGTATCCCCCAGATTAACACGTGATTGTTCCCTGTCATCTCCTGGTGGTGAAGACACACCTGTGTGGGACACACCAAGCATTAATCCACTAGGTCTTAAGTTAAGCAGTACTGTTTATCCCTCCCCCCTCTCCCCTTCCCCCTCCCTCCCACTCCCCTTTCCTCCCCTCCTACTCCCTCCTCCTTTGTCACGTGTATTTTTAGATTCAGGTCATCCTTTGTTGTGTTCCACTCCCTGCTGCAGGTATCCCTAAGTTAATCCGCAGGTGAAAATTCAGGTCATCCATTGTTCTGTGTGCCACTACCTGCTGCGGGTGTGCGTAAAAGACCTCTACCCTTTACGTTTCTGTCTCACTCTGTCTGAAGATGTAATATACGAAAGTACTCACTGTCGCTCCTTTCATTTCTCCCTTGGTTAGTTTGCATATATATATATATATATATATATGACATGCTGTGGGATATATATATATATATATATATATATATATATATATATATATATATATATGTGGGATATATATATATATATGACATACTGTGTTCCGCAAGTCACAACCATAGGGGAACGAGTTAAGAGTTTTCTGTTGCAGGGTATTGTATATACAGCTGCACAACGATATTGACCCTTGAGGATATATATATTTATCATCCTGCTGGTGGGAAGCAACAGATGTATGGCAGACGAGTTTAATCGCCGACATCCACATGGAAACCCATATATTTCTTATACCACTGTTAGACTACTGATTGCCAAATTCAAGGAGACGGGATAGCGTGTGCGACAAACCCCTGACATTTTACGACGTGCCCTCGATGAGTGAGTCACCCGTCTGAATATTTGTATGAGTCTCGACTGATGGCACTTCGAATATCTTCAGTTCTCCCTCTGGTGCGTGACTGCGGGACACCATATATATATATATATATATATATATATATATATATATAAAGTGAGATATACTATATATAAACTGCTGAAAGATATATATGTCAATATATATATGGTTGCCCGAAACGATAGACAGACGGTACTTTATGTACAGTATTTATACCTTATAGCAGAATATATTGTAATGTTCATCTAGTTTATACTATGTTTACAGTCATTATACTCAATCCCAGTAAAAAAGCCATTCCATCCATCCATACCTCACCGGGCAAGAAGCCTATGCAGCCCCGCGAGGAAGGAAACAAACAAATAGGAGCCCGATGCTCAGGTGTAAGTTGGTCCTGACATTTAAGATGAGAGTGACCACCCTATTTTCACCATCCCTGTGTGGCATTACGTGAGCAATAAACCCCAACCATCCCTTGGATATGCACAGGACCTGCACAGGCTCGATCCACCAGGCTGCCATGTAATTTGGCTTGTATGGAAATACCACCCAGCGTACTCAAACAGAAAATGAAGATTAAAGTACAGGAAACCAACTGTCTTGCCACTGAGTGTAGTTTTTCATCCATAGGCAGAAGAGGAAAGTGTGAACTGGAAAGAAAGACAGAAGAGCGTGTAAAGTCACCTTCGTAGGCCAGAAGGTATGTCTGGAAAGTAAGAAGGAAATGGGCACAGAAGGGTAGATGGAGGAAGGCGGATGGAGGGAAAGGGTAGACACTTAAAGCAGCACTACATCCAGTGGGTGGATAGTGAGCGCCCCCACCTACCACATAAAAGCCAATCCATAGGTCAGATATATTTGTTATGCCTCAAATAATTTCAGTGAAACTTAAAACGTAGACATGTAAGAAAAAACTATAAATGGCAAACAATAATAAATCATCCTTTTTCCTCTCTTTGGCTGACAAACGCGGTGTTTGTCAGCCAAAAAACGCTCGACAGTGGATTTTTAACAAATGCGTCGTGGTTATGATATTTCCTTATTGAAACAGTGGGATCTTCTCTGGCATTTCCAGTCACAAATGCATATTTAAGGTGCTTCATGACCTGATGTCATGAAAATTACTTGTCAGTCTGGTCGTATTTTGGCGCGGAGACCTGTATCTTGAGGGACCAGGGAAAATTAGAGTACATAAAGTGATTTTGCGACCGTGCGTAGCTGCCTCACTACTGTCAACCTTCATGGTCATTATTCCTACCGTGTCGCCCTCTATCAATCTTTCATGAATCTTTTTTATGAATAAACCAATGAGAGAAGCGTGACTAATTCCTCAGCCAATTAGCAGTGACCTGAGCGCGCTGGGTGTGACCCCGTCTGTCTGCGACAGGAAGTGCGCCTTTTCAAATATGTCGCCGTAGTGTGAGGGTTGTGCTCCGGTACAGTGGGACATCGTCCAGAGGGTGTTTTCAAAATAACGTGGCAAGCCTTGATAATCATCGCAGTCACAGGGTTATACCTATTGACGGGAAGTGTGTTAAGTGTGATTTGTGCTCGTAAGTCGCGGACGAGAGATACTGGCGGTGCAATATTCCCTAAAACTACGTGTACACCAGGCGCAGGCGTCCCTATCCCCGCCGAATTCAACGCAGACGAACACGCCGAAGCCGCTGTGGCTTCCTCAGGTAATAGGTAGGTGACATGCAACAAATTGTAAATGCGTAGATGCAAGTGCAATTACCGCAGTGATGATTAGCAGGCAGGAAAATGCAACAGTGCAGTGTTGATAAGAGCATGGCTTATTTAGGAACAAATGAATTGCAACAAATGTTTATGCATGCATCCACATGTGAATTTTCAGAGAAAGGGGGGGGGTGAGTGGACGTGAGGTGAGCCATGTGTGTATTTTGAGAGAGAGAGAGCGGAAGGGGGACGTGAGGTAAGGCTTGATATATATATATATATATATATATATATATATATATATATATGGATATATATATATATATTTTTTTTTTTTTTTTTGAGAGAGAGAGAGAGAGAGAGAGAGAGGGAGGGAGGGGTACGTGAAATGATGAATGGTGTGTGTGTGTGTGTGTGTGTGTGTGTGTGTTTGTGAGAGGGACGTGAGATGACGCATGTGCCTATTTTTTTGTGAGTGGGGGTGGGGGGTGAGTGATTGTGTAATTACTGAGAGGGAGAAGGAGGGAAGTGAGGTAAGAAAAACATGAACTTTTTTTTTTTTTTTTGAGAGAGAGAGAGAGAGAGAGAGAGAAGTTGGGGGAGGGAATGGAGACGAGAGGTGAGGCGAGACCCCTAAATTGCCTAAACCGTTACAGGATCAATTATGGACTCAGAACTAATTTTGAGTTTCTGAGGAGGCTCTAACACAGGTTAACTATATTCTTAAAAGCTACAAAAATGATCTAGTATCACAAACTCTGAATACTACAAGGAACACCACCTACTTGAATGCCGTAGTTTGTTCCAAGAATCCAAACACCAAGAAATGGCACAATAACACCATTACTGCTTTAAACAATCCCACTCCTCTCCTCCCCCCTCAAAAAAAAAAACGCAAATCTTCAAGCTATATGGTGGAAAATTAGTGCTGATAAATACGAAAATATCGATATATCGGTTCAAACATGGAGATATATTTATCTATAGCCAGACGCCATTATCCCGTATGGGTGGCCGTTTGAAGTCATTAGTGGAACACACATGTATGGGTTGGTTATATGGTTACCAAGACAAGCCGTTGTAAATGGTGACTTTCCGGCTTACAGTGTAAACCATTAGGCTTTTCACTAAGAAATGCAAAGAATCTTATGAAAAGGGAAAGAAAAAGAGTAAGAAAAATAGATGCCTACAAGAAAGATGGAAGAAACAGGAAGAGGGAGGAAGCAGAAACAGGAAAACAATGATAAAGGTGAAGGAAGAAGTAGGCAGCACTACATCAAGTGAGTGGGTGATGGTCGCCACCACAAAGGGTTTAGCAGCTGAACCCAAACAGTTACACCATGTCATGACAAGTATTCATTGGGGTAAAGATTTCTGTCTTCAAATGGCATGGAATCGGCACTTTCATAGCAGAATATGGTACTCTTTATCACCATATGTAACTTCATACAAACCATATCATCCGAAATTCAATAAAAAATGTGTAGATCTGACTTCAGCGTTAAAACATGCTACAGTTAACAAAAGCGCTTTTTCTTTAAATCGTCAGTTCCCCTTGTTAGATAAAAAATTTGTTAAATATTGAATTAGAAATACAAATAAATGTAATAATACGTTTTTTTTTTTTTTTTCTTTTTAATGTACGTATCTAGTGATAGAGAGTATCATATTTTGCTATGCAGCGTGCCGATTCTTTAATTGATGTGCCGATTCAGTAATTCGTCGCACCTCTCCATGAAGACAAGAATATCCTACCCAACAAATCAATGCAGGGACAGCAGATGATACTGTGTTGTCTGCAGTAACTGGGTTCAGCTGTGTAAACGTAGAAACTATGTACCATGAATGTATACAGAAGACTGAATAGAATATCTGGAGGCAGTGTGAATGACATGAAAAGGGCGTTGTCGTATAAAACGGGTCAACGTTTAGTAAAATTACTTTCTTTTTATACGAGTAGTTCTTGCTACTAATTTGCTTTATGTAACTGGCCTTTGGTTTCTTCCATCCATCCATCCATCATCCAATCTTACGTTGCCTCATGAGGAGCGTAGGAAACCGGAAGTGAGCTAGGCAAGTGAAAAAGTTCTGACATTTAAGATGAGAGTGACCAGCCTCACGTCATCCCTGAGTGGCATTACGTGAGCAATAAACCCCAACCATCCCTTGGATGTAAACCTTCACCGACTCAATCCGATTGGAGAGCCGTAATTTATCCACTAAACCACCAGGCACCATAATTTGGTTATATGGCTACCACCAGGAACGTAAATGGTTTCCTCATGTAAAGGAAACCATTCGGCTTGTCACTCGGTGTTGAGTCACCCACAGGCAGAAGGAAGAGGAAAGAATGAAGGACAGAATGACAAAAGTGTAAAGTCACCCGTAGGCAGAAGGATGTGGAAAGAATGGAGTAAAGAAAAGAAGAGGAAGGAAGGAATGGAGGGAGGAGAGGAAAGGGCAGACACACGAGAGCAGCACTACATCGAGTGAGTGGATGGTGAACGCCCCTACCTACCACATACGGGAAAGTCACATGGTACTGAACGAAATAATGAAGTCTGCCTCTAATCCCACCAGCGTAACAGGATCGTCTGGTGATGACAAGAACAAAACAATAACAAGCGTAGAGATGGTGTTGCCAGGACTGAAACATATGCGGGAAATTTTACAGGAATGATGGAAAGCCTAATTCCTCCAACTGAAAAAGCCTCTCTGAACAGAATCGTCTGGTAAGTCTAAAACAACTAAGACGCCACCGTGGTGAAGGGATTAAGTGGGAAGGTATAAGTAAGGAAAGAAGGAATTGAAGAGGATGGAGTTAAATGTACACAAACTATACACACTTTATGATCCTTAGTAAGTGGTGTCCTAAATATCGAATATGTAGGACCTGGCAGAGATGTCACAACTTCAGTAATATTATGGCTAAAAGCGGAAGATTATTGCTACTTTCCATCAACCAGTGGAAAGGATGAAGGAACAGTCAGAAAGCCAAGCTTATGCAGGACTGAAATGTGTGACGGAAATTTTACAGGAATAATAGAAAGCAGTTTGGAATAAGGCGTTTTTAACTAGATATAATGATCCAATCACCATTTTACTATTATGCCAAGATTAACACTGTTCTTGATCAAAGTGAGGTCTCCTAACTTCTCCATATATGGTACAAGAGTTATAGCCTTCATTCTCACAACCTCAATGAAGCAGAGCAGCTGTGAGGAGAGAGAGAGAGAGAACCAGAAAGAGAGAAAAGGTGGGGGTTTATAACAAAATTGTATGAACCTTCAGTGCTAGATCTAATATTTACTAGGCAAAGAAAATGATAATGACAGTTTAATATATCACCCTCCACTCGGCAGCAAAAGCAGATCATGCAGTACTAAACATAACTTCAGGATAGCATATGACATAGTAAACAGCAATGACAGTTACAAAGAGCCTAAACTATAAAAGGGAAATTATCAAGACCTAAAGAAGTATTTCTTAGAAGTTGATTGGGAAAATGAGCTTAGAGGACAAGATTTAAATGTTGTATATAAAAATTCTGTGAATTTTATGAAATAGGAGTCCAGAAGTACATCCCACAGCACAAAGAAGCAGATAAGAAAATACAGAAATGGTTCAATACAGAATGTAAAAAATCAAAAGAAAGAAGAGATTTGTTGTGGAATAGATACAGAAGACACAATAGTGAAAGGACGTATAATAATTACAAACAGGCAAGAAACGACTATACAAGAATAAGGAGGGAAGCCCAAAAACAGTTTGAGGAGGATATAATAAATAAAAGTAATTATCAACCAAAGCTGTTTTACAGCTATATCAGAAGCAAAACCAAAGTAAAAGATATAATACAATCCATTACGGACGAGGGAATCACTTATACACAAGAGAAGGATATTTGTGAAGCACTAAATAAGAATTTCCAATTAGTTTTTACAGAAAGAAATAATTTTGAGAGGGACTATGTGGAACACGCATGTCCACACATACTACCAGATATACAAATAGCAGAAAAAGTAATACAGGAGGAGTTAAGTAGATTAGACTGAGGAAAAGCAAGTGGTCCTGATGAAATTTCATGTTGGGTATTACGAGAATGTGCAAAGGAGTTAAGTAAACCATTATTTTTAATTTTCAAGAAATCCTTGAGTCAAGGGAAACTACCTGATATTTGGAAAAAAGCAAATATTGTCCCCTTATTCAAGAAAGGAAATAGACAAAATCCACTCAACTACCGACCAGTATCACTGACCAGTGTTGTAAGTAAGGTATTAGAAAATTTACAAGAAAAGCTTGGGTAAATCGTCTAGAAGAACACAGTATGATAACAGAAAGACAGTTTGGTTTCAGAAAAGGAAAATCATGTGTTACTAATCTGTTGAGCTACTCTGACAGAGTAACAAACACAATACAGGAAAGGGAAGGATGGGTGGACAGTATCTATTTAGATTTCAAGAAAGCTTTTGACACAGTACCACACCAAAGGAGGAGGAGGAGTTCGAGGCAAACTGTTTTGTTGGATGCAAGACTTTCTCATAAAAAGAGAAATGAGGACAGTACTAAGAGGAAACTACTCATCATGGAAAGAAGTGACTAGTGGAGTACCACAGGGTTCAGTCCTGGCACCAATCATGTTTTTAGTGTATATAAATTACATAAACAGTAACACTGGAAATGAGGGCTATCTGAGTATGTTTGCAGATGATGCAAAAATACAAAGGAGAATTACTAGCACAGACTCTTGTAGGGAGCTACAAGAAGAATTAAATAAACTTCATGAATGGAGTAGTACATGGCAAATGGAATTCAATGTGGAAAAGTGTCATGTAATCAAGTTTGGTAAAAGTGGAAAAAGACCTGATTGGGATTATAAGTTAGGAAATAAAACCCTATACACATCAGAAAAAGAGAAAGACCTAGGTGTGATTATCAATAACAGACTATCTCCGGCTGACCACATCAGCGAGAAGGTACGGAACATGTATACACTGCTTGCAAATATGAGAATAGCATTCACATACATAAATGAAGTCATGCTAAGAAGGATAATAACATCATTCATTAGACCAACCCTGGAATATGCATCAGTAGTCTGGAGTCCTCATCTCAAAAAGCATATAGACAAGATTGAAAAAGTTCAAAGGGCCACTACAAGATGGATACCAAGCTTGAGGGACCTAAGCTACGAAGAAAGACTAAATAAACTGAATCTACCAACACTACAGGAGAGAAGGAAAAGAGGTGACATGATAATGCTATGTAAGTGCATATCAGGAAAGGAGAAAATAGACATAAATGATTACTTAACATATGGAGAAGCATCAGCAAGAGGACACTGCAAAAAACTGCATAAGAAGAGAGGTGATAAAGACGTAAGGAAATTCAGTTTCCCAAACAGAGCAATTGATCAATGGAATGCACTACCGAATGAAATAGTGTGCCAAAACAATTCACAAATTTACGGATATGTACGATAAATATGGTTTAAGACACGGGACAGTACGAGCTTGACTCATTCCTGTAAAGATACAATTAGGTAAGAATATATATATACAGTATATATATATATATATATATATATATATATATATATATATATATATATATATATATTATCAGAACAGAGAAAGGGAGAAACTAATTAAAAAAATCCATGCACCAGATTACAGGTGTCCTGTATTCATGAAAAATCTGTAGCAGTTGGACTTGAACAGCTGTAGATTGAAGTATATATATATATATATATATATATATATATATATATATATATATATATATATACATATATATATATATATATATATATATATATATATATATATATATATATACATATATGTATTTGAAGTATATATATATATATATATATATATATATATATATATATATATACATATATATATATATATATATATATATATATATATACATATATATATATATACATATATATAAATATATATATATATATATATATATATATATATATATACATATAATATATATACACACATATATATATATATATATATATATATATATATATATATATATATATTAAATAACAGAACAGAGGAAGGAGAAACTAATTAAAAAAAAAATCCATGCACCAGATTACAGGTGTCCTGTATTCATGAAATATCTGTAGCAGTTGGACTTGAACAGCTGTAGATTGAAGTCTGGGGGGAAACAATTTTGAGGAAGCGAGTTCCAAAGAGGTGCAGTTCGGAGAATAACATAATTCTGATAGGCAGTTCTGCAATGTGGCAGTATTACAGTCCAGTCACGAGCGCTAACAGATGCCCTTGTAGAGCAGGGGAAGGCATGGAAAGGTGACACAGTGGATGCAACTTCATCTGAGCATTTACCACAAAAGTATCTGTAAAATAATGCAAGGGAGGCAACATTCCTTCCTCTTTGAAGGGGAGGTAGTTCATTTGTAATAGTAGGGTTATTAATAATTACAACAGTTTTGTTCTGAATTTTGTTTACTTGTTTTAGTGCAACCTCTCCACATCCATTCCACAAGGGTGAGCAATACTGCAGCTGAGAGCACACATGACTCCTGTATATTATAGCTAACTGCTCGTCAGTGAAGTAGCTGTGGACACTGTACAATAATCCAAGTTTCTTTGAGGTAGTTTTAGCAAGTGATCAAACACTGGAGGCCCAGCTGAGGGCACTGATATGTGAAACACCGAGAATTTCAATATTTTTAGAGATAGGAATTTTAGTAGCATTGTGGTAATATAGGACTCAGGCAGTATCTGCCGTTTAGTAAATTGTATATACAGTATATGGTTTTCCTAGAATTAAATATGAGAATGTTATTTGTCCCCATTCAGTGAGCTCAGATAAGTCTTGATTTATAGAGATTGCTGTACTAAGTTCTGAGTTAAGATATATTAAACTCTGTGAATGGGTGTTTAAGTGTGCATGAACTGTGAAGTGATGAGTCATTTGCATCTGGATGGATGGGGATATGGGTGACGGATACGAAATCATTATGTTAGAACCATAACTGATCCTTGTGGATCGCCGGAATCGATTGAAAATTGGAATATAAATCATCTACTTTTACTCTTATCTTTTTGTCACTGAGATATGAGGAAATGAGAGAAACAAAAGATGATAGGCCATATACAGTATGTGTGCCACAACTGTAGTTCATTTGATGAACTACATTTTTTTCGAACATTTCATATGACTTGCAATATTCATTTTTAATCTTCCGTGTATTATATTTTATTAGGTGTAAATCCAGATCATCTCAGTGCTACTGTATGCAAAATATATTGTGATTATTGATGATAAAAAAATATCCTTTTCTTTTTTAGTACTGGCTTAGCTTAATGCTTCCTTTGCATTCTTGAGAACAGTCAAGTGGATCATGTTGCATGAGATGTCTAATGAAATGCCGATGTGCACTGAGCTACTGTATGAGTCAACGTATCTCATATTGTTGCAGGGAGGCAAGACTATCTGCAACAATTCCCCCAGCCAAAGAGTAATTCTACTGTTAATGATTTTACGTGCATTCCTGTTTGATCATCGTCTATTAAAGGTCCAACAGCACTGCCTCCTGAGCTTAAGGACATTGTGCCACCGAAAGTGAGTAGGCACTCTCTTGAAAATCAGAGACCGGGACATTAAACAAACTGAAATCCATGAAAATCTACATATACAGTGTAAGAAGCCTCGCAGAAGATTACAAACTTAATACCTTACTGACTGAAATAGGAAAAATTAATTGGGATATTATAGGTCTGGGCAATATGCACAGAAAAGAAAATTGATTCAGTTTCAATGTAGCAACCATCTATAATTCTACAGAAGAAGGCTGAATGACTGAGATATTGAGTAGGATTTCTAAGTAACAGAAATCTTGCTGAAATCATTACTTAATTCGGCAGTGTGTTGGACAAAAGAGGATGGACTGCATTTACACAATGCAAAAGATACACCCTAAACGTACTACAAGTATATGCATCCACCTCTCAAGGCACAGATGAAGAAATAGAAATATTCTATGATGATATCACCCAGATTATGGAAACGAAAAAGACGAGATATACTATACCCATGGGAGACTTTAATGCAAAAGTTGGCAACTCAGAAAAATGGAGAAGCATGTAGAGGAAAATTCGGAGTAGGAGAGAGGACTGTCAAGATGAATTTGTGGTATATTTTGCTGAAATATATAGCATGAGAATAATGAACACATTCTTTCACAAAAGAACATGGAGAAAATGGACCTAAAGAAGTCCAAATGGAGAAACAATAGAACGAAATTTATTGATTTCATTCTAGCAGATAAGAACAACATGTTCACTAATATCACAGTTATCAACAATGTATATATAGGAAGTGACCATAATATGGTGGCTTGAAACGGCTACGTTCGATTTCAGAAAATTATATAAAGAAATTGAAAATAAAAAGATATGCCCAATAAAAGTAGGCCAAAACAAAGTTGCCTATCAGTTAAAAGTAAAGAACAGATTTCAGGTTCTAAGTTATACTAAGCATGACACTGATGAGATAAATGATAAAGTAACAAAAGGGTTTAAGGGAATCAGCGGAGGTTGTATGGAAAGCTAATACAACCAACGCCAACAAAATTTTAAAAAATATGACACTTAACCGTATGAACATAAGAAAGGAGATGAAAGCACAAACAAAGAAAGATGATATAGAGGGAGCAACATTAAATAAGCTTATCAACAAGCCTCAGAGAGAAAAAAACACGAAAGAAAAACATGGATCAGATGAAAGAAATCATTAAAAAGAGGAAAATGTCTGAAACAAGTCCACAGCAAAATAGCACAAGGAAAGCAACAAATTATATCACTTGAAGACTAAAAAGGTGAAGTCATTAAATGCAGAGTGAAGATGGTGAAGAGAACTGAGGAATTTTCCAAAGAACTGTAGGCATCAAAGACAATAGTACCGATAACTAACTTTTCATCTGACACAAGTGAAATACCTGAGGTGACACTAGATCACGTAAACGATTCTCTAAAAGTATGAAAAGAGGAAAGGCCCCAGAAGGAGATGAAATAGCAGCGGATTTACTGTCGGATGCGGGCGAAGAAGTTCAAAACAGGTTCGCCAACCTATATAAGTAATGTATTAAGAAAAAGAGAATTCCCAAAACATGGTGTAATGCAGTAGTCATGTATCTTTACAAGAAAGGCAACCCAAGAAATCTTAGTATCTACCAATTATCTTATAAACAGTTATTTGCAGACTCTTCCCTAAAGTCCTCATTAACAGAACTGCAATAAATTTGAGAAAAAAAAAAAAAAAAAAACTTGGGCAGGCAAGATTCAGAAGCGATTATTCGGTCTTCTACACACAAAGCATGAGGTTTTGTCGATTACGAAAAGGTTTTCGACTCAGTGGAGCAAGTAGCCATTATAAATTCATTGCGGGAAGAAGGAGTAAACGAGCACACTGTAAAACTGCTCGAAAACATGTATATTGAGAGAACTCAGGGGCGTAGCGAAGGGGGGAGGGGGCGGAGGAGGCGGCCGCCACCCCCCTCTTGAGGGTCTTGAAATCGTTGGGGTCTAAAAAATAATAATAATTCTTTAACAATAAATAAATATATAAATAAGACACTTGAGAGAGAGAGAGAGAGAGAGAGAGAGAGAGAGAGAGAATCGTGTTGAATCAGCATCATGCAGACATAATTTTGGATCGGTTCTCAAAGAGAAAAGGAAGGAGACTGAAACTCCTCTTATGAATATACATTACCGTCATGGAATGCAAAATTGTTGACAGCATATTTATGTAACTAGAATTGGTGTCGTTTTGTTCATTTTAGTTGATATAGCGGTTATAGAGTACCAGTACGAATGAAACTACATTTATTTGTCTGAGTTCGACGGTATCTTATGTTTTTGTTAATCAGTGTTTCCTTCTAATTAAATTAATCAGAACTACGATTACTTAAGCAATATCAGTTCAAGGTATGAAAACGACCGGCTCGAATGAGCGCTAGAGCTTTTATTGCCTGTGATCAAAGTAGAAATCAAGTTTCTCTCTCTCTCTATACAGCTACCGCAAATTGACTAAGGACCTCCCCCGACAAGGTATTAAAAAACACAGAAATCATAGTATATCACAATGTATGTTCATGAAATGCCATTCATTAATATGAAATCATGTTTCCCTTGTTTTTCAGGACCAGTTGGATGCGTTTTTGCATGGAATCACTTAGATCTCTAAAGTAATCTAAGGACATTTCTTTGCACCAAACATTTCTCGGTTCAGTCTTGAATCTATCGGATTTAGATCCGGACTGTTGCCAGGCCAGCCGAGGGCCTCAATCCAATTATCCTGAAGCCATTATGTCACCTTTCTTGACTTGCGACATGGAGCTGAATCGTGCATGAAAAAGTTGCACCCATGAATAGCAAAAAAGTTTAAAAAATGATTTTTCAGAACTTGAATGTACCGGCTACCATTCATCATCGAGTTCTTAGGAAAAAAGTAGAGGCCTCCCCTCCCCATTTCACCTGAGAAACACCCCCATACCATTACTGATTGTGGGTGCTTATCAGTCGGCACCGCGTAAGCAAGATCATATCCACTACAGGAGGCAGGGCAACGAACTTTGGCAGAATGCACATGGAACACTTGAAATGTGCTTTCATCGGAAAACATAACTTTTCTCCACTCATCCAATATCCAGTGTTTATACTTCTTGGCAAACTCAATGCACTGCTTCTTCATGCAGTCATTGAGAAGCAGTTTCTTGGCTGCAGTGCAGATTGGCAAACGCAGCTCCTTCTGCATGCAGTGTTGGATAGTTTGAATTGAGACTTCTTGTAACAGCTGGTGTACGAGTATGCTCTGCGATCCAGACTTTAGCGTGGTCAAAATGGGGGCAAAAACCAAGTCACAGATGACCACTGCATGCTGGAACGATCGGGAAAACAGATTGACGGAGACTCTTTCGCACTAGTGGCCTCTTCAGTTGCGTTTGTTATTTTTCGAGTTGTCAAGTTAAGAGTGGCAGCATGCCAATATGACAGGGTCAGTCTCCAATTCGGCCAACGCAAGCCCGACCTTCGCAATTTCCCAAAATGCTCCTGGGTTACACATTAATAAGCTACTAGGTCAACTCTATACCACCAGTTCTCAAGGGTTATACAAGCAATAAAGTTCAAGTGAGAGGAAATGTGTATTAACAAGTCCCCCCGAAAAAAGGAAAAAAAGGTAGAAATCTTCCCATCTACTAACCTTACAGAATAATCCTGAATCAGTTAGCACGTTATTCAACAAACATGTGGCCCTAATATCAAATTCTACAAAACTTAGCTCCCTTGTCCCAGGTTCAGTCCAATGTGGCTCTTCATTATCGCCCACCTGAGCTCATTGTTCACTGGTCCGGCACTTCTGTTATTCTTGACCTTGACTTCCATACTGGGACCTTGTTTCTGCACTGGGACTTCGACCTCCACACTTGGACTTGGACTCCCGTACTGAGACCTTGACTCCCTCACTGAGACCCGCTAGAAGTTAATATGTACAATAAAAAACTATTCTCCCTAAAGCAAGTAATCCCTCTGGTTGATCGAAAAAGTCTCATAATTAAGAAACATGAGGTACAACACTCGGCATTTCAATTAGACACAGAATAACACATGGCAGTACAGACACCAAAATAATATATACTGTAGGGTTAACATAGAAGAAAAGTACTATAACAAATAAGCATGAATAACCCTACTCTAATCATGAAAAACATCACTGAGTCGATATCACTGTGCCTTACAAAGTAACTGTGTGAACATTAACTCACAGCTAACACACCCCTAATAAGTACTGAACTGCAAAGTCATCTCAACACATATTAATAAACAATTCACAGTTCCAGGGCACCTGATATTTGGCCCACAAAAACTACACATTTATCTGAGGCTCAGACAGAACTCGCAAGCTAGCATTCTCGTATTCCAGTTAGAGTAAATGATAATATCAAGTACACTACACAATTATATGGGACATATCTCACTATCCAGCTCACAGAATACAAGGGAGGTGAGTGGGAGCTCAGGACTCGCTTGTCAAATGAGGCCAATGGTGTCACCTCACATGATCAACACAACACTTCCTGGGGGACGACAACACTTGATACTGACCAGAGTCTATTTTTCTATTATTTCGCTATTATCACTCGTGGGGTATCGCTTATTCGAACTTCAAAGTATCAAACATCAATATTATGAAATTACTTACAGAATTCCTTGGAGAGGGAGGGGAGAGGGAGGATGACAAAAGCACTGACCATCAGTCACATTTTACAGTTGGTGAGCGAGTGACACGCCAGTATGGCGTGGTGGAAAGGGGGGAGGGAGGAGGATGACAGATTACACAATTTAAAATTTTCATTACTATAGACTCGTGATAGACTCAAAGTCATGCCCTTCCCCTTACAATTGATTACCAGAAAAAAATAACATTCCCTAGCTGCAATACTCTCCACCAACTCTCTGAATACCCTTACATAGAAAAAACATTAAAAATCATCGTGCCTCACACACTTAGCGCATGCATACATTATGCTGGATTACGTGACCATAGGCACATATTCCTACCCGCTCGAGATTTTAATATTATAAAGAGACTTAATACTAATAAATTACAGTAGAAAAAAAAGTGACCTAGAGACTAGGTAACTTAATCTATATTCTTGGCACGTTCACATGGAAACAGCTATACCCTGGCCACACTCTCTCACTAAACCAGACTCTTGGTCATAAAATGAGCAAAAACAACTCATTATCACTTCCAGGCGCTACATCCGCCCGTGGTTAGGGAAGACCTAAAGTTCGGGCAACTGGACCTGACCTCCTCTGAAATATCCATTACCCATACTTAACAAACACGGTACGTAAATTCACCTACTTGACCAGTCTCCCTCAATACTGCTACTGTGGGGTGTTCCACACACTCCTTGCTCGTGAGGGGAAACCAATCGACACGCCCCCAAAGACACAAACCAACCTGTCCCATGTTGCGACTGTGGGATATTACAGAAGCTCCGTGCTCGAGGACAGTTGGTAGCAATCCTGTCCGCCAAAAAATAATCCTCTACCATGAGTAAATTTTCTCAAACTACTCACGATATGCAACTGACGACGTATGCCACTCACCAGGTATATTACTGACAAGGAGAATGCCCTGCTACATGGAGAAACTTTGTGCTTAGCCGAGAGTAACATGAGCCGCTCCACTGCGTTCTGTCCAGAGAGACCGAGCGAAACATACAAACCTCTCCTAACATGCAAGAGCCCCATAGTTCAACTTCTCCAAGCCCTATAGAGAAACTGGAAACTTCCCCTCTCTCTCTGAGCAATCCTATACTGCAGTTTGGGTATTGCATACACATGGCGCTCGAGGTTCTCAAAGCAAGTAGGAAACCTCCAGGTGGAGACCTTCAGGTAGAACTGCTCCTCACGTACAATTCCCTAAATCTGGGGAAAAAAAAAAAAGTCCTAACTGTGAGATCTCATTTCCCCTAACTAAGCCTAACAATCTAACCTAAAGAAAAAAAAAAGATTCAAGGCAACACAAGAACAACGGTCTATACACCTTAGTGCACTCAATTTGACAACACACAGCTTCCACGCCTCATCTTTCCAAACGCTGGACAAACCTTAAACAACTACTCAGCCCTATTAATCAACCCGAAGTTACAACCCATAGGTACTGGTAGAAAAAAAAAGAAATACACAGTTACAGTCTGGAGAGACCTAGAAAGGCATACCCCACTCCATGTTTCCAGCCAGTTAAGACAAGGACAAGACGTGCTCAGAGAGGAAAAAAAAAATTAGATACTGTATAAACGATAAATACACCATACACCCATCATCTACATGTACTGCAACCTCTCAGGAAGTCTCCAGGATCTTACACTAGGCAGTATCTACTCATCCTCACTTGTCAAAAACTTGTGATCCACCAGGGTCCTAGTATGTCGACCATACATTTCACTCATCCTTAGAACGTCAACATCATTTCACTCCAGTACTACCGAATTTCCCTGACAGCTCTGCATATCTCCTACAGGTAAATTTGACAACTGTGGAGTTGACTGTCTAAATGAATTTCCAGACTTTACGGGGGTATACTGTGATGGGCCTCCAATCTTGGTTGGGGTGAGTCCGTGTGGGCTTAACATCTCCAAAGCTCTAGTATGCTCAAAACACTCATCAATTGCGGATGGTTCCTGCTTTACAGCTACTCCCTCGGGCATTTCAGTCTCAAGGTCAATTAATTTTTCAACCCGGGACTCCATCATGAATTATATAAACATGAGCAACCCCAGCAGGTGAAGCTCAACTATTAAAATGCCCAACTGCAACACCAAGATAGTACACACTAAAATACACATACCCTATAATTCTAGATATAATGCCACGTACATATATCTTTGAGAACTGGGGGATGACCTATTACCGTAATGATTTAATGACAATAATCTAGATGACCTCTCAATTATTGCTTACCAGTTTAATTACCCTCACATTAATAGATAATCCCAATGCTGCAACACCACTTGTACGGGTATGCTCCGCAATCCAGACTTTAGCGTGGTCAAAAAGGGAGCAAAAACCAAGTCACAGATGATGACCACTGCATGCTGGAATGATCGGGAACTCAGATTGACGGAGACTCTCTCCCACTAGTGGCCTCTTCGGTTGCATTTGTTATTTTTCGAGTGATCAAGTTAAGAGTGGTAGCATGCCAAAATGACAGGGTCAGTCTCCAACTCTGGCAACACAAGCCCCACCTTCGCAATTTCCCAAAATGCTCCTGGGGTTACACATTAACAAGCTACTAGGTCAACTCTATACCACCAGTTCTCAAGGATTATACAAACAATAAAGTTCGAGTAAGAGGAAATATGTATTAACAAGTTCCCCAAAAAAAAGAAAAAAAGAAGGTAGAAATCTTCCCATCTACTAACCTTACAGAATAATCCTGAATCAGTCGGCACGTTGTTCAACAAATATATGGCCCTAATATCAAATTCCACAAAACTTAGCTCCCTTGTCCCAGGTTCAGTCCAATGTGGCACTCCATAATCGTCCTTCTGAGCTCATAGCACACTGGTCTGGTGCTTCTATTATTCTTGACCTCGACTTCCACACTTGGACCTTGACTTCCGCACTGGGACTTCGACCTCTACACATGGACTCTGACTCCGACACTGGGACCTTGACTCCCTCACTGAGACCCGTTAGAAATTAATATGTACAATGAATAACTATTCTCCCTAATGCAAGTAATCCCTTCAGGTGATCGAGAAGGTCTCATAATAATGAAACATGAGTTACAACACTCGGCATTTCAAATAGAAACAGAATAACACATGACACTACAAACACATAGGTCTGCTCAA
>NC_136961.1:36577990-36825490 GCF_032717465.1 Coenobita brevimanus | reverse complement strand
ATGATGGAGCTCCTCTTTTGAGCAGTAACGTGGGTGACACTCTCAAGAGTTCATGTGCTAATTTCCTGTCTAATGGTTTTGTCAGTCCTCTGGACAGTAATGACAGGAAATCAGTTAAAATATATCGTGATACAGGTGCTTGCCAATCCCTTATGCTGACCAGTGTTCTAGGCTCTAATGTTAATTCCTCTGATGAAACTGTAATCTTACAAGGTGTAGGGAATAATTACTTCTCTGTCCCTCTGTGCAGAGTGAATTTAGAGTCTGGTTTTGTTAATGGTTCCGTTATGGTTGGGTTCGTTGAGACACTTCCAATGTCAGGTGTAACTTTCTTACTTGGAAATGATATTGGTGGAAGTCAAGTGTGTCCAGCTTCTCAGTTGTCTAGTGAGCCAGTGGCAGCGTCCCAGGATTGTGATGTCCCTGATGTGTTCCCTGCATGTGCTGTCACTAGGGCTAAGTCTAAAGTTACTGGTGATTTAGAGGATAATGATGATGATGATGTTATCCTAGCTGACACTTTTCTTGCTAATTTGGACCACTCACCAGATGAGGCAGTACCCCGTAGTGTTGATAATTTGTCTCGTCAAGAGTTGGTTGGGTTGCAGGTTGCTGACCCTGAGTTGAAAGGTCTAGCTAACTCTGCTTACAGTGAAGAAGAGTCAGCCGGTGCTTCTACTTGTTATTATGTAAAGTCAGGAGTACTTATGAGGAAGTGGAGACCCCGAACAGCATCAGCCGACTGTGAATGGGAGGTTGTACATCAAGTTGTCATCCCTCGTGTTTGTAGGCAGGATATCATTCGAGTAGCTCATGATTCCAGTTTGGCAGGACACCTTGGAGTGAGGAAGACTGTGGCACGCATTTTGAAACACTTCTACTGGCCAGGTATCTTCAGGGATGTTTCCTGGTATTGTAAGTCTTGTCACACCTGTCAAGTTGTGGGGAGGTGTAATCAGACCGAAAAGGTTGCACCTCTAGTTCCCATTCCTCCTTTTGAGGCGCCTTTCACCCGTGTGTTGGTGGATATTGTGGGCCCTCTTCCTAAGACTTCTTCAGGATTTTCTTATGTGTTGACCATGATTGATATGGCTACGCGTTATCCTGAAGCCATTCCACTTAGAAATATCTCAGCAAAGAACGTGGTTAAGGAAATGCTAGGGTTCTTCACAAAGTTTGGTCTGCCCAAGGAGGTACAGTCAGACCGGGGAAGTAATTTCATGTCAAATGTTTTCAAGCAGTCTCTGAAAGAGTTGGGCATCACCCAGATCACGTCTTCAGCTTACCATCCCCAGACCCAAGGAGCGTTGGAGAGATATCATCAAACATTCAAATCGATGATCAGGAAATACTGTTTGGAACATCAGAAAGACTGGGATAAAGGTCTTCCATTCGTTGTGTTTGCCGCAAGAGAATCTCCAAATGAATCACTGGGCTTCTCACCTTTTGAACTACTGTTTGGCCATGAAGTAAGAGGACCCCTTAAGTTACTCAAGGAATGCTGGCTGTCGGAGGAAGATGACGTCAACCTGCTGGAGTATGTGATGAAGTTCAAAGAACGGCTGTCCACTGCTTTACAGCTGGCGAGAGAGAATTTAGGAGCTGCTCAGGAGAAGATGAAGACTTGGTATGATAAGAAGTCCAGGTTACGCCACTTTCAGCCAGGAGATCAGGTTTTGATTCTGCTACCAGTTCATGGGCAACCTCTTCAAGCCAAGTTTAGTGGTCCTTATTTCGTGGAGAAGAAACTCAGTGATGTCAACTATGTCATCGCCACACCAGATCGTAGAAAGAACAAGCAACTATGTCACATCAACATGCTAAAGTTATATCACAGGCGGGACGAAAATAATCCAGTCTGCACTGTAGCTGTTCCACCCGAGTCTGCAAGTGAAGCTCTCCCATGCAGTATGAGCCTGAGTGATAGTTTGGGGAAGAATCCTGATATCATGAATGATCTCCAGACTAAGGTTTCTCATCTACCTCCCAAGGAAAGGCAGGAGTTTTCGGCATTACTGCAGGAGTACCCGCAAGTGTTCCGTGCTACTCCAGGAAGAACCACTGTGTTGATGCATGATGTCGATGTTGGAGACGCAAAGCCAATTAAACTGCCTCCTTACCGTGTGAACCCAGTGAAAGTTCCTCTCATCGAGAAGGAGCTTGGCTACCTGTTGGACCACAAGATGATTGAGCCCTGTCAGAGCGAGTGGAGTTCTCCTGTCACTCTGGTCCCTAAGCCAGGTGGGTCACAGCGGCTTTGCATCGACTACAGACCTGTTAATCAGATAACCAAAACAGACACTTACCCTCTCCCTCGCGTGGAAGATTGCATAGACAAGATCGGAAAGGCTAGGTACATAAGTAAGTTTGATTTGTTAAAGGGATACTGGCAAGTACCTATGACTGAACGTGCTAGGGAGATCTCATGTTTTGTAACACTAGGAAAGGCTTTTGCATGTTCTGTAATGCCGTATGGTATGAAGAATGCACCAGCCACATTTCAGAAGCTCATGAATGTTGTAACAGAGGGTTTGGCAGGGTGTGTTGTTTATATTGATGATGTATTAATCTTCAGTGACAACTGGAAAGATCACCTATGCCATGTCAGTAAATTTCTTGACCGTTTAGTTCATGCTAATCTTGTAGCTAATTTATCAAAGTGTGAGTTTGGTCAAGCTAAAGTTCAGTACCTTGGGTATGTAATTGGTGATGGACATGTTTGCACCACCAGGAGCTAAGGTTCAGGTTATAGAGTGATCTTCCCAGACCTAAAAGTAGGAAAGAGCTACAAAGATTTTTGGGAATGGAAGGTTATTACAGGAGATTTGTTCTTAACTTTTCAATTCTTGTATCACCACTTACAGACCTACTGAAAAAGGGAGTTAAATTTGTCTGGACTGATAACTGTGAATCCTCTTTCAACAAACTTAAAGCTATTCTATTAAGTCAGCCAGTGCTCGCTACTCCAAATTTTGCTAAGCCTTTTAAGATGGCTGTTGATGCAAGTGATACAGGAGCTGGGGCTGTTTTGCTGCAAGAGGATGATCAGGGTATTGAACATCCTGTATCTTATTACAGTAAGAAGTTCACTCCACCTCAAAAGAACTACTCAACTATTGAGAAAGAGCTTTTGGCCTTGATTTTGGGTTTACAGCATTTTTCATTTTATTTGTGTTCTGGTTTTGACCCCATAGTCATTTATACCGATCATAACCCACTGAAATTCCTTAGTAAGTTTAAAGATAAAAATCAGAGATTGACAAGATGGATTCTATTTCTTCAGGAGTATTCATTAGACATACAACATGTCAAGGGGAAAGAAAATGTTATTGCAGATTGCTTATCTAGACTTTAGACAGATTGTTTTAGAGTAATAAGAAATTTCCTTTGTAAATTTCTTTTTCTTTGTGGGGAGGTGTTACATAGCCTATGATTTCATCATCCTTTGTGTAATTTTAACGCACAGTTGCTGCATGTTTAAGCACGAGCGTGTTCTGCCTCAGTTCCCCCCTTCTACCGTTATAGTAGAGTAATTCGTTCTCTCTGTTATTCAGAGCGGGATTTTCAGCTTTTTGTCCCCATGGCTTCATTTGCGCGTCCTTCTTACAAGTTGTATCAGGCTCTGCTGGCCCCTATATAATGAGCTCAGTCTCTGCATCATTGCCACTTAGATCTGCTCCTCATTTTGTTCACATCTCTGTCCTCCCCTGTACAGATATTATTATTGTGAGTGCTCAAGAAATCTCCAAACATCTAGCAGCTGTGTGTAATTTGAGTATAACTTGTCGCATTTTTTCTTGTACTGTGTAGCATAAGGTTAATTCTTGGGCCTAGTGGGGTTTTTGATTGATGTTGGGTTTTATGTCAGTCATTTTTAGATAATAGTTTGTATCTGTATTAATTTATCTGGCATTCACTGAGTATTATCTGGTATCTCATTTTATCAGGGCTGACTTAGATAAATTTACTCTTGCTAATTTCGTGTTAATAGAGGCTATTGCAGTTAACCATATATTTAACCTGTTTTTTGCCATTACATTATCCTTATGAGTCCTGAATGTATTGTTGTTAGTTTGAGCATTAAACTTTAACTTGTAATTTTACCTAACTCTTTTGTTTTGAACCTGGAACTTTACGGGACAGTAGTGATTTTTAGTATTCTCACTTAAAGTGTACATTATCTTTCTCTGTTCCGTAACAATATATATATATATATATATATATATATATATATATATATATATATATATATATATATATATATATGTGTGTGTGTGTGTGTGTGTGTGTGTGTGTGTATGCATGTATGTATGCATGTATGTATTTATGTTTGTACGTATGTATTTATGTAAAAATATATCAGTAATTTTCATTACAGATGCATCTTACAATAATGTAGCCTAGAGTGGATCTGCTGATTATATAATTATTAAGATGTGACTCAATGCTGACCCCTGTCATATGCCCCGCTGTACAAAATTCATCCGTCAAAATGAGGCACTGCCAGTGCTCTGGTTTCATCAACCTCCATATTTCACATTCTTACATACACATTCATCACATCCATCCTCCTTCATCCTTTTGTACTGTACGATGTGCATCCCATAATCAAACTCTCTGAAATACAGTACCATTTTTTCCCATTATTATGGTGCTGGGGAATGAAGTCTTCACAGTGGCACCGATTTAACCAGACACGCTCGGAATGTTTTTCTTTTCAGGTACACTTAGTCATCGAGTTATACTGGCAGTCGGAGTGTGTTCAGTGAGAAATGATTCGGTAATGTCGCACCTTCACTCGGAAATAGATGAAACAATTCTGCTAACCAAAACAAAAAATCATACGGAAAGCAGTGTTTTGGCACTAAAGCAATCTGTACCTAACCAGCTGAGGCCTAACCTAACGTTACCCAACAATAATACCTTATTTTGTTTGAGGGACGATGAAGATATGACGTTGCCGAGTCTTTACTCGGGGCACTCGATCCAGCAGTGCCAAATGTGAGTGGATGAGAAATTTATACCCAGAAAAAAAACAAAATGCAGTACGGCAGCTCTGCTGGCTGGATGTACTGTACAATCGTCCTCAAATTTCCCCACGTTACCCCGAAAGGAGGATGGTGAACTGCAGGACAATAGAAAATTAAGGTTACAATCCACCGGGTTCACGTTCACATGGGCCTGGGACCAAAGCACCAGAAACAACCATCCTAACTACATTAATTACATCACAAGATCATATAAGAACACTTTCTTCAAACCATTTACCAAGAGACGCTTTACCCCACATTCTTCCCGAATAACAATGATTTATTTTCCATTTATTTTATGTACTCCACACACATATTCCTAAATTATCCCACAACCACTGATCTTACCGTGACTTTTCGTTCTCATGTCATGCATTAATGTGGGCACCGACACACCTTTATGCAGCCATCTTGCAGCCTCTGCACAATCAGCCTTCTATTACAATGAAGGTCATCATGACACCAACCATCTTCGTTCCTTTTGTTGTTCTTCTTTCGACTTGCTGGGCACATTTATCTTTCTTTTTACCTGCAACACCGAAATACTTAGCTCCCTCACCAATTCAAGTCTCACGTTATTCACCGTTTTATACACTGAAAGTTACCTTCTCTCCCAAGAACCATCACTCTTCTTCTATTTGCATTTGCATTTAAATCACAACGCTCGTAGACACCCACAAATCTCTACAATAGTCTGCAAATATCCCGTTCAACATCAGCATGCCACACAGCATCATCTGCATACATCAGATGTGAGATACTCTACCCTACACCATTCATTACCATATCCTCCTGCTCACCACAACCATACTTTTCCCAAGAATATGTAGTACCAGATTATATGAACACAGAGAATAATTGTTTTTGGTTATTTTCATTAACCTGCCATACAACGAAAAGTTTCAGTATTAAAAGAAGCTGTGGAGGAAAAAAACAATGGATGTATATCTTAATGTTCAAACTTTGTGTCTTATTTCCACAAGCAAATAAACGTCGAAGGAATCTTTAGAGGTGAATGCAAAGTGTTTTCCTTCAGGATCGGGTTATCAAAGTGATGGTAACGAAGGTAGTGGTGATGAGTGGTGCTGTGTGGACATTGTGGCTTGCCCTGGCTGGGTTCTCCCTCATGGTACACGCCCGCCTGCCCCACTGCTGTGGTAAGTTCCTTGTACACTGTTCGTTAATCCCTTCAATCTGAGGACTTTTTTTGTTTGTTCCAGGTAGCTCGATACGATTTTATGTAGCATTAGGGAAGTCCTTCTTTTAATGAAGGAGAAAATGAAAGCCATAACTAGTGGTTCGAAAAAAGTATCCAAAGGTGAATAAAATCGTCTGGAGATACGAGAATCCGAAGCTGGGAAGAACCCAAGACTGGAGGAGACATACGAGTTAACTGGGTTTTGAAAGTTTGCAGACTGCATGACTGTCATTCACTTTTTTACACATGAAAATAATCGTCAGTTTTATTTCTCATTTCTACTTTGACAACAAACTAGTTTATCATCTTATCAGATCGAAGATATTTTTTGTTTTATTTTCATGCTATCGGCGGTCGATTTTATGGAATTTAGGTGACATCCTTTACTTTGAAGAAGTTAAGCTATTTTTTACTTCTTAGAGCCTATCATGGATTTCAGGTAATGTTCATATTAAATCCATAATAGTAGATGTCTTTTTCCCTGACTTCTTAACCTATGAATTACATGAAGGAAGAGTTGAATACCATCGGATATTCGTAAGAGACCCAGTTACCTTACAGAATAGTTATTAATATACTTCAGACATTTA
This sequence comes from Coenobita brevimanus, assembly GCF_032717465.1. Lineage (NCBI taxonomy): Eukaryota > Metazoa > Arthropoda > Malacostraca > Decapoda > Coenobitidae > Coenobita > Coenobita brevimanus. The sequence continues at coordinate 36,818,672 of NC_136961.1, read as the reverse complement.
TATTTACCCATCTCCTACAGCAGTAAAGATTAACAGTGAAATAATTTGTCAATCATAAACTTCTCTATCCTAAGAAAAAGTTCTAATAACCATCTCTAAGATTTTAGAATTATATAATTGGATATTATGATTCTAAATGGCAAGGAAATTGTTAGATACCAAGTAGATGTGTGTGTGTGTGTGTGTGTGTGTGTGTGTGTGTGTGTGTGCACTTCACTGATTTTACTTAGGACTGAGTTTATCACAGAATGTCTCGTCTTCTGTTAGTAGCTTACTGTGTGTGTGTATATATATATATATATATATATATATATATATATATATATATATATATATATATATATATATATATATATATATATATATATATATATATATATATATATATATATATATATATATATATATATATATATATATATATATATATATATATATATATATATATATATATATGTATATAAATATATATATATATATATATATATATATATATATATATATATATATATATATATATATATATATATATATATATATTATACCTAGGCTGCATCTCCCAAAGAAAGGGAGGTAGCCGAGGCAGGACGACACACTCCCAATTTACTCATCCACGCAGATACACACACTTAGCTCGAAGGGGAGAAGGAACAGATCCTCACCATACCACATCACACGAGTCAACTGCGCAGTGCAATCAGCGACATAAGCAGCAGGGCCCGAATACAGAGCTGGTTATTCCCCTGCCACATCATAATGGACCCATCACCTTTCCCACACTGGACCTGACCAAAAGCTGACCTACTGCGCCCTTAGGGTCGCGCCACCATTTATTTATTCACAATTTCCCTCCAATCATTCTTATCATGTGCAGCCACTCTTCCTTGCTCAACAGACATCCCCTTCGCATCTAATGCTCTCTTTTCGGTGTCCATCCATCCAATTTGTGGTCGTTCTCTCAGCCTTAGACATCTCACGTCCGATCCAGTTATGTTTTTCACCAATTGCTCTTCATCCATTCTGGCTGAATCGGTAGAGAGGCGGTCTGCAGTCCTGATGGACCCAGGTTCGAATCCCGGCTGGGGCAGGGAACTGTTTAAGGATTTGAATTTCATTAAAACAGATTTTCCTGATCTACCAGAAGACCCGCTGACATGTCGTAAATGTACAACCGCTAATACCAATACACCAGTCCTATATGAGACAGCCCTAGCATGTATTCAGTATGGACGATGAGTGTTAGCGCCGAAGTGGTGAGATGTGGAGATGTAGGAGGACTACTGGGCCTTGGGATAGGCTACTGGCCCGAGATACAGGCTCTGAAGCCTTTGCCCAGAGTCGGACACATAAAAAAAATATATATATGCCCAAACCATTGCAACACTCTCTGCTCAACTCAACCATCTCCAGCATAACTCTAGTTCTCCTTCGCACTTCATCATTTCTCACTCCATTCATATGCATCACTCCACATATACTCCTCAAACACCTCATCTCCATTACATTCTAAGTCTTCCTCTCTGCTACACCCATATTCTATGTTTCAGCCCCATATATTGCAGTCGGTACCACCACACCCTCATACAGCCTCATCTCTACATCCATACTATGCGAATGACATCTAAACACTTTTTTCTTCCCCCCAGCACCTTTCCTACTTCATTCTAAACTACACTTCTATATTATCTATTATTCCATCCAGAGAAACATGTGACCCTAAATACTTAAAACACTCTGACTCCTCAAGCAACTCACCATTCAAAACTACATTCATCGTCTTGCCATCTACCACCCTCGTACATCACTTTACTCTTATTCTCATTTACTCTCAATTTCCTCCTTTCACACACCCTTCAAAAATCCTCTACCAACTGTCTCAATCTCTCCTCCAAATTAGCCACCAGTGCAGTATCATCCGCAAACAGCAGCTGACTCATATTCCACTCTCTACCATCAGCAATCACCAAACTCAAACCTCCACCTAACACTCTCGCATTCACCTCCTTTACAACACCATCCATATAAATATTAAACAACCAGGGTGACATCACACATCCCTGCCACAGCCCCAACCTCACGGGAAACCAATCACTCATAGTATTTCCTACTCTACTGTTATATAAAAACTTTTCACTCCTTTTAACAACCTACCATCAAGTCCATACAATCTCAAGACAGTACATTAAGCCTTCCTATCAATTCTACCAATGCTTTCACTAAGTCCATGAACGCCCAAAACACATCCTTACCTTTCGGTAAATACTTTTCACACACACTTGCCTCACATCAGACACCTGATCCATGCATCCTCTCCCTCTCGTAAAGCCACACTGCTCATCACAAATCACTCTCTCTCTGTACCCTCTCTAACTCTCTTAATTAACACTCTACCACACACCTTGCCTACAACACTCAACAGACTTATGCTGCTAAAGCTAGTACATTCATGCTTATCACCCTACCTTTATACAATGGAACCACACAAGCAATTCCCCAGTCAATCGGCACCATATCACTCACAGAACACACATTCAGCAATCTTACCATCCACTCAACAATAGTCGCTCCACCATTTTTCAGGCATTCCACAGCACACCCATCCATACCTGCAGCTTTCCTTGCTTTTTTCTCCTTTACTGTCTCCTGCACTTCCTCCATCGTGATCAAAGAATCATTAATCTCTCACAACACGTTTATTCCTTGCACACTTCCATCTGTCACAATCTCAGCCTCCCTTTCCTCCTCTACATTTAACAGTCTTTCAAAATACTCTGCCCATCTCTTCCTTACTCCATCCAACTCATTTAACATCCTACCATCCTCTACTTTAACTCGCTCTTCCACTCCAGACTCTCCCTTTCGCATCCTTTTCACCTCCTTCCAAAACATTTTCTTATTCCATTGAAAATTCTCAGTCAACCGCCTACCTCACTTCTCATCTTCTGCCACTTTAGCATCACGCACAGCCCTTCTCGCCCTATTCCTCTTTTCCTTATACCTCTCATATGACACCTCGTCTTTCCTCTGCAGCCACACTTCATACACGTCTCTTTTCAGCCACAGCCATACGTACTTCCTCGCATCACCATTAACTCCCTTTCCTTACACCACCACCTCCATGTCTCACACAAGACACCTCTTCCGTATGCCCAACCACAGCACTCTTAAACACCTGCCATTCCTCCTCCATGCTGATATTTTCCTGATCTTTCACTGTTTTCCATTCATCTTTCAACTTCTGATACTCCATCATTTTCTCTCTTTTATCCAACTCACACACTTTCAAAACCTCCCTGCCACACCTGACTCTCGTAGCTGTCACCCACTTTATACCTACCCTCAACCTTCCCTCCACCAAGTAGTTGTCAGATATACCTCCACCCTCCCATCTCAAAACTGTCACATACAACAATCTTCCTCTTACATTCCTGGACACAACCAAATGGTTCATCAATGCTCTACCAACAACCCTTCCACTCTCCCACCTCACCCATGAATACTTGTAAATATATTTCTTCTCAAACAAGGTAGGCCTATTTCCAATTACCATCTCTCGCTCAACACACATCCCTATCATTCGTTCCCCATTTTCATATCTTCCAGGCAGATCATGCGCATTGACTACACCTTCAACTGGTTTTAGTCTAGTCCGGTTTTCAGGTATTTGGACAACTCCAGGCATTTTGGAGTCAAAGTTGGAAAATAAGCTTTTCTAGGGTGTTTTTTTGTGCAGAATCCATTTTTCCTGTTTGCCAAGCTGTATCTCTCAAGCTGACACCGTCAGACGGGTAAATCCAAGATGGCCGCCTTAAACTCAAAAGCATCATTTTTACAAGTGGTTCCTCGCCCGTATATCATTATGACGACCGTAAAACCTTATTAAAACCCACTATAAAGTCATTTTACATTTATTATTTTATTGATATTACTTTTCTCTTAATTAAGTAATAAACATAAACATAAATCCAGGATGGCTGACAACACATTTATATTACAGCAAGTTGCAGATTGCAAATTGATGAACAGGCATAGTGGCAGTGTGTTTTACACAGTGTCATTGTTGGGCTTCGACATTGCTACAATCGTCATCGGATGTTCTACATTTGCATGCTGCTGTACAACGCAAGTGGGACTTTTAACATTTGCAACGTGCACTCATACATCAGTTGGCGCAGTTGCAGGTGATCAGTTCCACACATGAGTCTGGGACTGGGGATAGGGACATCGGCGTTGGCACCAGTGATGCAATAACAGTTCTTCAATGTCTTCACTGTTTGCTTTTGCCTCTATTTCAGCCTTCAGTCCTTGTGCTTCGTTTTGGATGAAGGTCAGGGGTTTTGGCATCAGGATTCTCCACATGGCCTGCATGGTTAGCTTATGTGCTCGCATTGCTTTGGAGTATGACTTGCCTTTGCCCGTGAGGACTTGTTCTGCTTTACCAGGACCAAGGATTTTGCTTTCAACCCAAGCCTCCAGTAGACCAGATGATTGAACATGTTTCCCAGTGACCTTCAGAAAGTTCAGTGATATGTGCAACCCGCCCATTCTGACGATCAGGAAGTCCTGGTATTCGTCCTTTGCCCACTTGAGCTCCCTCAGCTTACAATAAAGGGCTTCATCAACTGTAAATACGACATGGTGTTGTCCAAGTTGTGTTGCAATGTGTTTGCATCTCTGAACCACCGTATGGAGAGTGTCAAGTTCATGGGCTGGGGCCTGGACAATTAGTATGTAACCAACACTCGTCATTTCAGGATTGGCGCTACAGTTGCTTTGGTTGAAATGTGTCCAGCCTGTCTTGACGTCCACATCTTGTCGTTTCAGGAAAAAGGCCATGTCCTTGGCAATGGCTTGAGCTGCTGATGGATTGTCATCATTTGATTCATTGTACCATTCTTTGTTGATGCCCTCAGTTGCTCTAGGTTCTAGTCTTCCTGTCACCACTGCAGCAGGTGAAAGTTGATCCATGACTTCGGGAACTTTCAGACTCGTGTTTGGGGAAGGTCGAAGGTCCTTCAGTCCTATGTCCGCCTCGGGACCTCTTTGCCATCCAGCGATCTGTGTGGCATGGAAGCTGTTTTTACCATCAAAATTGTTGTTGTTGATGTCAATGTTGTCACACGTGAAGTGCACGAATCTGTTTGGTACAAAGTTTGGTGGAATCACTGCTCCTGTTTCTACATCCATTGTTTTCAGTGTACTCTCAGCCAGGGATGTGTCAACGTGCAGTAGTTTCGGGTAACGTATGATGTGTCCAGCTTTGTGAAATAGTTCAACAAGTTCTTTAGACCGTGTAGCCTGGTGCAAAGTGCTGGCAAACCCAAGATGTTTAGGAGTCCAGTGCTTACCTCCAGTGACGTTGTAAACCAAGTCTTGTGCAATACTAAGAACTTTTGCTTGACTGTCATCCTGTTTTGTATCGTCTGTTATGTCGTCTGGGTCTGCTTCCGAAAGACTCTGTCCACCAAACATCAACCGAAGGAACATAAAAAGGCTATTTGGGATGCAGGATATCATTTCATCTTCGTTGACAACAAATCCCTTGTACATGGGATGTGCCAGTATATCACCTCTCAGTCTCAAAGCCACATGAATCATCTCAATAAATCCTTCTTGAGCCTGATATTTTGGTATCAGTGTTGGTTCCTCCTTTTCAGAGAGTAATGTTGAGAAAGGGACAAGAATAAAACAAAAACATATCATATACATCGTTCCCGGAAGCAAAGATATCAACAATCAAATAAAACTGCGGCCACCTTGGATTTTCACTGTTTATGATGCTTTATTTACACACAAAGACACACATTTTACATATTTTATTATCAATATGTACATTAGGAGCTTGTGCAATGCATTATATCCATTAATATATTTTATATTTGAAGCAAGTCTTCAAAATATGCATTTTCTAGAAAAATGGTGGTCATCTTGGATTTTGTCCGCTAGGAGCAAAACCGCACGAGATACAGCTTGGCAAACAGCAAAAATGGATTCAGCACAAAAAAACACTCTAGGAAAGCCTATTTGCCAACTTTGACTCTAAAATGCCTGAGGATTTTTATACAGCCACATTTTCCAGATATTCCACTAGTCAATGTGCTGTATTTCTCACTCTAGCGTTCAGATCTCCTATCATTACCACATTCACATTTGCTCCAAACCTCTGCAGACACTCATCAACATGATTCCAGAAAGACTCCCTCTCTCCTTCATTCCTTTCACTACCAGGCCCATATGCACTCACAAATACCCACAACTCACGTCCAAATTTCTTCGCTTTCACCCACATCAGTCTCGATGACACCTCCCTCCATTCAGTCACACACTGCTGCACTCCTGGGTTCACTAACAAGGCCACAACTTCTCTCGCCCTTCCTCTGTCGACACCTGACACCCTTCCATTCACACTTCTAAACTTAGACTCATCTTTCCCTTTCCCTTTGTTTCACTCAAAGCTAACAAATCCAACTTTCTTCTCAGAAGCATTCTCCCAATCCCTTCCATTTAGCCTCAATCGTACTACAAACATGCACATTCATAGACTCAATCTTTAGGGTACGGGGCTAACACTGTCCCCCATCCCATTCTAGGCCCTGTCTCATTGTAGGAACTAAAAAACAGAGGAGGGAGTCCCTTGTCCCCTCACCCCACCCCTCTTAGTCGCCTTTTATGACACACAGGGAGTACGGTGGCAGAATTCTTCCTAACACAACCTGGCCGCAGAATGGTAGTACTACCCCACAGTGCGGCCAGATTGTATCCCTCCCCCACCACAGGAGGAGACATAATAGATAGACAGATAGATAGACAGATAGACAGATAAATAGATAGATGAATAGATAGATACACTGTATGTGTATATACATATATGTTGAGTTAAACACAACATTTTTGCTGTCATTGACAACAAGAACCCGCGTGCTGGTGTCACAGTAATGAAGAACAACTTAACGGGTCAGACTGGGATGTTGCCTAAGACCAATGTAATGTATCAATATCAATATACTACACAGGACTGCACGCCCCATATAATACCTAAACAGGTCACAAGACTTGCAGCCTAGATCGTTGACTATCTCTACGTGTACTAGATGGAGCCATAAAACATCATCTTGGACGTCACTGAACTGATATAGATGGAGACATTATAGCCGAGAACACCAAAATAGTTGCACATTGCAATGACCAGAGAAAATTGAAATTGTTTGATGCAATTTATGTAAGAGAAAGATATATATACAAACTAACATGAGGACGAACTTATCCCTGTTTGATAATGCTACACTCAGCCATACAAGAGACAACGACATTCTCGCCTCAGGTAAGATAATCTGCCCCAGCGCCATAGAGCAGTAAGAGTTTGGCCATCCGCTGTGCCGGGCATTGTCTTGCAGCACCATAAAGTAGGAAGGGTTTGGCCAGCTGTTATGCTGGATGCCATCTTACATCTAAACGTCACCGACCGGGCGTATAAAAACAATACTAAAAGTACAAGTATCAATCCCCTAGCCTTTTATTTTGGTACAGGTCTTCTATATATATTATATATATATATATATATATATATATATATATATATATATATATATATATACTATATATATATATATATATATATATATATTATATATATATATATATATTGTTGAGAAGTGAGATTTGCCAGCTGGGTGCTCAAGAAGCTTCTCGGCGTTTTGTGTATGGTAGCTAGTTCCGGTTCTGGTACGAGAGAGTTGCCAGTTAGCCTGCTGTTTCTGAGCATATTTGTTTCATAAGTTATGCATTAATTTTTCTGCTCTTTTTCTTTATAATGTTTTATTTAACCCGCGGCGTCCTGTCAACAAGAATTAACGTCCACACGTTTTGTCACTGCCAATCCCGTTGACGTACTTTAATGCGCCTCAATTGCAAAGTCCATAATTTGAACAATTTTCAAAATTCATGCGGGAGTTTCGATTCGCCCACCCAGGCAAGCCTCCCCTAACTGCCAGCAGGCGGGCGGCCTCCCAAACCCTGCGTGACCTGCGCGCACCCTTGTCTCGGTCACTCACCTGTTAGCAGTGACCCAGGTCAGACATGGCGCGTAAAGGTCTCTCTGAGGACGAAATACAATTAGCCCTGGATACCTTTTCTGGAGATAGTGATTCTTCACTGGATGATGATGTGGAGGATAGGGATTATGTGCAGCCTGAGGAGGAAACAAGCAGCAATGATGAGGAGGTCCCTTCGCTGAGGAAAACGTGGAATGTTACGTGCCGTAAGGCAAGGGAAGGCCAGCCTGGACCCCATACACATGCACGGACCTCTCTCCAGCCCCTAGAGAGAGATTCAGATGAGGATGAGGACGAGGACGAGGATGGTGGCGTAGAACGTGATGTAACCTCGTGGTTGGGGAGGGAGAAAATTTCACCGCGAGAATCAGAAGGTGCGGCGAGAAGGCAAATCAGGTATGGTCCTTCTGTATTATCTGGGGAAGGTGAGTGGTGTGGCGGGAGTGAAGGGTGAAAGGGAAAGTGGTGTGGCAGGAGTGAGGGGTGAAAGGGAATGTGGTGTGGTGGGAGTGAGTGGTGAAAGGGAAAGTGGTGTGAGGGAGGCAGCACTAGCACGTGGTGTACGTGGGCATTGGGGAGGCGAGGTGGAGCCGCTCCCTAGCACGGCTTTCGCCCCACAATATTCCCTCACTTTCTCCCCACATCCCCATGATGTTGGGAAAGGAAGGAAAGGGAAGGGAAAGGGGAAAGGAAAAGGGAGAGGGAAGAGAAGTGCGAGTTAGGAAGGGCGCCACTTTCCACCTCCCCAACCTCCCCCACCACCCTCCCCTCCCCACCCTGACAAAGGCGATGATGGGGACGAGGCTGAAGACGGTAGTGTGTCGTGGAACTGGGAAGATGGGAGTAATTTCACTCCCATCATTCACCCTTTCACTGAGGAGAGACGGTCTGGTTGCACAGCTCCAGGTATGTGTGTGGGCTCTACTAGGGTGGATTTCTTCCACCTGTTCTTTGGGAAGGAGTTTATGGGCCACATAGTGGAGCAGACGAACCTATTTGCAAGAAGCCAGCACTGTTAAAGTGAATGTCTACATGCAACAAGCAGGCACTCCTAGCAATATGACTATCCCGTAACCCTTGCTGAGATGTTCCTATTTTTTGCCCTGGTTCTCTTGATGGGTGTTGTACGAAAAAATCAAATTCCTGCATATTGGACGACGGACCCAATGACTAGCACACCTTTCTTTGAAAAGGTAATGGGTCATAATCGATTCCAGCATATTCTCAGCCGCCTCCACTTTTATGATGCAGACGACCCTACTAATGCCAATAACACAGATAAAATTAGGAGAATTAGGCTTGTCTTTGGTCACCTATGGGAAATGTTCCGCTCATCATTTTATCCTTACAGAGACCTCGTCATAGACGAGAGTCTTGTGTTGTGGAGTGGCAATATTTCCTTTTGCCAGTACATACCCAGCAAAAGACACCGTTTCGGGTTCAAGATCGTTGTTATGTGTGACTGTAAGACTGGTTATGAGCAAGACATAGTCTTGTACACAGGTGCACAGACAGACATAACAGAAGATTGTAGTACTGGACTCTCAGGGGCCGTGGTCAAGACAATGATAGAGGAGTACCTTCATCGTGGTCATGTGCTGTACCTGGACAACTGGTACACTAGCCCTCTTCTCGCTTGGTTCCTCCACCAACACGACACCGGAATCTGTGGTACAGTAAAGAGAAACCATCGCCATATGGTCAATGTAGGGAGGAAACATGACAAGAACGAGTTGGTTTTCTTCCAGGCAGATAACATCCTTGCCACCCTGTGGAACCACAACAGAGACGTTTTTCTCCTGTCGACTGTACACAGCCCCCTGATGCACCGCACAGACTCTGTTGATCACCACAGCGAGAGGAGGCGCCACGTCTGGAAACCTGAGTCGGTACTGGACTACAATCTTAACATGAGGCAAGTGGATCAGTCAGACTCCATGATTTCCAGTGTGGACTGTGCCAGGACCACGATGAAGTGGTACAAAAAGCTCTTCTTCCACTTGCTCGACATCACGGTCCTCAATGCACACTATGTCCACGCCATGACAACGGGAATCTCCGAGACCTTTGAGGGGTTTGTGAGGGAGCTGTCTCGTGAAATTATCGCCAGGTACGCACAGGACAGGCCCCCACACCGCACCCGTACCCCAATGGCTGCCCAGACTCCCCTACACCTTGCAGGATGCCACTACCCGAGCACTATCCCTTCCCAACCAAACCCTCGTAAACCCCAGCGCCACTGCCATGTATGCAAGCACTCGACAGTAAGACCAGCCACTCAGAGAAAAGACACAAGGTACGAGTATGCAGACTGCAGTGTTGCGTTGTGCCTTCAGGCCTGTTTCAAAGAATATCACAACTACCTACACAACTGATACTGTGTGTGATAGCGATAATATGACGCTCACTGTAGAAGTAAGGCTTCTACATACTATATGTGATAATATGATGCTCAGTATAATGATAAGGCCAGTAAGTATGTGATAAGAAATATATAAAGTTGAAACGTGTATAATGTTAGTGGTAAAATATTATATAAGTTGAGAAATAGTGTAAGTTGAATCAAGTGATATCACGAGTACACCCACTGTGTAAATCTGCGATAATATGACGCTCAGTAGAACAGTCGGGTCTGTAAATATGTGATAGCAATGATATAATGTGGAAACGTGTGTAATGTTAGTGGGAAAGTAATTTATAAGTTGAAAAATAGTGTAAGTTGAAACAAGTGATATCACGAGTACACCCACTGTGTAAATCTGCGATAATATGACGCTCATTAGAACAGTCGGGTCTGTAAGTATGTGATAGCAATGATATAAAGTGGAAACGGGTGTAATGTTAGTGGGAAAGTAATTTATAAGTTGAAAAATAGTGTAAGTTGAAACAAATGATATTGCGATTAAAATCACTGTGTAAATATTCTATAATATGATGCTCAGTAGAATAGTAAGGTCTCTAAATATGTGATAGCAATTATATAAAGTGGAAACATGTGTAATGTTAGTGGAGAAGTATTATATAAGTTGAAAAATAGGTTGTAAGTTGAAACAAATGTCATAGCGACTTCACCCACTATGTAATTATGAGCTATTATTGCGCTAAATATTATCGTAAGGCCTGAAACTATCTGAAAACAGTTCTCTAAAGTGGAAAAGGGTAAAATGTTGTTGGAAAAGCATTTTGTAGGTTGAAAAAAGAGAATGCGAGTTGAAACAACAGTCACAGTGAGTTCACTCACAACATAAATATGCGCTAACATTATGCTAAATATTATCGAAAGGCCTGTAAATATGTAAAAACAGTTCTCTAAAGTGGAAAAGGGTATAATGTTATTGGAGATGTATTATGTAAGTTGAAAAAATGAAATTTATGATGAATCAACAATGTCTGCGATTCATCGGTGAACAGTTTGGGCGATTTCACTAGGTTCACCCGATGGAACCGTGCTTATTACACCTCTATTTTTGTATAAAATCCAATTTACTCTTGTACCACATGTTTTTTTGTTTGTAATAAATACATATCTACCTATTGTGAATGGTTTCCTAGACTAATAATACCAAAGAAAAAGTGAGAGCCACAGACCACCTCCACAGAACACGGTACCAGGTGTAACGAAGCTATACCTGTTTAGGCCATTTATGGGCCCCGGTGAACACTTTCTTTGTAATTGGCCATTGTTTCTCACCAAAAGCGGAGGTTTGAGCCAAAAAAAAATGTATCCCAAAATGGTTGGGATTGTGGGGAGTCAGTGGTGGAGTGGTCGGGACGGAGCGGGTTAAGTGATTGCTTGTTAAATTATATAATTTAAGTTCCTATGGTAAATGATTTGGAGTGTTATGTAATGTAGGAAAACTGTAGCATGTTTTGATGTCTCCTAGTTGCTAACTTGTTGTTGCTAAGAGCAGGTACAAGACCAGCACGTTCGAGAATGCTTGAGAAGTAGATCTTTCTATAACAATGCAAGTTTATATAAGGATGGATAAAAGACTAGAACGAGTTCAGTCAGGTTTTAGTTCAGTGTGAGTGAAGTGCAGATGGTTTTGGTGTAGTGCTGTTACTGAAGTTTGTGAAGAGTTGCTGGCAAGCATTAAGTGTAATTACTGTCAGTGAAGATTATTTTCGGTACTTGTTCTTACCTACCTAATTGTTCTTACCTAATTGTATCTTTACAGGAATGAGTCAAACTCGTACTGTCCCGTGTCTTAAACCATATTTATCGTACATATCCTTAAATTTGTGAACTGTTTTGGCACACACTATTTCATTCGGTAGTGCATTCCGTTGATCAATTGCTCTGTTTGGAAACTGAATTTCCTTACGTCTTTATCACCTCTCTTCTTATGCAGTTTTTTGCAGTGTCCTCTTGCTGATGCTTCTCCATATGTTAAGTAATCATTTATGTCTATTTTCTCCTTTCCTGATATGCACTTATATAGCATTATCATGTCACCTCTTTTCCTTCTCTCCTGTAAAGTTGGTAGATTCAGTTTATTTAGTCTTTCTTCGTAGCTTAGGTCCCTTAAGCTTGGTATCCATCTTGTAGCGGCCCTTTGAACTTTTTCAATCTTGTCTATATGCTTTTTGAGATGAGGACTCCAGACTACTGATGCATATTCCAGGGTTGGTCTAATGAATGATGTTATTATCCTTCTTAGCATGTCTTCATTTATGTATGTGAATGCTATTCTCATATTTGCAAGCAGTGTATACATGTTCCGTACCTTCTCGCTGATGTGGTCAGCCGGAGATAGTCTGTTATTGATAATCACACCTAGGTCTTTCTCTCTTTCTGATGTGTATAGGGTTTTATTTCCTAACTTATAATCCCAATCAGGTCTTTTTCCACTTTTACCAAACTTGATTACATGACACTTGTCCACATTGAATTCCATTTGCCATGTGCTACTCCATTCATGAAGTTTATTTAATTCTTCTTGTAGCTCTTTGCAAGAGTCTGTGTTAGTAATTCTCCTTTGTATTTTTGCATCATCTGCAAACATATTCAGATAGCTCTCATTTCCAGTGTTACTGTTTATATCATTTATATACACTAAAAACATGATTGGTGCCAGCACTGAACCCTGTGGTACTCCACTAGTCACTTCTTTCCATGATGAGTAGTTTCCTCTTAGTACTGTCCTCATTTCTCTTTTTATGAGAAAGTCTTGCATCCAACAAAACAGTTTGCCTCGAATTCCTCCTTGATGGTACAGTTTCCATAAAAGTCTTTGGTGTGGTACTGTGTCAAAAGCTTTCTTGAAATCTAAATAGATACTGTCCACCCATCCTTCCCTTTCCTGTATTGTGTTTGTTACTCTGTCATAGTAGCTCAACAGATTAGTAACACATGATTTTCCTTTTCTGAAACCAAACTGTCTTTCTGTTATCATACTGTGTTCTAGATGAATTACCCAAGCTTTTCTTATAAGTTTTTCTAATACCTTGCTTACAACACTGGTCAGTGATACTGGTCGGTAGTTGAGTGGATTTTGTCTATTTCCTTTCTTGAATAAGGGGACAATATTTGCTTTTTTCCAAATATCAGGTAGTTTACCTTGACTCAAGGATTTCTTGAAAATTATAAATAATGGTTTACTTAACTCCTTTGCACATTCTCGTAATACCCAACATGAAATTTCATCAGGACCACTTGCTTTTCCTCTGTCTAATCTACTTAACTCCTCCTGTATTACTTTTTCTGCTATTTGTAAATCTGGTAGTATGTGTGGACATGCATGTTCCACATAGTCCCTCTCAAAAATTTTTTCTTCCGTAAAAACTAATTGGAAATTCTTATTTAGTGCTTCACAAATATCTTTCTCTTGTGTATAAGTGATTCTCTCGTCCGTAATGGATTGTATTATATCTCTTACTTTGGTTCTGCTTCTGATATAGCTGTAAAACAGCTTTGGTTGATCACTACTTTTATTTATTATATCCTCCTCAAACTGTTTTTGGGCTTCCCTCCATATTCTTGTATAGTCGTTTCTTGCCCGTTTGTAATTATTATACGCCCTTTCACTATTGTGTCTTCTGTATCTATTCCACAACAAATCTCTTTTTTTTTTTTTTTTTTTTTTTTTTTTTTTTTTTTTTTTTTTTTTTTACATTCTGTATTGAACCATTTCTGTATTTTCTTATCTGCTTATTTGTGCTGTGGGATGTACTTCTGGACTCCTATTTCATAAAATTCACAAAAATTTTTATATACAGCATTTAAATCTTGTCCTTTAAGCTCATTTTCCCAATCAACTTCTAAGAAATACTTCTTTAGGTCTTGATAATTTCCCTTTTTATAGTTTAGGCTCTTTTGTAACTGTCATTGCTGTTTACTATGTCATATGCTATCCTGAAGTTATAATTTAGTACTGCATGATCGCTTTTGCCGAGTGGAGGGTGATATATTAAACTGTCAATATCATTTTCTTGCCTAGTAAATATTAGATCTAGCACTGAAGGTACATCAAGTCCTCTTTTTCTGGTGGTTTCCCTCACATGTTGCGTTAAGAAAAACTCTTGTACGAGATCCAGGAGCTTTTGGTCCCAACAGCTTTCTTGGCTATTTATATCTACAGTATTCCAATTTATATTTGTATTGAAGTCCCCAGTTAGTATAATTCTTTCCGATTTCTCTTCCATTTTATGTAGCAATGATCTTATACTCTGAATTGTACTCTCTGCCAGGTCCTCATATTCGTCTCTTTCCCATGTGTTTGATCTGGGTGGCATGTACAAATTGGCTACAATTACTTTACCTTCAGATGTGTCGATCTCTACTGCAATCAGTTCTACTTGTGATGGTATATCTAGTTTTATTTCCTTGACTTTTAGATTTTTCTTAGTTAATATTATAATTCCTCCTCCTTTTTTTAAATTTCTGTCTCTTCTCCATATATTGTATTCCTCTAAGTTTAGTATGTCATTGGATATCCTTGGTGTTAATTTTGTTTCAGTTAGGCATATTATTTGTGGTTCATTTTCTCTGACATAATCATTCATCTCTAATAATTTAGATACCATTCCATCCACATTTGAGTACATCAACTTTATCATCTTGTTTATATACTTGTCATGACATGGTTCTACTACCTTCCTCCTTTTTCTTCCATCCTGTTTGTGTACCACTTTCGTACCTGGAATCCTATTACTTTGTAAAAAAAATTTCTTCTTCTCCTCTTCTGATCTTCCCTCATTTTTTGTTTTTGCTTCCTCCCTTTTCTCTTTCAGTAATTCCAGTTCCTCTTGTGTTAGGCATCTTTTTATCCATACATTTTTGAACTCCTCTTTTTCCATAAGATTCTTTGCATTTTTTAGTATCTCTTCCACAGTGTTTACACTCTGGAAAGTCACCTTTAGAGGTCTTGTCTTGCTTTTCTCGTATTTCCCTAACCTTTTGTGTTCCTCTATGTCTTTACTACAGATTTCCTCTGATACTTCTTTCAGTAAGTTAATTACATTTGTCATCACCTTTTTGTCTCTTGTGATCTTGTTTTTAATTTCTTCCTCTTCTATACCAGTGATTACTATTGATTTGTTTATCTCTACTGAATCTCTGACTAACTTTGGATTGTTTTGGATTATTCTTTTCACCTCCTTTTTGATGCTTTTTTCCTCCACCCTTGTTTCTAAGTCTTTCTTTACTTTCACCATTTCAGCATACGTGGTTTCTACATCATTTTTGTAGCTTTGCTCAGCTTCATTCACTTGTGTTATCTTCTCCTCAATATCAATGCTCTGGTCAATAAGACTGCTAACTTGCCTAATTGTCTGTGTGTAATAAAAGAAGTGTTATTAAGCATCAAGTGTAATAGCAGTTAGTAAAGTGTGTATAGCTCCAGTGCTTGTGAGAACAGTGAAATTGAAAAGCATTAAGTAGAATTATTTGGAAAATAAAGACAGTGAACTTTAAGGAGCCAGTTTTTATTTTCGCCTCAGCTGATCTTGTGTACTACACACCTAAATGCTGACCATAGGAAGAACAACTCACTGGGCAACATCCTTCTTATACTCTACTAGTGCTGTTGGAGCCTGTGGCACTGTGGGGACTGGGACGTAACACTGGTGTCAGGAGTGTGGGATTATTATCCAGGGCTGCAGTGAGGCTAACATTCGACATGGAAGCCTGAGGTGTGCAAACAAGGCCTCGAGCTGGGCAGGAGGAGGAAATTTCCCTGGCAACAATTGTGAAGCTATTACAGAAACAGAATGAAGGACAGAAAAAAATTCCAAGCACAGTTACAGGCCCAAACGAAAGAGCTCAGAAACAAAATTGAAGTACAAATAGAGGCACAAACTAAAGAACTCGAAGAACAAACTAAAGAACTCAAAGAACTAGTGCAGGCACGAAGTGTACTACTGAAGGCAAATAGGGAACAACCAGAGGCACAACGTGAAGAACAAAAAGAACGGTATGAACAACTTCAAGAGGCATTACAGGAGCAACGGAGGAAAGTACAGGAGAGGGTGCAAGGACAGCCAGATGTATTCATGGGGAAAATGAAGGAAGAGCAGCAACAGCTTAACCCCTTAACCGCGGGGCGTCACTTTCGTGACGCTTGGGAGCAAGGGATCATACCGCGGGGCGTCGCTTTTGTGATTCTGTGTTATTTTGAATTCACCCGGGCTTCCAAGTGGGGGCTTGTATCATCTATCAGTACTGCCAATGTCCAACACTAGTCAGCACTCCTAATCTCATCTGTACTCCCATCCATTGTTGACAATTTAGCCATTTCTCCCCGTTCTTGACTCCCCTCCCTACCCCCCCTCCATTACCCTATCCTCTCGCCTGCCCGGCCGTGCTACGCTAAGTAAATCTTCCCTGGAATTTTTCACTGATTTCATCCATTGAAATAAGCCCTATGTCCTATTCTTATACCAAATAATATATACAAGAAAGAAATAAGGTAAGTGAGAGTGCCATACACCTGGAATTGGCTAATTATCACCTGACAACACCTCACTTGCACTCGTTCGCTAATTTTCGCTGTTTTTTTCCCCTTGAAATATGCCGTATAATCTATTTTCGTAATAAATATACATGTAAGGAGGGAAGGGAGAAGCCTAAGTGATATTTACATTCACCTGGAACTACCTAATTTATAATGTATTGTCTAGATTTCCTGCCAATCATATCAGTGCTAGACAAAGATGTTTCAAGATATAACATTGGTAGCTCAGAATATATATTTCCTAAGTAGGCCTCTAATCTATTTTCGTAATAAATATACATGTAAAGAGGGAAGGGAGAAGCCTAAGTGATATTTACATTCACCTGGAACTACCAAATTTATAATGTATTGTCTAGATTTCCTGCCAATCATATCAGTGCTAGACTTAGCTGTTTCAAGAAGTAATATTGGTAACTCTGAATAACCCCTAGCAGGCCTCCACGCTGGTCCTCCTCGTTATCAGTTCCCTCTCATCACCCGAAGCGAGAGTATGTATGTTTCTTCTTGCTGACTTCAAGGCCTTTTTTCACCCCCATGCAAATGGCCCTGTGACCTTTACCCCCTACTAAACCTCGTGTGGAAAGAGGTAAAGGGCTGACAATTGATAAAAGAGTGACTACGATCTTTCTCTTGAGTAAAACAGTGCAAGTGGAATTGTAAATAATGTGTAAATAATGTGTAAACAGCAAGTGAAAGTAATGAATGTAAATATACGTGAACAATGGAAAATAGTTTTATAAGTTACTTCAAGTGACAGTGCACAACACAGTGTAAATAAAATAGAAATGTAAATAACGTAAATAAAATAGAGAACGTAAATAGAAATGTAAATGAGTAGTATTATAAGAATACGAGTATATACCCTAGGAGTAATGAAAGTGAAAGTTTCACTCTAGCATGTCGGAATGCTATGAGTTATGAGAGTGAAGATGAAAGTGACATTCACTCTCAATGCCAGTATACAGGACGAGAAAGTGAATGCTACGTATTTTACTGAAAGAAATTGAATCCCTACAGTGACAATAAACTAATGCTACTGAAGGAAACTTATGGATAAAGACTGTAGATATATATAAGTGTTATATAGTAATAGAAATATAAAGTGTGAGGGGTTTTATGAATAATAAATGACAGACTACCAAGAGCGAACTAGTGCCAGTGCGACGATCAGACGCGCTCGTAATTTCCATTGCTTTCACAGTGTTTTTTGTTTTAGTATGGATCCCAAACTACTTGAAAATTGTAGAATAGTGTTTATAGTGTTTGTATCTGGCTGTGGTAATCATATTACGGGTTGTCGAGAAGTGTAAAGTGGAGACTTCGTTACCCTAATTCAGAGGTCTCCACAAGTCCTACGGTAACAGATGAAGGCTCAGCAATCATTCCAGGAGAAAGCTGAAGGTATGTGCCATAAGCATATGTAATTTTATTATTCTAGGGCTAATAACTGATTTTTGGCAAATATTTTTTGAGAGTCTGTCGGAGCCCAAATAACCCCGCAGCACACGCAAGTCATTGGTAAACAAGCCCGCGGTGTAGGGGTTAAGGAGGAAGTAGATGCCAAGCTAAAGCAGCAGAAGTATGAGGTAAGCAGTAATGTGATGGAGTGTAAACAGCATGTGCACGACCATTTGAAGACAGTTAGTGAGGAAATAGTGACGGAGTGCAGACATCATGTAGATAACCAGTTGAAGCATGTAGTTCACCATGTTAAGAAAATTAGTGAGAAAATTGAGGCTGTTGAATAATATTTCACTGCTGAACCTCAGGTTAGTGTACAGGGAGCATGTGAAGGGAATGGACAGTGTTTGGTGAATCCTGACGGATCCCAGGCATCTAAGGGTAGCATTACAGGGTTAAATAATCAGAATGCATAAGTTTTAAGTCCTGGCCTTAATTATGATGCCCCAGTTTTTAGGTCCCAAACCAGTGAAGTGCATGGCTATAATGGGGGTCCAATAAAAAAGAAACCTCAGGAATTTGATGGTAGAGTATCTTGGGAAGCTTACCATGCACAGTTTGAGTTATTTGCGGATCAGAGTGGTTGAGATGATAAGAAGAGGGCTGCAGAAGACCCACCACCGAAGAAATGCAGAACCTTGATGAATAGTGTGCGAGAAGACAGAAGAACAGACGACATGGAGTGTAGTAGGAATGGGAATCATAGGAAGAAATGCTGTTGTACTGTAGTGACGAGGCCAGCATCAGATGATGAAGACCTGGGGAGATTGTGGATGGAGGATGCAGATTTACAACCAGTGCTAGAGTGGGTGCTGCAGAGTCCAGTGCAGCCATCTTGGGAAGAAGTTTCCAGGTTAAGCCCTACGACTAAGAGTTACTGGAGTCAGTGGGACCTTCTTCGTTTGAACAACGGACTACTGGAGCGTCAATCGGAGACACCTGATGGCCTCAGCAAGTACTGGCGGCTGGTGGTTCTGAAGAAGATGAGGTCCGAGATCTTGGATGAGTGCCATAACCAGATCACTAGTGGGTACCTGGGAATGAAGAAAACACTAAGCCAGCTGCAACAGAGGTTCTACTGGATTGGCATGCATCAGGATGTTGAAGAGTGGTGTCATGCCGGTGATGTGTGCTGTGCTAAGAAGGGACCAAGAAACGTGGTTGCGCCCTCTTCAGCTGTACCAAGTGGGTTCACCGATGGAAAGAGTCGCAGTGGACATTGCTTGACCCCTGTCACTGACTGAAAGAGCAAACCAGTATATATGTGTTGCCATGGACTATTTCACAAAGTGGCCAGAAGCCTATGCTATCCCTGATCAAGAGGCTGCGACTGTTGCTCAGGTGTTGGTTGATCAGTTTTTCTGTCGTTTTGGGATGCCACAAGAGCTACATTCAGACCAGGGTAGAAACTTTGAGTCTGCTGTGTTCCATGAGTACTGCAAGTTATTGGGGATCAGGAAGACCAGGACGACCGCACTAAGGCCACAGTCAGATGGGATGGTGGAGAAATTCAACTGTACCCTTGGAGAAGAACTGGCCAAGTACTGTGCTGATGGACAAACAGACTGGGACCAGAAATTACCCAATTTGCTGATGGTATATTGGTCTGCATCCCATGAGTCTACTGGCTACACTCCTGCAAAACTGATGATGGGCCAAGAGTTACGTTTACCCATTGACTTGTTAATGGGAAAACCACCTGGTGAAGAGCTGCCTTCAGACACCACCAGCTATGCGAAGCACCTTTAGGAAAGGCTAGCTGAGGTACATCATCAAGTGCGAGGAGCTCTCAAGTTTTCAGGAGATGTGATGAAGTGTAAGTATGATGCCAAGGCAAGTGAGGTGAGCTTCAAGAATGGTGACCAAGTTTGGTTGTACAATCCTCAGCGTAAGAAGGGACAATCACCGAAACTGCAAAGCCCATGGGATGGGCCTTACACTGCGTTGGACCGCCTATCAGACAGAACGTATCGGATTCGGGGAGGCAGGAAGTCTCACCAAAAGGTGGTACATGTGAATCATCTGTGGCAGTAACATGGGCCAGGACAGTTCAGTTGGGACGTCTCTGTGGAATTGTGCTCACCCGCAGCTGAGGATATTAAGGAGGACCAAGTAGCTGAAGTTCAAGAGGATGGTGACAGTTTCCCAAGAGAAGAAGCGAATCAAGAAGAGGACCAAGACCTTCCTGGAAGAGTGGACTGTGTGGAGGAGCAAGGACATCGTCGGAAGCGTCACAGAAGAAGAGCTGATAAGTTGAAGGATTATTTTGTGTATAGTTAGATGTTTCATTAGGATTAAAGTTAATGTTTGTATATACTGTGAAGTTTTGTCGGGACGACAAAGAACTAGGGAGAGAGTAGTGTTAAGAAGTGAGATTTGCCAGCTGGGTGCTCGAGAAACTTCTCGGCGTTTCGTGTATGGTAGCTAGTTCCGGTTCTGGTACGAGAGAGTTGCCAGTTAGCCTGCTTTTTGTTAGCGTAGTTGTCTCATAAGTTATGCATTAATCTACTGCTCTTTTTCTTTATAATGTTTTAATTAAGTGATTGTTTGTTAAATTATGTAATTTACGTTCTTATGGTAAATGATTTGGAGTGTTATGTAATGTAGGAAAACTCTAGCATGTTTTGATGTCTCCTAGTTGCTAACTGTTGTTGCTAGGGACAGATACAAGACCAGCACATCCGAGAATGTTTGAGAAGTAGATTTTTCTAGAACAATGCAAGTTTATATAAGGATGGATAAGAGGCTAGAAAGAGTTCAGTCGGGTTTCAGTTCAATGTGAGTGAAGTGCAGTCGGTTTTGGTGTAGTGCTGTTACTGAAGTTTGTGAAGAGTTGCTGGCAAGCATTAAGTGTAATTATTGTCAGTGAAGATTATTTTCGGTAATTGTGTAATAAGTGAAGTGTTGGCAACCATTAAGTGTACTAACAGTGAAATGTTGTTAAGCATTAAGTGTAACAGCAGTTAGCAAAGTGTGTATAGCTCCAGTGCTTGTGAGAACAGTGAAGTTGAAAAGCATTAGGCGAAAATATTTGGAAAATAAAGACAGTGAACTTTAAGGAGTCAGTGTTTATTTTCGCCTCAGCTGATCTTGTGTACTGTACACCTAAAGGCTGACCATAGGAAGAACAACTCACTGGGCAACGTTCTTCCTATACTGAACTACTGCTGTTGGAGCCTGTGGCAGTGTGGGGACTGGGACGGAACACTATACATACATATATATATATATATATATATATATATATATATATATATATATATATATATATATATATATATATATATATATATATATATTGCCAGACGCCATAATCCCGTACGGGGTGGCCATTTCACTCTGAGTTATTTGTTTTACAGGGAGGGGCACTAACCCTCCACCAACCCACTTGACACATAGGAAGCATGTATGGTTTAGTTATATGGTTACCACCCAGCGTTGTAAATGGTTTCTTGGCTTACAGGAAAACATTTGGCTAGTCTCTCAATGTAAAGCCACCTGTAACGGGAAGAAAAGCAATTAGTAGCGACAGGAAAGATGGGATAAATAGGAAGAGGGGAGGGCAGGCACAGAAAAAGAAAAGGCTAAGGAAGAGGTAGGCAGCACTACATCATGTGAGTGGTTGATGTTCGCCACCACCAACCACTACATATATATATATATATATATATATATATATATATATATATATATATATATATAATATGTGTGTGTGTGTGTGTGTGTGTGTGTGTGTGTGTCATTGAAATATATCCTCCCATAATGGATTTACCTGGTTCGTCAAAAATATCTTGGGTCAGCTTTTATCACGCCGTAGTCGAGTGGTATCCGTGCCTGACTTCTATCTAAGAGGTCTTGGGTTCGATTCCCAGGCAGGAGCGTACAAGTATATTTGTACACACGCGTGTAATGTGTGTCTCTCCAGCATATGAAGACGCTAGTGTTGTGTCTGGGATAGATTAAAACTGCTCTGTCATTTGCCGAGTTGCGTGGAGCTGTGAAATGATCCTAACGTGTTATGATTGAAATATATCTTCCCATAATGGATTTACATGGTTCGTCAAAAAAATTAGGTGTCACACCTATTATTACGTTGTGGTCGAGTGGTATCAGTGGCTGACTTCTATCTAAGAGGTCCTGGGTTCAATTCCCAGTCAGAAGCGTACAAATATATTTGTACACATTCGTGTAATGTGTGTCACACCAACATATATATATATATATATATATATATATATATATATATATATATATAAATATAATAAAATGCGTGAGCTGCAGCATAGTGCCCCCAGAAACTCCCCGACAGGTAACATGCGTGAGCTACAGCATAATGCCCCCAGAAACTCCCTGTCATCCCCACCAGGACCCCACGGAGGAGCCGCAGCCAAACCACAGGACGCAGTGCGACAATGGCTCAAGTCAGTCTGGGCCATGCGCCCCTATGACACTCAGCCGCCTCACCGTCACCCTAGCAGGAATTCAACACTCCTTCAGGGAGAGGTACCACTGGATCAGATCGGGGTGGAGCTGCCTATCCAGCTCCAAACAGTGCCCCTCAGGAGTTGGCCTGTAGCCATTCCCGCCTTCAACAGGAGTGTGCCTGTAGCCTCTCCGAAGGTGTCTTCCTCTTTGGGATGGCTGGCAGCCGCCCGCCCCTCATCAGGGAATCAGTATCTCACTGACCTGAGCGTAATCAGGAAACAGCTGGTAGCCACTCCTGCCTTCATCAGAAGGTGTTCTTTAAGGGACGGCCTGTAGCCGCCCTACACCCCCTCCTGCAGGAGTCGGTCTGTAGCTGCTCCTCCCCCTGGCAGAAGGAGACGGCCTGTAGCCGCTCCCACCTTCATCAGACAGCCGGTAGCCGTTCCGAAGGTGTTGTCCCTGAGTCGGCCTGTAGCAGCTCCTCCCTCCGGCAGAAGGAAGCGGCCTGTGGCCGCTCCTGCCTTCGTCAGATGGCCAGTAGCCACTTCGAAGGTGCTGCCCCCGAGTTGGCCTGTAGCCTCTTCTCCCCTGGCAGAAGATGGCCTGTAGTTGCTCCCCCCTTCGTCAGATGGCCGATAGCCGCTCCGAAGGACCTGCCCACGAGTCAGCCTGTAGCCGCTCCCCCTCTCTCCAGCAGGAGACGGCCTGGAGCCGCTCCCACCTTGTCAGACGGCCAGTAGCCGCTCTGAAGGTGTCCAGAGGTGCGCTGATTTACCCAATCAGGCCACGGCCAGTAGCCAGGCCTTGGCACCTCATAGTTGTGCCCTTGGGCAGCCATGGCCAGTAGCCATGTCCCACGGCCAGAGACAGGTGAGAGCAGTGCTGCCACCCCAGTGTCAGATGAGTGCCCGGACTCCCGACGCAGGAGATGCAAAAGGATCTCGGAGAGGCCCTACCACCTCCCCTGGCCTCTGCTCCCTACGCCTGGCACTGGAGAAGACCCACCTGATGGACCCTGATTCAGGTCGGTGCCGCAGCCCCTCCCTGATGGCGCCCCTTGACTCTGGGGGCCACAGTCCTAGGGTACTCCAAGCCCTCCCCAGGACACCCAGGAGAGATCTCCCTATGCCCCGACGGCAGAAAACCTCCACCTCCGGCTGAGACCTGAGCCAGAGATTTCTGGACCTGTTTGGCCCCACTCCTGAGGGCCACACCCCTGTACCCAGCCCGGAGAATAAGGGCCCCTTCACCACCTGCAGCCCCTGATGAGAGAAGACGCCCCTGCGAGTCATACCGTGCCCTCGTGGCACGCCCTCCCCTGGCGGTGCCACTGTTCCGGCAGAATTGTTGCCGGCGTGTCTCCCCGCCGCCCCCACCATATAAGTGACTTATGTTAAGTGTGAGGTTGCCCCAAGTTAGTGTAACAGAGATATAGTGACATAGTGCATCCCGAATAACAGGTCTAGTGTTCACGAGAAGATAAAAGGGGAATAAGTGATACCATGGGGTGGACTAATAAGAACGAGTGCAGAGTCTAAGTACTGGTGAATCAGACTCACGAGTGACGCCCTTGTATGAAATCAGTAAGACTCCCAACCCGATAGATTCTCCTTAGTAAAATATCTAAATGTCCCTTGCTAACAGGAAAAAGTGAAGAGAAAGTGTTAATAATACCCTCCCGCTCATATTACCATAAACACAACGAGGCTCTTAGTGCCTTACACCCTCCCTTAGTAAATCTCTCGGCATTCGGCACGTATGTGAAAACCTGGACTAGTGATATAATCAATTATCAAAACCCCCTTGCTACCAGAATATACCAAGTCAGAATCTGTAACATCAATTCCCACTTGATATTACTATAACTATAATCAGACCCTCAGAGTGTCACCCCTCTCTCCCCCCCCCCGTGTGAGACCCACCCCTGCTCCCCTACGTGCACCGCTACCCTGTGTTCTAAGTAAACCTGTACACTAAATCTAGAGTGTTAGCATCAGTGTCTGTTAAGCTAGTATCTTGTGAGATACAGATTATCTAGTTAAGGTTTTATTATCCACCAAATAGTGTGTTGTACTATCTGCTGTTTTGTCCTGTGTCTGACTGAAGTAATATATGTGTAAAGGTTATTGCCTGGAGCTTTTGTGTCCTACCTCTCTTTATTGCACTAAGCCCTGGTCTCGAAAGAAGACCCCGCTACGAGTTAGGTGTTCTAGGACCGAGGAGTTGGGCCTTTTTCACCTAGCATTACACTGGTGGCCAGCGGTGGTTCTTGACCCGGGAGTAAACGAGAGGTAGTGAGGAAATATTTGGCAAAATGGCAACAAAACCTCACGTACAATTACCCAAGTTTGACCCCGACCAGTACGATATACACATGTATCTGGCGATCATTAAACCCTTACTGGATATTGGCTTTGATAATGACCAGCAAAAAATTGCAGTCACACTTCCACTATTGGGCAAAGTGGCGGTGAACATAGCACCGAAAATCGTCCCGGAGCCCACCTGGCAGAACTTTACAAAGTTCGTTGTTCAGGCTATCACCCCATCATTAGGGAAAGAGGTGGCTCTATCCCAACTGAATAGCTTCTCATTTGACTGGGATTTAAATAATACCCTGATACAGGCAAGACGCCTAGTTACTGCTGCCTACCTGGACGCAGATGAGGAAACCCGGGATCAGCACATGTTCAACACTCTTCTCAGAGTGCTTCTGAGTGTTGTCAAACAACACTTTACCATCCATGACCCAACTGGAGACATGGATAGAGATGTCCAGCTCATACGGCACCTCCTGACCGCCTGCCCAACTCCCCAGCAAATTAATGTGGTGAAGAAATTTCCCACTCAACCCCTGGCTCCCCAACCATGCCACGTCCGCCCTTGCCTCACACCAACCCCACCCTGGCACCGAGCCTGCCTAGGGCACACCCCTCCCGCTGGCGCCCTGCCCATCAGGAAAACCCAAACCTGATCCTAGTGAATCCACGGGAATTCACAGCCTGCAGCTCCCGGTGTCCCCTACATGACATACGGGACCAGCTTAAGGCTCCCCGCCACAGGCCCATGGCCCCGTGTTCGAGTAAGGTGTCCTCTCTGGAGGACGAGGCTCCGGAAGATGAACTGGCAACCATAGAAGAGCCTCATCCTGGGGAACAGGAGCAGGAGCAGGAAGATGAAAGCCCAATACAGCTGGATTTTTAGGCCCGCCTCTGCTCCAACCCACGGTGGTGGGGGCCATTACCACTAAATATCATCCCCCAGTGAACCACACGATGAAATTGAACGGCGTGAAGGCCAGACTGTTAGTCGATACAGGAGTGGCCAGATCCTGCCTTTACAGCCACTATTTCTCCTGCTATAAATTGACCTTTGGCCCACTCCGCCCCACTGCCACTCACCTTGTGGACGTGGGGGATGGCCCCCTGCCCATCCGTGGGAAGACATGGGCCCTACGGGTCGACACCCACTGGCCTGTGTCAACCCGACACCAATTTATTATTTTTGACTCCTCCTGCCGGAGCTATGACGGGTATTTAGGACTGGACCTACTCCAGAAACTCAGAGCTACAATAGACTGCCGCTATTGGCAACTCCAGTTCCGTGCCCCGCCCAACCCCACCCAGGCCATTTGCACCTGTAAGCCACGGCCCCAGCCGGAAGATTCACCCCCTCCTCCACTTCCGTACCCCCGTCCTCCCCTCCCTCCACCCACTCCTCCCCCCATGCCCCCTCACCACCCCTCCACCCTCCTCCCCTCCCTCCACCCCCTCCTCCCCCCCTGCCCCCCCTCACCACCCCTCCTCCTTCTTTCCCCGCCACCATCTCTGCTGCCGTTACCATTTCCCCCCACCACGAAGCCTGGGTGCCCCTTAACCGGCCCTCCAGTCCCTCTTTCTTGTTCTCCCCCCTCCTCCCGGCAGGAGACCTTGTCCACCTGCCTCTTATCTCCCACTTTCCTTCCCCCACATTACACCGCCGTTCGCATCGCTAACCTCGCCTCTTCCCCCCTTACCCTCCCAAAAGGGCTCATCATCGGAGAGAGGGAGGAAGCCGAGCCCTGTGCCCCACCCTCCTCCCACTCCCCCGCCCCCCTGCCACCCATTCCCGACCATCTCTCCGCCCAGCAGTCAGACACCCTACGCCGCCTTCTCCTGGATTTCCAGGATCTGTTTGCGGCAGAACCAGCAGACATAGGACACACCACGTACCTGTCGCATGAGATTCACACGACAGGCCCACCCATTAGACAACCTTCCCAACAGAAGAATCCCCGACAAAGGGAGGAAGAGGACTGCCAGGTACATGAAATGATAGAGGCTGGCATCATTTTCCTCTCCACCAGCCCCTGGTCCTCCCCCGTTGTTCTAGTGAAAAAGAAGGATGGCATGATACGATTTTGCATTGATTACCGCCGCCTGAATGACGTCGCCATCAAAGATTACACCCCCCTCGCATGAATCGACGATTCCTTAGATTCCCTTTATGGGGCGTCTTGGTTTTCTACCCTCGACCTCCAGTCTGGATACTGGCAGGTCCCCGTGCATCCAGAACATCGAGGCAAGATAGCCTTTCAACAAGCAACGGTTAACATTACGAATTTAATGTCCTGCCGTTTGGCCTCTGCAATGCCCCTGCCACCTTCTCCATGCTGGTGGAATCTGTCCTGAGCAGCCTCACCTGTGAAATATGCCTGGCTTATTTAGACAATGTCATCGTCTTTAGCCAGACCTGGGCCAACCACCTGGCATGAATCTTCCCAGATCCTGACAAGCTCCACGCCATAGCGGATATACCTCCGCCACGGGACGTCCATGGCATACTTGCCTTCTTAGGACTGACATCCTATTACCGTCGCTTCGTGAAGGGATTCGCCCATATTGCAAAGCCCATTCACGATTTGACCAAGAAGGGGGAACCGTTCCTCTGGACGAAAGAGAGGTGAGCTGCCTTTCAACAGCTCAAAGATAAGCTCGTCTCCGCCCCCATCGTAGCCTTTCCTGATTATTCCCTTCCCTTTCGCCTCTACACTGATGTTTCCCTCACCGCCATAGGCGCCGTGCTAGCCCAGGTACAAGCCGGTCGGGAACACATCATCGCCTGCGCCAGCCGCACCTTGATTCAAGCCAAGAGGAATTATGCCGCAACCAAGCGGGAATGCCTCGGCATAGTGTGGGCTCTCCAGCATTTCAGTGCTTATCTTTCTGGGACCCAGGTCACTATCATCACGGACCACCAGTTGCTCCAGTGATTACGCCAATCTGATTCCCATAACGCCCAACTCATCAGGTGGCGCTAGACCCTGGAAGAATTTCATTACGAGATCTCCTACAGGCTCGGAAAACTCCGCACTAATGCAGATGCCCTTTCCCGCCTCCCCATCCACACCATACCACCAGAAACAGACCTCCTGCAACAATGGCACTGCAAGGAATGACCCCTCACGATCCCCTCCCACCTGTTCAGCAAGCTATACCAAAAGGATGACCACCTCCTAACCCCATCTGGGGATATCCTCCTGGCCCCTGATACGGCACGTGACACCCTGCGCCACCTTCATGCCCATAAAGGAATCCATCTGGGCACCAAGAAACTACTGCAGGTGTTCAACGACACATACTGGGTGCCAAACCCCTCCACCCTCACCAAAGAAATCATTCAAAGTTGCCGCGCCTGTGAACTGGGGAAAGATATCACCCGAACTGCAGGACCCTCGGGCCACATCACTGCCCACAAACCCTGGCAACTCTTAGCGATTGATGTAGTGGGCCCCCTCCCTCCAAAATCAGGGTACAAGTATGTGATCACCTTCATGGACACATATTCAAAATTTGTAATAGCCTGCCCAGCCAAGGAGCAACATGCTGTCGCCGTCACCGACACCTTTCTCTGACATGTATTCCCTTATTTTGGCATTCCACAGGCCATCCATTCTGACAATGCCCCAGAGATTACCAGGAAAGTTTGGGAAGAGCTCACCAGAATATTTTTGGATGTAAAATCTCCCACACGTCTCCTTACTGTCCACAGGGAAACGCAGTATGCAAATGTAGCCATCACACTATCACGAATAAATTGCGCACACACATCGTGGCTACGAAAGACGATGATTGGCCTGCTCAAGTAAAAATTGTTCAGTGGGGCATAAATTCCTGCCCCCGAGAAGACGGTTTCTCCCTACGAGAGGATATTCAGCGAGGCCCCTCTTCTATTGCCACTTTGCCAACGCCAACAACCACCCACGAAAACTCCAACCAGACCCATTACACCACCTGAAGGGCCGACTAGACCACCTACAGAGAAACTTAGACCTCAGCCCTGACACAGCCCCCAACCCTTTCCACCCTGGCGACACCATTGTCATAGGCCAACTCCCCACCCCACACAAGCTGGCCCCCCCCGCACCCCCACCCCTGCCGCCCCGGTCCCACACCCCCAACCTCCTCCTGCCCCTGCGCTACCCCCACTGCCACATACAAGTGCTACATTTCCTCCTCACCCTCCCCCTCCAACCCCCCTACCACCTCAGCCTCCCCAGCCACCACCACCCCCCGCACCTCACCTGACATCTCACCCGCCACACCAGCCTCCCATCGCTTTCCCTCACCCCTTCCTACTGCCACCCCACCCTCACCACCCAGTCCCCCATGTCCTGCCCATGCCACCACACCTTCACCACAATCGACTACCACTACCTCCCACCCACCACCCTTACAGACGCCCACTCCGACATCGTCACCCCCCACCACACCCCCCACACGCCCAACGACACGAACCACCCAACCCCGCCCACCCTGCACGCCCACCTCCCCACCCACTCCCACCCTCAAAACCACAACCACCCACTCAGGCCACCTCTCAAGCCCATCCGCCTGATACACCCATTCCCCTACACCACCCGCCTCCCCACAACTTCACACTGTCATGCTACACCAAGCACAGATCCCCACCACCTATACTCCCCAGAGACCCTACGCCACATTATCACGGCACAAAACCCGGCTCCTACCCTCGGTGTCCAGCATACAGCACCACACCACACCAACAGCAACACCCAGCAAGATGAAAGTGCGACGGGCAGTATGGGTGCCTACCCTCGGCAGGAACCGCCGGCTCTGAGGACCACGCCACCTACTGAACCTCCTCCGCTCCTCACCCACCACCTCCACGCTCTTCCTCACCTGTGACGTGGAGGAAGAGGAAAACCATGCCACTGCTGCCTGGCAGGTCCTTCTCCAGGACCTCCAACCTGTCTACGCCACCCATGACACGTCTATCACCTCCAGTCACAGGGACATGACTTCTTTCAGGAGAAAGGTGGTAAAATGCGTGAGCTACAGCATAGTGCCCCCAGAAACTCCCCGACAGGCAACATGCGTGAGCTACAGCATAGTGCCCCCGGAAACTCCCCGACACCCCCACCAGGACCCCATGGAGGAGCCGCAGCCGAACCGCAGGATGCAGTGAGACAACGGCGCAAGTCAGCCCGGGCCGTGTGCCCCTATGACACTCAGCCACCTCACCATCACCGTAACAGGAATTCAACACTACCTTCGGGGAGAGATATTGCCGGATCAGATCGGGGTGGAGTTGCCTATCCAGCTCCAAACAGTGCCCCTCAGGAGTTGGCCTGTAGCCATTCCCGCCTTCAACAGGAGTGTGCCTGTAGCCTCTCTGAAAGTGTCTTCCTCGTTGGGATGGCCAGTAGCCGCACGCCCTTCATAAGGGAATCGGTGTCTCACTGACCTTAGGGTAATCAGGAGATGGCCGGTAGCTGCTCCCGCTTTTGTCAGAAGGTGTTCTTCCAGGGACGGCCTGTAGCCGCCCTACACCCCCTCCTGCAGGAGTTGGCCTGTAGCCGCTCCTCCCCCTGGCAGAAGGAGACGGCCTGTAGTCGCTCCCATCTTCATCAGACAGCTGGTAGCCACTCCGAAGGTGTTGCTCCCGAGTCAGCCTGTAGCCGCTCCTCCCTCCAGCAGAAGAAGACGCCCTGTGGCCGCTCCCACCTTTGTCAGATGGCCAGTAGCCGGTCCGAAGGTGTTGCCCCAGAGTCGGCCTATAGCCGCTCCTCCCTCTGGCAGAAGGAGACAGCCTGTGGCTGCTCCCGCCTTCGTCAGACGGCCGGTAGCTGCTCCGAAGGTACTGCCCCCAAGTCGGCCTGTAGCCGTTCCTCCCCTTGGCAGAAGGAGATGGCCTGTAGTCACTCCCACCTTCATCAGACGGCTGGTAGCCGCTCCGAAGGTGTTGCCCCTGAGTCGGCCTGTGGCCGCTCCTCCCTCCGGGAGAAGGAGATGGCCTGTGGCCGCTCCTGCCTTCATCAGACAGCCGGTAGCTGCACCGAAGGTACTGCCCCCGAGTCGGCCTGTAGCTGCTCCTCCCCTTGGCAGAAGGAGACAGCCTGTATTCGCTCCCACTTTCGTCAGATGGCTGATAGCCGCTCCGAAGGTGCTGCCCCCGAGTCGCCTGTACCCGCTCCCTCTCCCTCCTGCACGAGACGGCCAGTAGCCGCTCTGAAGGTGTCCAGAGGCGCGCTGATTCCCCTACTCAGGCCACGGCCAGTAGCCAGGCCTTGGCACCTCATAGTCGCACCCTTGGGCAGCCACTGCCAGTAGCCGGGCCCCATGGCCAGAGACAGGTGAAAGTAGTGCTTCCACTCCAGCGTGAGACGAGTGCCCAGATTCCTGACGCAGAAGATGCAGAAGGATCTCGGAGAGGCCCTACCACCTCCCCTGGCCTCTGCTCCCTATGCCTGGCCCTGGAGAAGACCCACCTGATGGACCCTGATTCAGGTCAGTGCTGCAGCCCCTCCCTGACGGCGCCTTTTGACTCTGGGGGCAGCAGTACTAGGGTACTCCAGGCCCTCCCCAGGATGCCCAGGAGAG
The DNA here is from genome assembly GCF_032717465.1 of Coenobita brevimanus. NCBI lineage: Eukaryota > Metazoa > Arthropoda > Malacostraca > Decapoda > Coenobitidae > Coenobita > Coenobita brevimanus. Next base: position 36,786,899 of record NC_136961.1, on the reverse strand, counting down.
ATCTCCCTACGCCCCGACGGTGGAAGACCTCCACCTCCGGCCGAGACCTGACCCAGAGATTTCTGGACCTGTTTGGCCCCAGTCCTGAGGGCCACACCCCTGTACCCAGCCCGAAGAATACAGGCCCCTTCGCCACCTGCAGCCCCCGATGAGAGAAGATGCCCCTGCGAGTCATCCCGGGCCCTCTTGGCACGCCCTCCCCTGGCGATGCCCCTGTTCCAGCAGAATTGTCGCCGGCGTGTCTCCCCACCGCCCCCACCGTATAAGTGTCTTATGTTAAGTGTGAGGTTGTCCCAAGTTAGTGTAACAGAGATATAGTGATATAGTGCATCTCGAATAACAGGTCAAGTGTTCACGAGAAGATAAAAGGGGAATAAGTGATACCACGGGGTGGACTAATAAGAACGAGTGCAGAGTCTAAGTACTGGTGAATCAGACTCACGAGTGACGTCCTTGTATGAAATCAGTAAGACACCCAACCCGAGAGATTCTCCTTAGTAAAATATCCAAATGTCCCTTGCTACCAGGAAATACTGAAGAGAAAGTGTTAATAATACCCTCCGGTTCGTATTACCATAAACACAACGAGGCTGTCAATGCCTTACACCCTCCCTCAGTAAATCTCCTCTCGGCATTTGGCGCGTACGTGAAAACCTGGACTAGTGATATAATCAATTATCAAAACCCCCTTGCTACCAGAAAATACCAAGTCAGAATCTGTAACATCAATTCCCACTCGATATTACTATAACTATAATCAGACCCTCAGCGCGTCACCCCTCTCTCCCTCCCCTGTGTGAGACCCACCCCTGCTCCCCTACGTGCACCGCGACCCTGTGTTCTAAGTAAACCTGTACACTAAATCTAGAGTGTTAGCATCAGTGTCTGTTAAGCTAGTATCCTGTGAGATACTGCTTTTCTAGTTAAGGTTTTATTATCCACCAAACATTGTGTTGTACAATCTGCTGTTTTGTCCTGTGTCTGATTGAAGTAATATATGTGTAAAGGTTATTGCCTGGAGTTTTTGTGTCCTACCTCTCTTTATTGCACTAAGCCCCGGTCTTGAAAGAGGACCCCGCTACAAGTTAGGTGTTCTAGGACCGAGGAGTCTGGCCTTTTTCACCTAGCATTATATATATATAGATGGCTGATGATTATGATAGCATGTTTTTAATGTATAATAACAGGAGGAAAGAAAAAGAAAACCCAACGAAGGCATCCCGTATACCCGCCAAGCATCAAGTATGAATAATTTAGTTTTAGCCTGAAAATCCTGTACAAAATCTGCTAGGTCCTTGGATGTTTTTATTTTCTTTCCCACCACTTCATTTATACAACCTTATTAATACACTTATCTATATACAGAGTAAAATTATTTATCTACAGGACATACTGTAACCTACAGCCTTAAAGTACCGTAGAGTACGTTGATGAGTTTTCACTTATACTTCTTTTCAGTGAAACTCATAGCCATACTTTCGCTTCCTAAATCACCCACAGACTTACAGCGTTGAGCCTCATTTTTGTGATTTTTTTTTTGGGGGGGGGCAGGGGCGTAGATATGAAGCCTTACAGTGAATAATCTCCTCAGCAATTTCTTGTTAGTGCCCTCCCCCCCACATATATATATCTATCTATATCTATATACCTAGGCTGCTTCCCCCAAGGAAAGGGAGGTAGCCGAGAGAGGACGACACACTCTCCATTTACTCATCCATTCAAACACAATCATTCACATCTTAGCCCCAAAGGGGAGAACGGACAGATTCTCACCGCACCACACCGCACAAGGGTCAACTGCGCAATGCAATCAGTGACATCTGCAGCAGGGCCCGACAGCAGAACTGGTTTACCCCTGCCACATCAAAACAGACCCATCCCCTTACCCGCACCTGACCTGACTAGCTGACCTGACTAGCTGATATATATATATATATATATATATATATATATATATATTTATATATACGGAAACTCTGTGGTACAGTGGTAAAGTGTGAGTGATCATACACTTAAGAACGAGGGTTCGCGTCCTGCCAGAGTAATAAACTTTGGGAGTGTTCTGGCCACGTATTGCATTGGTGGACACAAAGGGTGCTGTGGTTGAACCAGTGTCGCATATTATAAAGTATGCTTCCACCCAGTCGGCTTGCATGGGCCAAGTACACTTGGTTCACAACCTACACACACATCCAAAGCCACTCAGACACTACAGTTACACTTACAAGCACTTCTTATGCAACATACAATCTCTGCTAGACGGCCTAAGTCACTTGATAGAGATACATTGGCTGCATCGTCCCCACTTCAGTAGGGGTAGGCCGGTCCATGAGTGGACACTCAAACGGCTGAGATGAGATTATATATATATATATATATATATATATATATATATATATATCGACTGTAGCACAAGTCGAGCAGGGCAGTACTCCCAAGGTGGATGGAAAGCTGATGACAGGGAGAACTGGAGCTCCCGTTTCATCAGCCCTCGGGACTAGGTCCCGACCATCCCCTTTTGCTGAACTTTTTCAGTGTCTCAGTAACACAGAGAGTAGGCCAGCATGCTCTTCAATACAAGTTTCTCTAACAATCAACACCAAACTACATGCACAGTACACACTACACTTCCTTTCCCCCCCCCAAAAAAAAAAAATCATGACAGCGCAATACATGGCCTCAGAGTCCCCGGGGGGGGGGGAAATAAATGCCCCCACCTTCCGCCACACTCCCGGTAACGACTCGAGCTGCCTGGAACCACTCTTTGATTCTCTTCTTCATTTCTTCAACATTCATTGCCTTTTCTCTAAGTTTCGTTCTCTTGAGCACCACCTCTTCTTCCCTAAACCTCACCTTCTTTTTCTAACTGAGACTCAGCTTTCTGAAACAACTGACATCTTACCCTTTTCTGTATCCTCGTACTTTCTCAGTACTCATTTCAAAGCCAAAGGTGGCTGTTGTGTATACAGTATATATGCAACGACTTATCTTGCTCTCATGTTCCTGAAATTGATTCTTCTGAATTCTCTACACTCTGGCCTCGGCTTTCCTGTCATTCTCTGACTAAACATATCTGCGCCATTTACTTATCTGCTAATTCTACTGACTATCAAAAATTCTTTTGACTCTCTAATTTCTATGATGGAACACATTCTATCCATTTCTCCTTTCTCTGAAATCACCATTCTAGGAGATTTCAATATTCACCACCACCTTTGGCTCTCCTCTCCTTTCACTGATCCACCTGGTGAACAAGTCTACACCTTTTCTATTCTTAACCACTTAACCTCGGGGCGTCACTTTCGTGATGCTCGGGCGCAATGGATCATACTGCAGGGCGTCACTTTTGTGATTCTGTGTATTTTGAATTCTCCCGGGCTTTCAAGTGGTGGCTTGTATCATCTATCAGTACAGCCAGTGTCCAACAATAGTCAGCACTCCTAATGTCATCTGTACTCCCACCCATTGTTGACAATTTAGCCATTTTTCCCCGTTCTTGACTCCCCTCCCTACCTCCCCTCCATTACCCTCTCCTCTCGCCCCCCTGGCCACGCTGCGCTAAGCAAATCTTCCCCGGAATTTTCCACTGATTTCATCCATTGAAATAAGCCCCATGCCCTATTCTTATACAACATAATATATACAAAAAAGAAATAAGGTAAGTGATAGTGCCAAACACCTGTAATTGCCTAATTATCACCTGACAACACCTCACGTGAACTCGTTCGCTAATTTTCCCAGGTAATTTCCCCTTGAAATATGTTGTATAATCCGTTCTCGTAAGAAAAATATATATAAGAAAGAAAGGGAGAAGCCTAAGTGATATTTTCATTCACCTGGAACTACCTAATTTTTTATGTATTGCTGAGATTTCCTACCAATCATTTCATAGCATATAAATTAGCAGCTGTCGCCCTACTGACATTGTCAACCCTTGCCTGCCCTTATATGTCATGTCATTCAGTTCCTTATCGTCCTCTGAGGTGAAATCATGTCGCACTCGCGCACCGTCATTTCCGCCACTTCTGCAATCATTGCAAAGGTCCCTGTGACCTCTACCCCTAGAAAAACTCGTGTGGGAAGCAGTAAAGGACTAAGTGACTCTGCAGTGGAACATGAACTGGCAGAATCATCTATGATAATGATGGATAGTGACTTTGATCCTTCGAGTGAATCGTGTGATGAGCCTGGGGAGGAAATCTTGACAGAAACTCCGAGTACAAGTGCTTCAGTGTCCCAGGTTATCCCTAGCTCCAAGGGAATGGAGCCCTTAGTGCAGCAAAGGAAGGAATTTGGGAAGGGAGTGAAGAGGAGGTGGATTAGCCCCGGAACAATGGCTCCACGTGACCCAGCCCACCATGAGTCCCGAGGTGAATCACCTCCCCACTCTACCAGCCCCACTTCACTAATTTCTTCCTCCTCTTCAGCGGAATTTTCTCCTGAGTCTTCATCGTCGGAGTCTCCACCAGCACCTACAGAGAAGGCATGCCACAGGGGAAGGGGTAAATCCCTGACTTGTAAAAGTAGAGTAGCAACTAGAGTAAGGGCTGCTAGTGCTACATGGCAACCTAGGGTCAGTCAGAGTGACCTTGAAACAGCCCAGTCTGTCTCACAGCCACCCTCCACCCTCACCCACCCTACACCGTCACGAGAGGAACCCTGGACGCCTTCGTGTGGACGGAAGGTTCCGATTTCATCCCTGAACAACTCCATTTTGATGAGAGTTCCTCAGGGATACACCCTGCCTTCACTCTTGACAAGGATGCTGAGTGTGTGGACTTCCTTTTGGCCTTCCTCAATGACGAAGTCATGCAGCACATATGTGATGAGACAAACAGGTACGAGTCACAATGTGCAGCAAGTGGTGCAGGTGCGGCGAAGATGCAACAGTGGACCGTGCTTGGAGTGCAGGAGCTGCATGTGATCTTCGCTCTCATGCTTCTCATGCCACATTAACCCGAGACGTCCCGTTGATGTGTGGGTACGTTGCAACATTTTGCATTTGCCAGTCCCGTCGACGTACTGGTACGTTTTGCAATTGCAAGGTCCCTAATTTGCACAGTTTTCAATTTTTGCGCGTGATATTTCGTACGTATACACGGGACACCTTCCTCTATTCCTCTACAAGATGCCAAGCAGGGACAATGCCTTACACCACATAATCTCCTCCCCCTGCATGCCATTGTCTTGGCAATTCACCTGTTACCAGTGACCTGGCCAATAAAGACATTCAGGGCCAGAGTGTTTCCCCAATCGATGACAATGTGGAGGACAAAGTTTACATAGCATTGGAGGAAGAAACAGTCAGAAATGATGATCAAGTAATGTGGCAAAAAAAGGTCAGGAATGGTGATGAGTTAGTGAGTGAAACAATGCTTATAATGCCTGTATTACTGTTTGAAAACCAATATACTCTCATACTACATATAAATTTGTACCAAATAAATAAATACCATTTAGAAGTGGTGTGGAATAGTTATCCTCCCATAGAACTCGTTTTCTTTGCAGCCAGCCTGATAGAAAACCCTGTAAGGTAAGGAGGTACTCCTACCTGTATCGAGTATTTTCAACCTCAGGTGAGCTATTTCTCTATGAATTCGATGTTTCTTACCAAAAGCGGAGGTTTTAGCCAAAAAAAAAAAAAAAGTCCAAAAATGGTCAGGACTGGGGGGTGTCGGAGGTGCGAAAGTGGTCGGGACGTGATGGGTTAAAAGAAGCATGAGTTGGAATATTATTGGTCCATGGACCCCTTACTACCCTCACCAACCTTCAATAAGTACATGGCCAGAGATTGCTTTGGAACATCATGGGAAACCTGCACTTCCCCAACAACGATGTACTTTCCCAGACTGACCCACTCTGGAAGATCCGGGAGATTCTGAGCAGAATGAAGGATAAATTTATGTCATTCTTCCACCCATTTCAGAAGGTTGTCATAGACGAATCCTTGGTTTTGTTCAGAGGACGTCTTAGGTTTGTACAATACGTTCCAAGCAAACTTCATTGCTTTGGAATCAAGTTCTTTGTACTGTGCGACCGTAAGACGGGGTACATTCTTGATTTCGTCATCTATTCACCCAACACTGTCGATCTGGACAAAACACACCCCCTTGGCTTCTCAGGCTGTGTAGTGAAAGTGCTACTTGAAAGGTATTTTGGTGGGAATCATGTGCTGTATACTGACAACTACTATACAGCACCGAAACTTGCTAAATATCTTTCAGAGCACGGCATCGGCTCCTGCGGCACTGTGAAGAGCAATCGTGCCAACTTCCCCAAATTCCCCGAGGCAGGAAACTCGCAGCAGGGAGACGTGCACCTACACAAGTCTGAGAAGATGCTGGCAATACAATGGCATGACAAGAGTGTCGTGCACATGCTCACCGCCGTACACAAGGGGGAACTGAAAGACAGCGGGAAGGTCGACCGTAGGACAGGCGAAGCTGTGAGGAAACCTGATGCGTCATCAACTATAATATCAACATGCGGCTGGTGGACAAGTCCGACATGATGATTGGAGAGATCGACTGCCTCAGGAAGAATACTAGGTGGTACAGGAAAGTGTTTCTGCATCTCATTGACATGACGATGCTGAACGCCTTCATCCTGTACAACATGAAGGTAAAGCCACCCAAGTCCTGCTCCCTGAGGCTATTCGCCAGGACTTGTGTTCAGCAGCTGCTTGAGAGGTATGGTAGGGTGACAGCAGCAGATCCAAGGCGCCATTCTGTTAGACTTCCTGACAGACTTGAGCAGAGGGCATGCATGGATCGGCACAGGCTGGTGCAAATTCCTGCCACAACGAAGAAGAAGGCTGCGATCCGCAGGTGCCAGGTGTGTACACATACCAATAGACGCACACCTGAGCACAAACGCACCTCTTGGCAGTGCACTGAGTGCCAGGTTCCCCTCTTTGTAACCTGCTTCTTTGATTACCACAGCCTGAAGCAGGTCTAAAAGTGGAAGTGGAAAATGTAAATAATGTGTAAATAATGTGAAAAAAATGTGGTGAAAAAAATGTGTAAATAGCAAGTGAAAGCAATGGATGTAAATATGATTGAACAGTTTAATATAGTTTTATAAGTTACTGCAAGTGACAGTGCATAACGTAGTGTAAGTAAAATACAAGTGTAAATATTGAAAATACAATAGAAAATGTAAATAGAAATGTAAGTAATTAGGAATATAAGAATATGAGTACAAATGCTTCAAGTTGTGACAGTGAAAATGAAACCTTGGCTCTCTACTTATTTTACTGAAAGAGAAAGTGAATGCATACAGCGACAATAAACTACTATTACTGAAGGAAACTTATGGATAAATACTGCAGATATATATAAGTGTTATAAAGTATTAGGAATATAAAGTGTGATTGTTTTTATGAATAATAAATGACAGAATACCAGCGGGGAACGAGAACGGGTTGGAAGCTCGTATGCGCTCGTAATTTACATTGCTTTCACAGTGTTTATTTTGGAGTATGGATTCCAAACTATTTGAAAATCATAGAATAGTGTTTCTAGTGATAATATCAGGCTGTGATAATCATATTAAGAGATGTCGGGAAGTGTAAAGTGGAGACTTAGTTACCTAACTTCAGAAGTCTCTACAAGTCCTACGGTTGTCGACGAAGGCTCAACAAACATCCTAGGAGAAAGCTGAAGGTATGTGCCATAAGCATATTTAATTATAATATTCTAGGCCTAATAACTGATTTTTGGTAAATATTTGTAAAAAGTCAGTTGGAGCACGAATATCCCCATGGGACGTGCACGGATCGGCGAAAACATCCCTGCGGTGTAAGGGTTAATGACCTAGAGCAGCTTGTACAGCACCCTACCCGTATCCCTGACCGGCATGGAGAGACCTCCAACATACTTGACCTCTTCCTTACAACTAATCCTTCAGCATACACTGCTAATCTTTTCCCTCCGTTGGGCTACTCCGATCACAACCTTATCACCTTAACCTGTCCTATCGCTCTGGCACAGCCTGGGGACTCTCCAAAGAAACGTCATCTGTGGCACTTCGGAGCTGCAGATTTCAAGGCCCTCAGGCCGTACTCCTTTGATTTTTCCATGGAATGATTATTGCTTCCACGGCCGGGAGGCATCTGAGTGTGCCTTGCACATTACGGAGGTTATTCTCTCGGGCATGGAAGCATACATTCCTTTCTCATTTCCTTTCATTAATGCAAGAAAGCCTTGGTTTAATAACACTTGTTCTAATGCTGTCCACAACAAGGAGAGGGCCTATAAAAGGTACCGGAGCCAACCCACCCCTGAATCACATCTTTTATACGTTTCTGCCCGGAATCGTGCTAAGTCTGTTCTTCGCGTTGCTAATAATTTCATCTGTACTAAATCCTCTCGACTCTCCAACTCGAATTTTTCCCGCTCCTTCTGGCACCTTTCCAAAAACCTTTCTAACAACTTTACCTCATCATCCTTCCCTCCTCTTTTATACTCTGATGACTCTGTAGCTATTTCTTCTACTAATAAAGCAGACCTCTTCACTCAGAGTATCTCCTCCAATTCCACCTTAGACGATTCCGGTGTTGTTCCGCCATCACTTCCCCCCTCTGACTTCCTCATGGCTAACATTAAAATTTCTTCTGCTGATGTATATTCTGCCATCACCTGCCTCAATACTAACAAGGCACATGGGCCTGATGGAGTCCCTCCTGTTGTCCTCAAGAACTGTGCTTCTGTGCTTACACCCTGCCTAGGCAAAGTCTTTTGCCTTTGTCTGTCAACTTGTACCTTTCCTTCTTCCTGGAAGTTTGCTCTCATTCAGCCAGTCCCAAAGAAGGGTGACCATTTGCAACCCTCAAACTATCGTCCAATTGCTTTAACAACCTGTATCTCATGATTTTTCTAGTCAATTATTAATAAAAAAAATCTTAAAGCATCTTTCCTATCACAACCTTCTTTCTAATCGTCTTTATGGGTGCCGTCAGGGAGGCTCCACTGACGAGATTCTCACCTACCTTTCAGATTGCTGGTCATTCTCCTTTCGGGACTTTGGCAAAAGCTTTGCCATTGCACTTGACATCTTCAAGGCTTTCGATCGAGTCTGGCATAAATCTTTAATATCCAAACTGCCCTCTTACAGTTTCTATCCTTCTATCTTTGCCTTCATCTCTAGCTTCCTTTCTGGTCGTTCTATAGCCGCTGTTGTAGACGGCCATCGTTCTTCTCCTCGATGTATCAACAGGGGTGTTCCTCAGGGCTCTGTCCTATCACCAACTCTCTTCCTTTTATTCATCAATGACCCTCTAAGCTGTACATCTAACCCTATCCACTCATATGCTGATGACTCCACCCTTCACCTTTCCATATGGTTCCCGCAACATCCATCTCAGCATTTACTTGAACAAACAAGGGATGAGGCTATGGCACACCTAATGTCTGACTTGGCTCGTATCTCTGACTGGAGTAAAAATAATCTTGTTGTTTTTAATGCATCAAAGACTCAGTTTTTACACCTGTCAACCTGACAAAATCTTCCACAGGTATACCCACTAACGTTTAATAATATTCAGCTCAATCCTGTATCATCCTTGAACATGCTTGGGGTTTCATTTACTTGGGACCTATCTTGGAAAGATCATATAACATTTCTTGTAAAATCTGCTTCCAAGAGATTAGATGTGCTAAGCCGACTCCGTTCCTTCTTTACCCCTGAATAATTGTTGACTCTATACAGGGGTTTTATCTGCCCCTGTGTGAAATACAACTCTCATGTGTGGGGAGGCTCCCCACATACAGCTCTTCTCAATAGGGTGGAGTCAAAGGCTTTTCATCTCATTAAACTCTCCTCCTCTTACTGACTTCCTTCAACTTCTGTCTCTTCGCCGCACTGTTGCATCTTTATCTCTTTTCCATCGCTACTTCAATGGTCACTGCTCCTCTGAACTCTCTGCATGCATTCCTCTACCTCTTCGACGGGCACGTAGCACCCGTCTAGCAGCAAACTCTCATCCCTTTTCTGTCTAAGTCTCTAATGCAAGAGTTAACCGTTACTCCCAGTCCTTCATTTATGCAAAGGGTCACCTCTGGAACTGTCTCCCTCTGTCTGTATTTCCTGCTTCCTATGATCCTCAGGCTTTCAAACGCAGTGTGTCCAGGCATCTCGAAATGATCGGATCTTGAATTTGGCTCTCTCTTGTATTTTGTTTTTCTCATGGAAGGAACAATAATAGCGGTCCCACGGCCTTTGGTTCCTTCTTCCTCGCTTTAAAAAAAAAAAATCTATGACGACATCTCCCACAGTATGGTAAAAACCCACATAATACTCACGGAAGACTTCAGTGCAAAAGTTGGAAAACTGAAAAATGGAGAAACGTGGATGGGGAAATTCGGAGTGCGAGACAGGAATGACAGGGGTGAAATGGTGGTAAATTTTGCTGAAATGTGTAACATGAGAATAATGAAAACCTTTTTTCCACTAAAGAACAAGGAGAAAATGGACCTGGAGAAGTCCTAATAGGAAAACAAAAATTGAAATCAACTTTATTATAACAGATAAGAATTACATGATCATACTGTCAATGTCACAGTTTTCAACAAAGAAAATATAGGTAGTGTCCTTAGAATGGTGTATTGAACAGCCAGATTCAGTTTCAGAAGTGAAGGAACGATGATTAAAAATAAAAAGCTATGCCCAATAAAAGTAAACGAAAACAAAGCAGTCTTTGAGTTAGATATAACGAACAGATTTCAGTCTCTAAGTAATGCAGTGTGACACACTGATAAGCTGAATGATCAACTGACAAAACTGCTGAGAGAATCAGCGGAGGTAGTAGGGAAAGCCAATACAACCAAGGCCAACAAGTATTCAAAAAAGACCCTCGACCTTATGAAAAGAAGAAAGATGAAAGTAAAAACAAAGATGAAACAAAAAGAACGAAAATAAATAAGATTATCAACGAGACAAAAATAAGAAGAAAAAAAAAAAAAAAAAAGAGAAACATGGATCAGATCAAAGAAACCATCCAAAGAGGAAAATGTATGAAACAGGTCCAAAGTAATATGGCACTAGGAAAGCAATAAATTATATCACTGGAAGACAATAGCGGTGAAGTCATTAAATGAAGAGATAGGATGGTACAGAGTTTATGAATTTTACAAAGAACTATATGCATCAAAGACAAAAGTACTAATAGCTAACTATTCAGATGACACATGTGAAACACCAGAGTTAACACCAGACGAAGTAAACAATTCTCTTAAAACTATGAAAATAGGGAAGGCCCCAGATGGGATATTTGCATACATACTGTCAGATCCAGAAGCAGAAATACAAACAGGCTCGCCAACTTATTTACTCAGTGTAATGAAGAAAATTCCCCAAACGTAGTGTAATGCAAGAGTTATTTTGCTTTATAAAAATGGTGACTGAAAATATTTTTGATCCTATCGACCCATTACCTGATTACCAATTATTTACAAATTCTTCACTAAAATCCTTATGAACAGAATAGCAACACAGCTGAAAGAAACCTTAAATCGTGAGCAGTCAAGATTCCAAAGTGGGTATTCGACTACTAATCATCTATCTATCTATATCTATCTATCTATATCTATATCTATCTATCTATATATATATATATATATATATATATATATATATATATATATATATATATCAAAAGATAGAAAGAAGGAACCAAAGGCCAGGAGCCCGCAAAACGTTCCTTCTAAGAAAAAAAAATACAAAAGAGAGCCAAATTCAAGATCAGTTCATTTCGAGATGCATGGACAAACTGCGTTTCAAAGACTGGAGATCAAAGGAAGTACGAGATACAGACAAAGGAAGACAGTTCCAGAGTTGACATGTTGCATAAATGAAGGACTGGGAGTAACGGTTTACTCTTGCATTAGTGAAAAAGGATGAGAGTTTACTTTTAGACGGGTGTTATGTTCCCGTCGTAGAGGTAGAGGGATGCAAGCAGACAATTCAGAGGAGCAGTGACCATTGAAGTAGCAACAGAAAAGAGATAAAGATGCAACAGTGCAGCAAAGAGACAGAGCCAGTAAGAGGGGGAGAGTTGAGATGAAAAGCCTTTCACTCCACCCTATTGTGAAGAGCTGTATGTGGGGAGCCTTCCCACACATGAGAGTTGTACTCTAAAGGGGCGAATAAAACCCGTGTATAAAGTCAACAACTATGCAGAAGGAAAGAAGGTACGGAGTCAGCTTAGCACACCCAATCTCTTGGCTGCAGATATTACAAGAGATGCAATATGATCTTTCCAAGATAAGTCCTGAGTGAATGAAACCCCCAGCATGTTCAAGGATGATGCAGGATTCAGCTGGATATTATTAAACATTAGTGGGTACTCCTGTGCAAGATTGTGTCAGGTTGACAGGTGTAAAAACTAAGTCTTTGATACATTAAAAACAACAAGATTATTTTTACCCCAGTCAGAGATACAAGCCAAGTCAGACATTAGGTATGCCATAGCCTCATCCCTTGTTTGTTGAAGTAACTGCTGAGATGAACGTTGCGGGAACCAAATGGAAAGGTGAAGGGTGGAAAAATTAGAGTACGAGTGGATAGGGTTAGATGTACAGCTTAGAAGGTCATTGATGAATAAAAGGAAGAGAGTTGGTGATAGGAGAGAGCCCTGAGAAACACCACTGTTGATAGATCTAGGAGAAGAACGATGGACGTCTACAACAGCGGCTATAGAACGACCAGAAAGGAAGCTGTTGATAAAGGCACAGATAGAAGGATAGAAACCGTAAGACGGCAGTTTGGAAATTAAAGATTTATGCCAGACTCGATCGAAAGCCTTTGAGATGTCAAGTGCAATGGCAAAGCTTTCGCCAAAGTCCCGAAAGCAAGATGACCAGGAGTTTGAAAGGTAGGTGAGAAGATCCCCAGTTGAGCATCCCTGACGGAACCCATACTGACGATCAGAAAGAAGGTTGTGATAGGAAAGATGCTTTAAAATTTTTCTGTTAAGAATTGACTCAAAAACTTTTGAGATACAGGATGTTAAAGCAATTGGACGATAGTTAAAGGGTTGCGAATAGTCACCCTTCTTTGTGACTGGCTGAATGAGAGCAAACTTCCAGGAAGAAGGAAAGGTACAAGTTGACAGACAAAGGCAAAAGAGTTTACCTAGGCAGGGTGTAAGCACAGACACACAGTTCTTGAGGACAACAGGAGGGGCTCCATCAGACCCATATGCCTTGTTAGTATTAAGGCCAGTGATGGCAGAAAATACATCAGCTGAAGAATTTTTAATGTCAGCCACGAGGAAGTCAGAGGGGAGAAGTGATGGAGGAACAGCACCGGAGTTGTCTAAGGTGGAATAGGAGGAGAAAGTCTGAGTAAAAAGATCTGCTTTATCGGTAGAAGAAATAGCTACAGAGCCATCAGAATAGAAAAGAGGAAGGAAGGATGATGAGGTAAAGTTGCTAGAAAGGTTTTTGGCAAGGTGCCAGAAGGAGCGGGAAGAATTCGGGTTGGAGAGTTGAGAGCATTTAGTACGGATGAAATTATTTTAGCAGAGTGAAGAACAGACTTAGCACGATTCTGGGCAGAAACATAAAGAAGATGTGATTCAGGGGTGGGCTGGGTCTGGTACCTTTTAAAGTCCTTCTCCTTGTTGTGAAGAGCATTAGAACAAGCGTGATTAAACCAAACCTTTCTTGCATTAGTCAAAGAATATGAGAAGGGAAGGCATGCTTCCATACCCAAGATAATAACCTCCGTAATGCGTAAGGCATACTCAGATGCCTCCCGGCCATGGAAGCAATAATCATTCCATGGAAAATCAAAGAAATAATGCCTGAGAGCCTCCCAATATGCAGCTCCAAAGTGCCACGGTTGACGTTTCTTTGGAGGGTCCACAAGCCGTGCCAGAGGAATAGGACAGGTCAAGGTAATAAGGTTGTGATTGGAGGACCCCATTGGAGGGGAAAGATTAACAGTGTAAGCAGAAGAATTAGTTGTAAGGAAGAAGTCAAGTATGTTGGAGCTATCTCCAAGGTGGTCAGGGATACAGGTGGGGTGCTGTACAAGCTGCTCTAGGTCGTGAAGGATAGAGAAGATGTAGGTTTGTTCACCAGGTGGATCAGTGAAAGGAGAGGAGAGCCAAAGGTGGTGGTGAATATTGAAATATCCTAGAATTGAGATTTCAGAGAAAGGAGAAATGGATAGAATGTGTTCCATCATAGAAGTATGATAGTCAAAGAATTTTTGATAATCAGTAGAATCAGGAGATAAGGAAACAGCTCAGATATAGTTAGATAGAGAATGACAAGAAAGCCAAAGCCAGAGTAGAGAATTCAGAAGAATCAAATTCAGGAACACAAGAGCAAGATGAATCATTGCGCACATATACACAACAGCCACCTTTGGCTTTGAAATGAGAGTAGGAGGAAACAGAAAAGGGTTTGCTGTCAGTTGCCTCAGACAACTGAGTCTCGGTCAAGAAGAGAAGGTGAGGTTTAGAGGAAGAGAGGTGGTGTTAGACAGAAAGTAAGGGAAAAGGCCGCGAATGTTGCAGAAATGAAGTGAGTCAGACAGTGGTTCCAGGCATCTCTCTGAGTAGTCACTGGGAGAGGAGCGGATGATATACCATGAATCAGGTAACTGAGAAAACACAAAATGTAGTAAATCACCGTACTTAGGTTTCGTTGATTACGAAAAGGGTTTCGAGTGAGTGGAGCACATAGCAATCATATATTCATTGCGGAAACAAAGAATAAATGAGAACAATGTAAAATTACTCAAAAAAGTATATAAAGGGGGAACAATTACAGTTAATTTAAATAAAGACTCGGAAAAAATTAAAATTCAGAAAGGCGTCAGAAAAGGTGTTACAATTTCACCAAGTTTATTTACAGCATGCCTATAATGTATCTTCAGAAAGCTAGATTAGGAGAACAAAGTAGTAAACATAGATGGAGAAAACCTAAACCATTTAATATTTGGAGATGACACTGTCTCAGTCTCAGAAAAAGCAGAGACATGGGAAGAAATGATAAATTACCTAAAGAGAGAGGGTCTCAAACCAGAGCGAAAGATGAACATGAGTAAACTAATGTTTAATCCAAATACACCAAACAGTGTCATTAGAATAAGACAGGAAATTCTTGAAGAAGTCGAAGAGTACAGTTACTTGGGGCAAATACTAAAACTGACGAAAGACCATGATAGAGAAATAAAAGATGCATTACAATTGGATGGAAAGTTTTTGGTAAACACAGAGACATCATTAAAAGTAGCTTACCAGTATGTATGAAAGGAAAAGTATAAAAATAATGAATCCATTATCCCGGCTATGATACGCGGTTGTAAGACTTGGAAACTGACATATTCGATGGATAATCAAATGATCCATTCTCAAAGAGCAATGGAAAAGTCAGTGTTCGGAATACCTCTCAGAGACAGAAAGAATCAATCTGGGTGAGAGAAAAGACATTATAGAAGTTATAAAAGAACAGAAATGGCGGTGGGCAGGTCATTTTGCAAGAATAAGGAATAATCGATGGAACAAAAGGCTGACTGACTGTACTCAAAGAGGTTGTATGTGTAGCAGAGAAAGGCCACACAGGAGGTGGAGAGATGCAATAGAGTAGTTTGCAGGCAAAATACAGCATGGATTGGCTTAGTCAAGGAATTCGTGAAAAGGCTGGGGGAGGCCTTTATTCAGCAGTGGACTTGCAATGGCTGACATGATGATGATAATTTATATATATATATATATATATATATATATATATATATATATATATATATATATATATATATATATATTCTTACGTAATTGTTCTTATCTAACTGTATCTTAATTGGAATGAGACAAGCTCGTACTGTCCCGTGTACTAAACCATTTGTATCATACATATCCTTAAATTTATGAGCAGTTTTGGCACACATTATTTCATTCAGTAGTGCGTTCCACTAATCAGTTGCTCTACAGTATTTGGGAAACTGAATTTCCTTACGTCTTTGTCACCTCTCTTTTTATGCAATTTTTTGCAGTGTCCTCTTGCTGATGCCTCCTTAAGGTTGTCTACTCATTCATGTCTATTTTCTCGTCCCCTGAGATGCATTTGAATAGCATAATAATGTCTCCTCTTTTCCTTCTTTCTTGTAATGATGGTAGGTTCAGTTGTTCTAGTATTTCTTTATAGCATAGATCCTTTAACCTGCCCTGTCCTGATCACTTTTCCACCACTGACTCCCCCCAATCCCGACCATTTTTGGATAAAATTTTTTTTGGCCCAAACCTTTGCTTTTGGTGAGAAACAATGGCCAATCACAAAGAAAGTGGTCACCGGGGTCTATAAGTGGCCTAAACAGGTATACCTTCATTACACCTGGTACTGTGTTCTATGGAGGTGCTCTGCGGCTCTCACGTTTTCTATGGTATTATTAGTCTGAGAAACCATTCACAATAGATAGATATTTATTTATTACAAACAAAAAAACATGTGGTACAAGAGTAAATTGGTTTTTATAAAAAAAAATAGAGGTGAAATAAGCATTGTTCCATCGGGCGAACCTAGTGAAATCGCCCAAACTGTTCACCGATGATTCGCTAACATTGTTGTTTCATCATACATTTCATTTTCTCAACTTACATAATACATCTCCAATAACATTATACCCTTTTCCACTTTAAAGAACTATTTTCACATATTTACAGGCCTTATGATAATATTTAGCATAATGTTAGCGCATGATTACGTAGTGAGTCACTGTGACTGTTGTTTCAACTCGCATTCTCCTTTTTCAACTTACATAATACTTTTCCAATACCATTATACCTTTTCCACGTTAGAGAACTGATTTCACATAGTTACAGGCCTTACTATAATATTTAGCTTAATATTAGTGCATTATTACATTGAAGGTGAAGTTGCTATGGGTATTGTTTCAACTTACACTCTATTTTTCACCTTATATAATACTTCTCCACTAACATTACACATGTTTCCACTTTATATAATTGCTATCACATATTTAGAGACCTTACTGTTCTATTGAGCATCATATTATTGCACATTACACACTGAGTGAACTCGCAATATCACTTGTTTCAACTTACACTATTTTTCAACTTATAGAATACTTTCCCATTAACATTACACCCATTTCCACTTTATATAATTGCTATCATATATTTACAGACCTTACTATTCTATTGAGCGTCATATTATCGCATATTTACACAGTGAGTGAACTCACATTATCACTTGCTTCAACTTACACTATTTTTCAACTTAAATAATACTTTCCCACTAACATTATACCCGTTTCCACTTTATATAATTCTTATCACATACGGTACTTACCGGCCTTACCATGATACTGTGCGTCATTATTCCATACAGTATGTACAGGCATTACTTCTACAGTGAGCATCATATTATCGCTATCACACACAGTATCAGTAGTGTAGGTAGTTGTGATATTCCCTAAAACATGGCTCAAGGCACAACGCTACTTTGTGGTCTACACACTCGTATCTTGTGTCTTTTCTCTGAGTGGCTGGTCTTACTGTTGAGTGCTTGCATACATGGCAGCGGTGCTGGGGTCTAGGACGGTTTGGTTGAGGAGGGATGCTGCTCGGATAGTGACGTCCTGCGAGGCGTAGGGGAGTTTGGGAGGCAGAGGGGATGCGGGTGTTGTGTGGGGCCCTGTTCTGTGCACACCTGGCGATTGTTTCATGAGAGAGCTCCCTCACAAACCCCTCGAAGGTCCCAGAGATTCCCGTTGTCATGGTATGGAGGTAATGTGTGTTGAGGACCGTGATGTCAAGCAAGTGGAAGAAGAGTTTTTTGTACCACTTCATAGTGGTCCTGGCACAGTCCACACTGGAAATCTGGATTCTGACTGATCCACTTGCTTCATGTTGAGATTGTAGTCCAGTACCGACTCCGGTTTCCAGATGTGGCGCCTCCTCTCGCTGCGGTGATCAACGGAGTCTGTGCGGTCAATCAGGGGGCTGTGTACAGTCGACAGGAGGCAAATGTCCCTGTTGTGGTTCCACAGGGTGGCAAGGATGTTATTTGCCTGGAAGAAAACCACCTCATTCTTGTCAAGTTTCCTCCCTACCTTGACCACATGGCGACAGTTTCTCTTTATTGTACCACAGACTCCGGTGTCATGTTGGTGGAGGAACCGAGCGAGTAGAGGGCTAGTGTACCAGTTGTCCAGGTACAGCACATGACCACGATGAAGGAACTCCTCTATCATTGTCTTCACCACGGCCCCTGAGAGTCCAGTACTACGATCTTCTGTTATGTCTGTCTGTGTGCCAGTGTACAAGACTATGTCTTGCACATAATCAGTTTTACAGTCACACTTAACAAAGATCTTGAACCCGAAATGGTGTCTCTTGCTGGGTATGTACTGGCAAAAGGAAATATTGCCTCTCCACAACACAAGACTCTCGTCTATGACGAGGTCTCTGTAAGGATAAAATGACGAGTGGAACATTTCCCATAGGTGATCAAAGACAAGCCTAATTCTCCTCATTTTATCTGTGTTATTTGCATTAGCAGGGTCGTCTGCATCATAAAAGTGGAGGCAGCTGAGAATTTGCTGGAATCATTTACGACCCATTACCTTACCAAAGAAAGGTGTGATGGTCATTGGGTCTGTGGTCCAGCATGCAGGAATTTGATTTTTTCGTACAACATCCATCAAGAGAACCAGGGCAAAAATATGAACATCTCACCTAAAGTTATGGGATAGTCATATCGCTGGGAATGCCTGCTCATTGTACTTTGACGGTCACTTTCACGGCGCAAGCTGCTTGCAAATAAGTTTGTTTGATCCACTATGCGGCCCACAAACTCCTCCCCAAAGAACAGGTGGAAGAAATCCACTTGGGTGGAGCCCACATGGATGCCTGGAGCCGTGCAACCAGACCTCCACTTCTCAGTGAAAGGGTGAATGATGGGAGTAAAATTACTCCCATCTTCCCGCTTCCACGACACACTACCATCTCCAGCCTCGTCCCATCACCGCCTTCGTCAGGGTGGGGAGGGGAGGGTCGTGGGGGAGGTTGGGGAGGTGGAAGGCGGCGCCCTTCCTAACTCGCAATTCTCGTTCCTCTCCCTTTTCCTTTCCCCTTTCCCTTCCCTTTCCTTCCTTTCCCCACATCATGGGGCTGTGGGGAGGAAGTGAGGGAATATTGTGGGACGAAAGACGTGCTAGGGAGCGGCTCCACCTCGTCTCCCCCCTGCCCACATACAGCATGTGCTTGTGCTGCCTCCCTTACACCACTTTCCCTTTCACCGCTCATTCCTGCCACACCACTTTTCCTTTCACTGCTCACCCCCGCCACACCACTTTCTCTTTCACTCCTTACTCCCGCCACACCACTTGTGCCTTCCTCAGACAATACAGAAGGACCATACCTGATTTGCCTCCTCACCACACCTTCGGATCCTTGTGGTGAAATTTTCTCCTTCCCCAACCACATCCTCATCGACTCTCTGTCTAGGGGCTGGAGAGAGGGCCGTGCATGTGTATGGGGTCCAGGCTGGCCTTCCCTTGCCTTACGGCATGTAACATACCTCGTTTTCCTCAGTGAAGGGACCTCCTCATCACTGCTGCTTGTTTCCCCCTCAGGCTGCACATAATCCTTATTCTCCACATCGTCATCCAGTGGAGAATCACTATCTCCTGTGAAGGCATCCAGGGTGGATTGAATTTCGTCCTCAGAGAGACTCTACGTGCCATGTCTGACCTGGGTCACTGCTAACAGGTGAGTGGCCGAGACAAGGGTGTGCGCAGGTCACTTGGGGTCTTGGAGCGGGCCCACCTGGTAGCAGTTAGGGGAGGCTCGCCTGAGTGTGCATACCAAAAATCATGCGCAAAATTTGAAAATTGTGCAAATTAGGGACTTTGCAATTGAGGCGCGTTTATATACGTCAATGGGATTGGCAGTGACAAAATGTGTGGACAATATTATCTATTTAAATTTCGAGATAGGGATTCCAGACTACTGATGCATATTCCAGGATTTGTCTGATGAATAATGTTATCTTTTTCAGCATGTATATATGTGAATGATGTTCTCATATTAGCAAGCAGTGTATGCGTGTTCCGTACTTACTCGTTTATGTGGCCAGCCAGAGAGAGTCGGTTATTGATAATCACTTGTTGGTCCTTCTCCTTTCCAGATAAGTGTAGTTTGGAATTTCCTGGCTTGACCTTACGAACTAGAATAACAAATCTGGAAGAAAACTTAAATCGTGAGCAGTCAAGATTCAAAAGCAGGTATTCGACTACTGATCATCTATATACAATGAATCAGCTAACTGAGAAAACTACAGAATATAATAAACCACTGTGCTTTTGTTGATTACAAAAAGAGATTCGACTGAATGGAGCACACAGCAATCATAAATTCACTGCGGGAACAATGAGTACATGAGAAAATTGTAAAACCACTGAAAAACATATATAAAGAGGGAACAGATACAGTTAATTTACATAAAGACTCGGGAAAAAATAAGTTTGAGAAGGGTGTCAGCCAGGGTGATAGACTTTCACCAAATTTAATTACAGCATGCATAGAAAGTATTTTCAGAAAGCTAGACTAGGAAAACAAAGTAGTAAACATAGATAGAGAAAACATAAACCATTTAATATTGGGGGATGACACAGTCACAATCTCAGAAACAGCAGAGACATGGGAAGAAATGACAAATTACCTAAAGAGAGAGGGTCTCAAACCAGAGCTAAAGATGAACCTGAGTAAAACTAATGTTTAATCCAAATGCACCAAACAGCATCATTAGAATAAGACAAGAAATTATTGAATAAGTCGATGAGTACAGATACTTGGGGCAAATGCTATGAGTAAAATTGACGGAAGAACATGACAGAGAAATAAAAGATGCATTATAATTGGATGGAAAGCTTTTGGTAAACATAGAGACATCATTAAAAGTAGCTTCCCAGTATGTATGAAATGAAAAGTATATAATGGATCCATTATTCCAGCTATTAAGTATGGTTGTAAGACCAGGAAACTGACAAAATCGATGGAAAATCAGCTGATTCATTCTGAAAAAGCAATGGAGAAGTCAGTGTTTGGAATACCTTTCAGAGACAGGAAGAAATCAACTTGGGTTAGAGAAATAACTAAAGTCAAGGACATTATAATTTATAAAAGAACAGAAATGGAGGAGGGCTGGTCATTTACTAAGAATATGGAATAATCGACGGAGCAAGAGGCCGACTGACTGGACTCCAAGAGATTGTTTGCGTAGCAGAGAATGGCCAGACAGGAGGCGGAGAGATGCAGTACAGCAGTTTGCAGGCAAAATACAACATAGATTGACTTAGTCAAGGAATTCGTGAAAAGGTTGGGGGAGGCCTTTGTTCAGCAGTGGTCTAGCACACACACACACACATATATATATATATATATATATATATATATATATATATATATATATCTTGTTATGTCCCAGTCCCCACACTGCCACAGGCTCCAACAGCAGTAATACAGTACAGGAAGGGACGTTGCCCAGTGTGCCGTTCTTTCTATGGTCAGCCTTCAGGTGCGCAGTACACAAGATCAGCTGAGGCGAAAAAAAACACTGGTTCCTTAAAGTTCACTGTCTTTATTTTCCAAATAATTCCACTTAATTCTTTCCAACTTCACTGTTCTCACAAGCACTGGAGCTATACACACTTTACCGATTGCAGTTACTCTTAATGCTTAACAACACTTCAAAGTTATTACACTTAATGCTTGCCAACACTTCACTTATTACACAAGTACCGAAAATAATCATCTGTCTATCTATTCCCAGACGCCTCAATCCCGTTTGGGGTGGCCACAAACAAATCGCCTCCAAGTCGCTCTAACCCCCGCCATTTTATTGCCCTACTCCCAACTCACACCCCCCTCTCTCATATACCTCTCCACCCCATCCCTCCATCTCATCCTCGGCCTCCCCCTAGCTCTCCCCCCCTCCATCTCACTCGCATACACTCTCTTCGTCAGTCTTTCACCCTCCATCCTCTCCACATGGCCAAACCACCTCAGTGTGTTCCTCATAACGCTTCCTATCACATCCACATCCACACCACAGCGCTCCTTTATATCCTCATTCGTCAGAATGTCTCTCCATGTGACTCCACAGGCTCCTCTTAAATAACTCATTTCCACTGCTCTCACTCTTGACTTGTGCCCTTCCAAAAACGTCCAAGCTTCACTTCCATACGTTAGAGTTGGTATCACAATACTGTCATGTAGTAACTTTTTCACTTCCATGCTCACTTCCCTATTTCTTATCACTGCTATCAAAGAACCAGCAACCTTTCTTCCCTGCTGGCACTTCACCCTCCAAACCTCAATTCTTACTCATCACACTACCCAAGTACTTAAACGTACTCACATTTTCCAATTCCTCACCATCCAACCTTGCTGTACATTCACTGACTTCACCTCTCTCAAAGACCATCACTTTACTCTTCCCTACATTCACCTTTAGATTCCGTTTCTTACACACTCTCCCAAACTCATCGACCAAGCCTTGCAGCTCCCCTTCGTCTTCACTCAACAACACAGTGTCATCTGCAAACAACAGTACAGGGAGTTTCCAAACACTCTCCTCTCTCACCAGGGCCACTCCAACATCCACTACCGTACTTTGTACCGCTTTTATTACCCCATCCATGTACAGATTGAACAACCATGGAGAGATGACACATCCCTGTTTCAACCCAACTTTCAAAGAGAAAAATTCACTCAGTTCACCATCCACACGCACTGCAGCCTTCGCACCATCGTACATGCTCTTCACAGCATTCAACAACTTCCCATCTACTCCATATATTCTTAACATTTTCCACAATCCTTGTCCATCCACCCTGTCATATGCTTTCTCCAAATCCATGAAAGCCGTATACAAAACTTCTTTCCTTTCTCTAGAAACTTTTCCACTAAAGATCTAAGAATGAATATCTGATTTACACAACCTCTTCCCTTCCTAAAGCCTCCCTGTTCTTCTCCAACTAATTTCTCTGTTCTTTCTCTAACTTTGTCAATAATTATCCTACCATATACTTTTCCAATTATACTAAGAAGACAAATGCCTCTATGATTACCACACACTTCTTTTTCCCCTTTTCCTTTGTACAAGGGAATAATTATACCTGACTTCCAATCCTCCGGGACTCTACCTTCCTCCCATGCCAATCTGCACATCTTCCACATCCATTCTACTACTATCTCTCCCCCATGCTTCAGCATTTCACCACACACTCCATCAATTCCTGGGGCTTTCCCCGATTTAACTTTCTTCATTGCTTCCACAACTTCTATCCTACTGATTTCTTCCTGTCTTCTCACCTCCTTCCTTCTCCCAGCCATTCCCCAGCCACTTATACTCGCATTACTTCCATCCTCTATGTTCAACAATTCCTTAAAGTGTTCTCTCCATCTGCTCACTTTTTCTCCCTTCTCCACTAGTAATCTACCATTTTTATCTTTCACTCCCCTGCTAACTTCACTTCCACCCTGTCTTACTCTTTTCACCTCTTTCCAGAACATTTTCTTACAGTCCCTCCACTTTACACTCAAATTCCTTCCAAATTCCTCATCCACTCTCTTCTTACTCTCTCTTACTGATCTTTTCACCTCTCTCTTTCTTTCTACATATAACTCTCTCCTCCGCCTGTCAACTTCTTCCACGCCCCTATTTCTCATCCATTCATTGTATGCTTTCTTCTTTTGTGCCACAGCCTGTTTCACCTCTTCAGTCCACCACGCTGTTCCTTTCACCCCCCTCCGTCTTCTCTTCCTTCCACACACCACGTCACATGCTGCACATATTTCTTCCGTAAATATCCTACACACACCTTCCACGTCTCCCATCTGCTCCAATTCATATTTGCCCAATCGTTCCTCCACTTCTCTCTTATACTCTGCCTTTTTCTCATCCTCTTCGAACCTTTCCACTCTCCTTGCAAATACTCCTTCCTCTCATCTTTCCCTTCTTCTATTCCTCCATCTTACCTGAATCCTAATTCTGGCCACCACCAAGTAGTGGTCAGAAAGTCCACTCCCCCAACCTCTATAAGCTCTTGCATCCATTACACATCTTCGCATCCTTTCATCCACACACACATAATCAATCATTGCTTTCCTTTCATTCAGTTCACCACCCACCCTTCTCACCACTCGCCATTTATACCTGTGGATCATTTTATGCCTGAAGAGGGTATTGACTATCACCAACCCCCTCCCAGCACAAATGTCCACTAACGCACTGCCATTCTCATCTCTATCAGCAGGCACACCCCACCCACCCACTATTCCATCCACCTTCACATTCCCAACTTTACCATTCCTATCACCGATCAAAAACACTCTCTCATTCCTTCCAAACTTTTCCATGCACACTTCTACATTTGTCCAGAACTCTTCTCTCACTCTTCTAGCACGATCTTGCGTTGGCGCATACACACACACAATCGCCCACATTTGTAGTCCAACTTTCAACTTTACCCACACAATCATCACTGACTGTAATTACACTTAATGCAGTTGGGTCAAGGATTGTGTGGGTAAGATTGAAAGTTGGAATACAAATGTGGGCGATTGTGTGCCTGTATGCGCCAAAGCAAGATTGTGCAAGCATAGTGAGAGAAGAGTTCTGGACAAATGTGGATGTGTGCATGGAAAAGTTTAGAAGGAATGAGAGAGTGTTTTTGATCGGTGATATGAATGGTAAAGTAGGGAATGTGAAGGTGGATGAAATAGTTGGTGAGTGGGGTGTCCCTGCTGAGACAGATGAGAATGGCAGTGCGTTAGTGGACATTTGTGCTGGGAGGGGGTTGGTGACAGCCAATACCCTCTTCAGGCATAAAATGATCCACAGGTATACATGGTGAGTGATGAGAAGGGTGGATGGTGAACTGAATGAAAGGAGGGCAATGATTGATTATGTGTGTGTGGATGAAAGGATGCAACGATGTGTAATGGATGCAAGAGCTTAAAGAGGTTGGGGGAGTGGACTTTCTGACCACTACTTGGTGGTGGCCAGAATCAAGATCCAAATAAGATGAAGAAATAGAAGAAGGGAAGGACGGGAAGAAGAAGTATTTGCAAGGAGAGTGGAAAAGTTACGAGAGGATGAGAAAAAGGCAAAATATAAGAGAGAAGTGGAGGAACGATTGGGCAAATATGAATTGGAGCAGATGGGGGACGTGGAAGGTGTGTGCAGGATATTCACAGAAGAAATATGTGCAGCATGTGATGTGGTGTGTGGGATGAAGATAGGACGGAGGGGGTGCAAGGAACAGCGTGGTGGACTGAAGAGGTGAGACAGGCTTTGGCACAAAAGAAGAAAGCATACAATGAATGAATGAGAAATAGGGACGTGGAAGAAGCTGAGAGGCAGAAGAGAGAGTTATATGTAGAAAGAAAGAGAGAGGTTAAAAGATTAGTAAGAGAAAGAAGAGAGTGGATGAGGAATTTGGAAGGAATTTGATTGTAAAGTGGAAGGACTGTAAGAAAATGTTCTGGAAAGAGGTGAAGAGAGTAAGACAGGGTGGAAGTGAAGTTAGCAGGGGAGTGAAAGATAAAAATGGTAGATTGCTAGTGGAGAAGGGAGAAAAAGTGAGCAGATGGAGAGAACACTTTAAGGAATTGTCGAACATAGAGGATGGAAGTGATTTGAGTATAAGTGGCTGGGGAATGGCTGGGAGAAGGAGGGAGGTGAGAAGACAGGAAGAAATCAGTAGGATAGAAGTTGTGGAAGCAATGAAGAAAGTTAAATCGGGGAAAGCCCCAGGAATTGATGGAGTGTGTGGTGAAATGTTGAAGCATGGGGGAGAGATAGCAGTAAAACTCCTTTTATTTGGTAGCTGATTATTCGGTAGATCCGCCATTTCGGTAGTTATGAGAAATAGTTCCATTT
Organism: Coenobita brevimanus; assembly: GCF_032717465.1. Lineage (NCBI taxonomy): Eukaryota > Metazoa > Arthropoda > Malacostraca > Decapoda > Coenobitidae > Coenobita > Coenobita brevimanus. The sequence continues at coordinate 36,760,977 of NC_136961.1, read as the reverse complement.
ACGAAAATCTTTGATTGTTCAGCAGACGTCCGGAATCATCTCGGCAGTTTAGGAAGTGTTATCTGTGACTTGTAGGCCTAATGTTTCATTACGCTTCTGTATGTTCACTAATTTCTATATTTTTTCAGATTCAGGTATAGTACTGTATTGAGTACAATACTGCACAGTATCATACAGTACAGTAACCACCCCCACCAAATTATCGAGGATTACGTTCCAAGCCCCCTCGCTAATTCTTGAAATTCGTTCATTCTTGAAATCTTCCTGAAAATGACATTTACCGGTAATTGCGTAGCCCATGAACCCATGATACTGTAATGCATTACCCATAAATAAATATTGCTTGTTAAATCAGTTTCCCCGTTGTTTTTAGCTCTACGGCTGACAACTCTATTATTTTTATTTCTCAGCATAATGGTGCAAGGGACTGTCCTGTTTAACTAAACCTAACCTAACCGAGTTTAACTGTACCTAATAATTTAACCAAACCTAACCTAACTTAAAGTCAGAAAAATACTTAAAGATAAACTGGAGGAATATGAATTGGTAAGGTCTTTCTGATGAAAGTTAAACGTACATTTAGTGCTCATTCTTTTGTTCATTTTTGTGTTTAATGTGAAAGAGAGAGTAATGATGCAAACAGTAATATATCCCATTAATCCCTTAATAACCTCCTGCATTGAACAACCCTTTACAGTACCGATGTCAGTGATGTCGGAATAGTGTGAGCTGTAAAAAAAAAAAAAAAAAAAAAAAGCAATTATGGGGAGGGAACGAATGTCACTGGTATGTTAACACGACTCTACACTACGATTCCAAGCAGTCAGGAGGTCAGTTAATCTCAGATGTTTTTGCCCATTTGGTAAATGCACCGTAACTTTACAAATTTTTCCGTGACTCTTAGTAAATCATAGCATGGGTTTAGGAAACTAAATAACACATTGCTAGGTGAGCCAGACGAATATCTTCACATCTTTAAGAAAAATAAATTGATTTCAGAAGAATGGAAGAAACCTCTACGTACTTAGAGGGATTAAATTTCTTCCAATTTTTTTAAGATGTGAAGATAATCGTCTGGCGCACCTAGCAATGTGTTATTTATCTTCCTAAACCCATGCTATGATTCGCTATGATTCACGGGAGAAATTACAAAGTTACAGAGCATTTACCAAATGGACGAAAACATCTGAGATTAACCGACCCCCTGACTGCTTGGAATCGTAGCTTAGTGTCATGTAAACATACCAGTGACCTTCGTTCCCTTCCCGTAATTGTTCACAGTTTTTTCATAGCTCACTAACTAGACATCACTGATATCGGTACTGTAAATGGGTTGATCATTGCTGGAGGTTATTAAGGGGTTAATGGAATACATTACTGTTTGCATCAATACTCTCCCTTTCACATGTAAACAAAAAAACAAACAAAAGAATGAGTGTTAAATGTACGTTTAACTTTCATCAAAAAGACCTTACCATATTCCTTCACTTTATTTTATGTAATTTTCTGACTATTTTATTTTGTGTCGGGAAAAAGTACTGTGTACAGTACTCACTCCAAACATATTTGTAATATTATACGTAGTGATGAGTTCAGCAATACAAATGATGTACTAAGCTAGTAGGTAATATTCCGTATTATTTCGGCCATCCAGGAAGTGTTATCTGACTTGTAGGCTTACTGTGTCATTGCACTTGTATATGTTCACTAATTTATATATATATATTTCACATTCAGGTACAGTACTGTATTGATTGCAGTATTGTACAGTATACAGTACTCTCTCCAGACACAGTTGCAATACCATAAATGGTGATGACAGTGTTCACCAATATAATTAAGGTACTGAGTGGGTAGGTTTTTTTTTTATTATTCGGCAAATCCAATTTCTGGGCATCATCCCGATCCCATAAATGCCGAATAATTGGACTTTTACTGTAGTAGAATGGATGTGGAAGATGTGCAGATTGGCCTGGGAGGAAGGTAGAGTTCCGGAGGATTGGAAGTCAGGTATAATTATTCCCTTGTGCAAAGGAAAAGGGGAAAAAGAAGTGTGTGGTAATCACAGGGGCATTTGTCTTCTTAGTGTAATAGGAAAAGTGTATGGTAGGATACGTATTGACTGAGTTAGGGAAATAACAGAGGAATTAGTTGGAGAAGAACAGGGAGGCTTTAGGAAGGGAAGAGGTTGTGTAGATCAGATATTCATTCTTACATCTTTAGTGGAAAAGTTTCTAGAGAAGAGAACGAAGTTGTATGCAGCTTTCATGGATTTGGAGAAAGCATATGACAGGGTGGATAGACAAGGATTGTGAAAAATATTAAGAATATATGGAGTAGATGGGAAGTTGTTGAATGCTGTGAAAAGTATGTATGATGGTGCTAAGGCTGCAGTGCGTATGGATGGTGAACAGAGTGAATTTTTCTCTTTGAAGGTTGGGTTGAAACAGGGATGTGTCATGTCTCCATGGCTGATCAATCTGTACATGGATGGGGTAATATAAAAAAGGTACGAGGTAGGGTAGTCGATGTTGGAGTGACCCTGGTGAGAGAGGGTAGTGTTTGGAAACTCCCTGTACTGTTGTTTGCAGATGATACTGTGTTGTTAAGTGAAGACGAAGGGGAGCTGCAAGGCTTGGTGGATGAGTCTGGGAGAGTGTGTAAGAAACGGAATCTAAAGGTGAATGTAGGGAAGAGTAAAGAGATGATCATTGAGAGAGGTGAAGTTGGTGAATGTACAGTGAGGCTGGATGGTGAGGAATTGGAAAATGTGAGTACGTTTAAGTACTTGGGTAGTGTGATGAGTAAGGATGGAGGTTTGGAGGGTGAAGTGCTTGAAAGGGTACAGCAGGGAAGAAAGGTTGCTGGTTCCTTGAAAGCAGTGATAAGAAACAGGAAAGTGAGCATGGAAGTGAAAAAGTTACTACATGACAGTATTGTGATACCAACTCTAACGTATGGAAGTGAAGCTTGGACATTGTTGGAAGGGCACAAGTCAAGAGAGAGAGCAGTGGAAATGAGTTATTTAAGAGGAGCCTGTGGAGTCACATGGAGAGACAGGCTGACAAATGAGTATATAAAGGAGCGTTGTGGTGTGGATATGGATGTGATGGGAAGCGTTAGGAGGAATACACTGAGGTGGTTTGGCCATGTGGAGAGGATGGAGGGTGAAAGACTGACGAAGAGAGTGTATGTGAGTGAGGTGGAGGGGGGGAGAGGGAGGGGGAGGCCGAGGATGAGATGGAGGGATGGGGTGGAGAAGTTTATGAGTGAGGGGATGTGTGAGTTGGGAGCAGGGCAGTGAAATGGCGGGGGACAGGGCGACGTGGAGGCGATTTGTTTGTGGCCACTCCGAACGGGATTGAGGTGTCTGGCAATAGATAGATAGATAGACACTTCACTGTCTTAAGTTCCAGTGATATACACACTTCAATAACTCGTCACTGTTTGCTACTGTTTTTACAAGTACCAAAAGTATACAATCTTCACTGACACTGACCCTGCACTACACTCAAAGTGAACCAAATCCGACTGCACTTTACTCAGACTGACTTGACACCCGACTAAACTTGTAATAATCTCTACCCTATCTTATATTCTAGACTGATCTACATTCCACGAGAACAACAGTTGCCAATTCGGAGACAACCAAAACATAGGCCTACCACAGTTTTCTTACATTACATAACACACTAAATCATTTACCATAGGAACTTAAACTACATAATTCAACAAGCAATCACTTACATAAAACATTATTGAGAAAAAGCACCTTAAATTAATGCATAACTTACGAAATAACAAAGCTCACAAACAGCAAGCTAACTGGCAACTCTGACTCGTACCGATACGGGAACTACTGTACACGAAACGCCGAGAAACTTATTGAGCACCTAACTGGCACATCCCCCTTCATAACAATATATATATATATATATATATATATATATATATATATATATATATATATATATATATATATATTCTTACCTAATTCTTCTTACCTAATTACCTAATTGTATCATTACAGGAATGAGTCACGCTCGTACTATCCCGTTTATTAAACCATTTATATCGTACATATCCTTATATTTATGAGCAGTTTTTGGCACACACTATTTCATTCAGTAGTGCATTCCACTGATCAATTGCCCAATTTTTGGAACTGAATTTTCCGAAGTCTTTGTCACCTCTTTTTATGCAGTCTTTTTTTGCAGCGTCCTCTTGCTGATGTCTCCTTATAGTTTCTCTACTCATTCATGTCTATTTTCTCTTCCCCTGAGATCCATTTGTATAGCATGATAATGTCTCCTCCTGTCCTTCTCTCTTGTAATGTTGGTAGGCTCAGTTATTCTGGGTCTTTCTTCATAGCTTAGATCTTTTAGCTTTGTACCCATCTTGTAGCAGCCCTTTGTACTTTTTCAGTGTTATTTGTGTTTTTCAAGATGATTCCAGACTACTGATGCATATTCCTGGGCTGGGCTGATGAATGATCTTATTATCTTTTTCAACATGTATATATGTGAATGCTATTCTCATACTAGCAAGCAGTGTATGCATGTTCCATACTTGCTCATTCGTGTGGTCAGACGAAGAGAGTCAGTTAAAGATAATCACTCGTAGGTCCTTCTCCTTTTCTGATATGTGTAGTTTTGATCTTCGTAGCTTATAATCCCCATCTGGTCTTTTTCCACTTTTGCCAAACTTAATTACATGGCATTTGTCCACACTGAATTCCATTTGCCATCTATTGCTCAATTCATTACTCATATTTCATTTTCCTTGTAGCTCCTTTGTATTTTTGCATCATCAGCAAAGATATTTAGATTGCTTCTACTTCCAATGTTCCTGTCTATATCATTTATATGCACTAAAAGCATAACTGGTGCCAGCATTGAGCCCTGTGGAACTTGCTAGTCACTTCCCTCCATAATGAGTAATTTCTCCTTAGTACTTATCTCATTTCCCTTTTTCTGAGAAAATCCTGCATCCAACAGTACAGATTACCTAGGATTCCACCTTGATGGTACAGTTTCCATAAAAGTCTTTGGTGTGGTACTCCATCAAGAGCTTTCTTAAAATCTAAACAGATGCTGTCCACCCATCGTTTTCTTTTCTGTAGTGTTCCTGCAACTCTATCATAGTAGTTTAACAGATTTGTAACACATGATTTTCCTTCTCTAAATCCGAACTACCCTGCTCTTATCATGTTATATTTTTCCAGATGGTTTACCCAAATTTTTCTTACTAGTTTTACTAGTATCTTGCTGACGACAATGGTCAGGGATACTGGTCAGTAACTGAGTGGACTCTGTCTACAATATTTTCTTTCTTGAAAAGGGGAACAATATTTGCTTTCTTCCAAATATCAGGTAGTTTACCTTGACTTAAGGATTCCTCGAATATTAAATATATAGGTCTGCTTAACTCTTCTGCACATTCCTGAAGCAACCAACCTGAAATTTTGTCCAGATCATTTGCTTTTCCCTTGTCTAAATTACTCAACTCTTCCCGTACCTCATGTTCTAATATTCGTGTATCTGGTAATATGTGTTGGCTTGCATGTTCATTATCATCCCTCTCAAAATTACTTTCTTCTGCAAAAACTGATTAGAAATTTTAGGAGTTTCGCAAATCTCTTTTCCTTGGATGTAGGTTATCGCCTTATCCATGATGGACTGTATTTTATCTTTAACTTTAGTTTTGCTTCGGATGTAGCTGTAAAAAAGCTTTGGTTGATCACTACTTTTATTTATAATGTCTTCCTCGAACTGTCCTTGAGCTTCTTTCCTTATCCTTGTATAATCAATTCTTGCCTATTTATAGTTGTTATATGCCCTGTCACCAATGTGTCTTCCGTATCTATTCCACAGCAAGTCTCTTTTCTCTTTTGTTTTTTTACATTCTGTGTTAAACCACTTCTTTATTTCTGTTTCTTTGTGCTGAGGGATATTATTTTGGACTCCTGTTTAATAAAATTCACAGAATTTTCTCTATATGTCATTTATATCTTGTCCTCTATGCTCATTTTCCCAATCTATTTTTATGAAATACTTATGGTCACGGTAGTTGCCATTTTTGTAGTTTAGGCTCTTTTTTTTTTTTTTTTTTTTTCACTACTGGTAACTACATCATATGCAATCCTGAAGTTGCAACTTAATACCGCAGGGTCACTTTTGCCAAATGGAGGGTGATACATTATGTTGTTGATATCATTATCTTGCCTGGTAAATATAAGATCTAGTAATGATGGATCATCTACTGTACTCCTCTTTTTCTGGTGTTTTCCTTTACAAGTTGTGTTAGGAAAAACTCCTGTACAAGATCCAGGAGGTTTTGATTCCAGCAGCTTTCGTAGCTTCTTACATCTAGAGTATTTCAATTTATATTTGTATTGAAATATCCAGTCAATATAATTCCTTCAGATTTCTCTTCCATGATATTTAGTAGAGCTCTTAAACTCTGAACTATACTTTCTGCCATGTCTTCATATTCGCCTCTTTCCCGGGTGTTTGCTTTGGGTGGCATGCATAAGTTTGCCACAATTATATTCCTTTCAGATGTGTTAATCTCTAGTGCAATCAGTTCTACTTGTGAGGGTATATCTAGTTCTCTTTTGCTTGTAGATTTTTCATTGATACCAGAACTCCTCTTTTTTTTTCTTTTTTCTTTTTTAATTTCTATCTCTATATATAGTAATTCTCAAAGCTTAAAGTGTCATTTGAAATCCTTGGGATTAATTTTGTTTCAGTTAGGCAAAAAATATGAGGTTCCTTTTGTTTGGTATAATAATTTATCTCAAATAATTTGGATACCTTGCCGTCTGCATCTGAGTGCATGAACATAATGATGATGTTTACATATTTGACATAGTTTGAGACTATTACATTCCTTTTTCTTAGTCTCTGTTGTTTATGTACCATTTTTTGCTTGTAATATCTCGATTTTGTAAAAAAAAAAAAATGCTCCTTTCTTCCTCTGATCTTTCTTCTTTTTTTGTTTTTGCATCTTCCCACTTTTCCTTTAGTTATCCCCATTCCTTCTGAGTTAGGCATTTTTTTCCTCCTAACTTTTTTCAATCCACTTTTTCCATGAGTTTGTTAGTATTTTTTAATATTCCATCTTCAGTGTTAACACTTTGGAAAGTTACTTCCAGTGGCCTTGACTTATTTCTCTCATTTTCCCCTAGCCTTTTGTGTTCCTCTATATCGTTATCACAGATATCCTCTGATACTTCCTTCAGTATGTTTATTATTTTTACCATTTATTTTTTGTCTCGAGATTCTGTTTCTTATTTCTTCTTTATCTGTACCAGTGATTACTAGAGATATGTTGATATCTACTGATTCTTTGACCAGTTTTATGTTGTTTTTAATTATTTATTTTCACTTCCTTTCTAATGCTTTTCTCTTCAACTTATGTTTCTAAATCTTTCCTTACTTTCACCTTTTCCGTGTACATAGTTTGTACTTTATCTTTGCAATTTCTCATAATTTCCTTCTTTATAAAAATATTTTTTTTGCTTTTAATGCATCAAAGACTCAGTTCTTACAGCTTAATCCTGCATCATCCTTGAACATGTTTGAGGTTTCATTCACTCGGGACTTGTCTTGGAAAGATCATATTACAGCGTTTGTAAAATCTGCTTCCAAGAGATTAGGTGTGCTAGGTCGACTCCGTTCCTTCTTTACCCCTGCACTGTTGTTGACTTTATACACAGGTTTTATCCGCCCCTGTGTAGAGTACAACTCTCGTGTGTGGGGAGGCTCCCCACATACAGCTCTTCTCAATAGGGTGGAGTCAAAGGCTATTCATCTCATTAACTCTCCTCCTCTTACTGGCTCCCTTCAACCTCTGTCTCTTCACCGCACTGTTGCATCTTTACTTCTTTTCTATCGCTACTTCAATGGTCACTGCTCCTCTGAACGGTCTGCTTGCATTCCTCCACCTCTACGAAGGACACGGAGCACCCGTCTAGCAGCAAACTCTCATCCCTTTTCTGTTCAACTCTCTAATGCAAGAGTTAACAGTTACTCCCAGTCCTTCATTTATGCAACAGGTCAACTCTGGAACTGTCTCCCTCTGTATTTCCTGCTGCCTATGGTCTCCAGTCTTTCAAATGCAGTGTGTCCAGGCATCTCAAAATGATCGTATCTTGACTTTGGCTCTCTCTTGTAATTTGTCTCTCTCTTGGAAGGAACAGTATTGCAGGCTCGTGGCCTTTGGTTCCTTCTTCCTAGCATAAAAAAAAAGGATTATCTTCTCTTCAGTATCACTGCTTTTGTCTGTCTGACTGCTTGCTTACGTAATTGTCCTTGTATCATTTCTGAACTTCATATTTTCATTGTTTACAGGTGTGTGTGTGTGTGTGTGTGTGTGTGTGTGTGTGTATTTACACTGCATTGTATTGCCTTCATCAGACTCAGACCAAGGTGTGACAATGATGCAACAGGCAGTGAGCACCATACTAGCCACAGAACAGTCTTCCCACACTTCCGTCCTCCTGCTGACAGACGGATCGCCAGGCTCAGCACTCCTCTGGCAGGTCAGTCCAAACATCACACTCACAGGATATGACACAGCAAATAAAGAGGAAGAGTTTTCTACCATAAACTTTTCTTTGTAGTCAGCTGCACAGGGGCAGATTCAGCACTCAATAAAAGGGAGACCCAGAATTATCATTAGCGTTAAATTCGTACAAGAAGGTACACCCATACCCTGTTATCTGACCCATCAATAACTGATGCTTCACTAGACCGAACACAAGAAAGAAGGGAACATTCCTTTAAACTGAACAATTTGAATGTCCGTTGCCTCGCTAGTCCAACACCCCGCCTCTCCCAAGGTTTAAAACGAAACTCTCCTGGTCTTCCAGTCCTCTGTCAGTTCCCTCTCTTCTCCCCTCCTGTCCTTCCCCCATCCCCGACCACACTTAGCACTGCCAGGCATGACCCCTTCCTTTCCCCACCCATGGTTGTCTCCCTCTCCATGTCCCCACTCTCCCCCACCCCTGCTTGGCAAACTGCCAGGTGCCTGCCTGGTTTTGTGTGTGCGTGTGTGTGTGTGTGTGTGTGTGTGTGTGTGTGTGTGAGAATGGCGAGTGAGTGGTGAGCGAGTGAGTGACAGTGGTCAGTGAGTGAGTGCGTGAGTGGGTGAGTGAGTGGTGAGTGAGTGGTGAGTGAGAGTGGTGAGTGAGAGTGAATGCATGAGTGGTGAGTGAGAGTGATGAGTGAGCGAGTGAGTGAGAATGGTGAGTAGTGAATGAGTTTTTTTTTTTCTTATGTGAGGAAGAATGAGCCCGCAATAACTGTTCCTCCCAAGAGAAAAACAAAATACAAGAGAGAGCCAAATTCAAGATCCGGTCATTTCGAGATGCATTGACACACTGCGTCTGAAAGACTGGAGATCATAGGAAGCAGGAAATACAGACAGAGGGAGACAGTTCCAGAGTTGACTTGTTGCATAAATGAAGGACTGGGAGTAACGGTTAACTCATGCATTAGAGAGTTGAACAGAAAAGGGATGAGAGTTTGCTGCTAGACGGGTGCTACGTGTCTGTCGTAGAGGTTGAGGAATGCAAGCAGACCGTTCAGAGGAGCAGTGACCATTGAAGTAGCGATAGAACAGAGATAAAGATGCAACAGTGCAGCGAAGAGACAGAGGTTGAAGGGAGTCAGTAAGAGGAGGAGAGTTAATGAGACGAAAAGCCTTTGACTCCATCCCATTGAGAAGAGCTGTACGTGGGGAACCTCCCCACACATGAGAATTGTACACAGGGTCGGATAAAACCAGTGTATAGAGTCAACAATTACAGGAAATGCAATACAAGTGTTGCAACGAACAGCATATTTACTATGTCCAGACGTTTCGACATATTCATCTATGTCATCTACAGTGGATCTAAAAAGATAAAAAAGACCTGTAAGGTATTTAAAATCCTAAAAGAACTATTTGAGTATGTAATAATCGTACTTACATAAAAAAAGAGAAAACGTAGTGTTGTATTACAGGGGGGACTTAACTGCACAATATATTCAGAGGGACAGCAGACTGCCCTCTGCTCGTCAGTCGTTTATGAATATAAGTGCCCTAGTTGCCATACATGGTATATTGGAAGCACAATACGAGCTTTCCAGCTAAGCTTTCCAGCTAAGAGGTCAGTCGAGCAGGTCAGGTCTCCCTGTGAGCGACCCTCCTCACTCAGAAGTAAGGGAACATTCATATCATTGTAATCCCTCTGTTGATCCCAAGAATTTCTGTATAAACGACACATGTACCAGTAAGAATCTAAGAATACTAGAATCCATTCATATTTATTAACGAAACCGGCCTTAAAAAATTGTCTGTCTGCTGTCCCTCTGAATATATTGTGCAGTTAAGTCCCCCCTGTAATTTAACACTACGTTTTCTTTTTTATGTAAGTACGATGAGTGCATGTTCAAATAGTTCTTTTAGGATTTTAAATACCTTACAGGTCATTTTTATCTTTTTAGATCCACTGAAGATGACATAGATGAATATGTCGAAACGTCTGGACATAATAAATATGCTGTTCGTTGCAACACTAGTATTGCTTTTCCTGTATAAGTTGCGGTTCCCTCAGAACAAGCCTGTCTCAGTGAGTCAACAATTGTCCAGGGGTAAAGAAGGAACGGAGTCTACTTAGCAGTCCTAATCTCTTGGAGGCAGATTTTACAAGAGATGTAATATGATTTTTCCAAAATAAGTCCCGAGTAAATGAAACCCCAAGCATGTTCAAGGATGATGCAGGATTAAGATGAGTATTATTAAACATTAGTGGGTACACATGTGGAAGATTCTGTCGGGTTGATAGGTGTAAGAACTGAGTCTTTGATGCATTGAAAACAAGATTATTTTTATCCCAGTCAGAGATACAAGCAAAGTCAGACATTCGGTGTGCCATAGCCTCATTCCTTATTTGTTGAGGTAACTGCTGAGATGGGCGTTGCGGGAACCGAATGGAAAGATAAAGGGTGGAGTCATCAGCATATGAGTGGATAGGGTTAGACGTACAGCTTAGAAGGTCACTGATGAATAAAGGGTGATAGGACAGAGCCCTGAGGAACACCACTGTTGATTGATTTAGAAGAGCGATGGCCGTCTACAACAGCGGCTATAGAACGACCAGAATGGAAACCATAGATGAAGGCACAGATACAAGAATAGAAACCGTAAGAGGGCAGTTTGGAAATTAAAGATTTATGCCAAACTCGATCGAACGCCTTTGAGATGTCAAGTGCAATGGTAAAGCTTTCGCCAAAGTCCCGAAAGGAGGATGACCAGGAGTCTAAGAGGTAGGTGAGAGGATCGCCAGTGGAGCATTCCTGACGGAACCCATACTGATGATCAGAAAGAAGATTGTGATAGGAAAGATGCTTTAAAATTTTTCTATTAAGAACTGACTCGAAAACTTTTGAGTTACGGGATGTTTAAGCAATTGGACGATAGTTAGAGGGTTGGGAATGGTCACTCTTCTTTGGGACTGGCTGAATGAGAACAAACTTCCAGCAAGAAGGAAAGGTAAAAGTTGATAGACAAAAGCGAAAGAGTTTGCCTAGGCAAGGTGTAAGCACAGAAGCACAGTTCTTGAGAACAACAGGAGGGGCTCCATCAGGCCCATATGCCTTGTTAGTATTGAGGCCTGTGATGGCAGAATATACAACAACTGAAGAAATTATAATGTCAGCCATGAGGAAGTCAGAGAGGGGAAGTGATGGAGGAACAGCATCGGAATCGTCTAAGGTGGAATTGGAAGAGAAAGTCTAAGTGAAGAGATCTGCTTTATCAGTAGAAGATAATAGCTATATAGTGAGAGTAGTGAGTGAGAATGGTGAGTGAGAGTGGTGAGTGAGTGAGTGAGACTTGGGGGGGATTGTAGGGCTGTTTGGTTTTCTCTCTCTCTCTCTCCCCCCCACCCCTACTTGTCTCCCTTCCCCACCCCTGCTTGTCTCCCTCCAGATCCCCATGCCTTCCCCCTACCCTCCCACCACCCCCGCTTGGCGCATTGCTAGCTGCCTGCCGGGCTGTCACTATCAGTTGCCCCCTGATGCATCTCAATGGACCTTTTCCAGTGACGTCACAGAAATCACGTGGTTTTGTTTACGACTGCATATTGGACGGCAAAGTCGTCGTAGTACTGGCTGTCCAGACAGGGCTGTCAGAGATTGAACTGTCTGATATATGCAGAAATCTGGATCAACGCCACCAAGATCTGTAGAGGAACAAGATAAAGTGTATGAGGCTGGACGCTTACTTTATATCTAGGGAGAAATTCATCTGTTTCAAGTACGGGCGACCGAAACCAGATATCAGATATGGCGATCTCTATCACTATTTGGTGAACACCCCATGAAAGTTCACTGGGGCATCCCTCAAGGTAAATAACTGTAATGTATCTAGCTGGAATTGACATACAGTACATGTAAATCATCTTGGTAATCAGTAAATTATTGACATGGGGGCCAAGGGGGGAGGGATTGTTTACACTGACTGGGAGTCGAGTAGTTGATGAATGAGTGGAGGGTGGGGATGTGGGAGTGGGGGAAGGAGGTGGAGGGAGGGTGGGGGTTTTGAATGATGGTGGGGTGGGGGGTGGGATTAGGGTTGGTTTGGGGTGTGGGGGATGTGGGGAGTGAGGGTGTGGAGGAGGGTTGGGGATGGGTGGTAAGGGGTGGGATGGGTAGGGGGTAGAGGGGAGGGGGGTTGGGTGGTGGTGGGGGGTATTGTGGGGGGCTGGGGGGCTTGTGGAGGGGAGATAGGAGGCGTGGGGTGTGGGGATGGGGGTTCGAAAGTGGGGGGTAGGGGGTTGTTGGGGTGGGAGTGAGGGGTGGTGGGGGACGGTGGTGGGGTAGAGGTGGCGGTGGGGGGGTCGGGGTGGCGGTAGTGGAGTTGGGGTGGCAGTGGGAGGGTGGTAGGGGTGTGTAGGTGGGGTGAGGGTGTGTGTAATGTGGCTGGATGGCAGTGGGGGGGATGGGGGTGGGGTTGGAGGGGATGGGGGGTGGTTCATCTTATATGAAATGCCTGTTACAGAGTCGGGTGTAGACTGTCAGCTGCTAATTCTCCCTCTTCATGGCAGCTATCCACTTCTGTTGCCTTTCCTCATTGGCTGGAAACCGGCAGAAGTTTACCCCGCTTCCATTTTTCTGCCATGTCTTACAACCAAAGGCACAACAGTGGAATACCGTTGTGGAATCTGCAGTTCTCTCTCTCTAGACGTCCGACAATTTGCCGTCCAGTATGGCGTCGTAAACAAAAGGCACATGACCCGTGACGTCACGTGGAAAAGATCTATACCACACTTCCCACCAACCTACCCTCCTGCATGTGATGTTTGATATGCCATCTTTTAGCAATAATATTGTTTATGAGGATAATAACATTACCTATGGTGTTTCTGTGTCAGTCTCTGTTGATTAATTAAGGTATATGAGAGTTTGGTTTTGGGTCTGGAATGCATCTCTGGCTTTTTTTCAGTATCTTACGGGGAAAATTGTTTAATTCTGTTGATTATTGCGATTATTTTATCAGCCCTGTCATAGCAAAAAGCAACTTCTTAACTTCTAGCAGCCTGTGAAAATTAAGGCAGGATTCTCAGGATCAAGATCTGGATTCACCATACATAATAACATGAAGATTCGTACATCCTATACTCTTTCTACTATCTCCATCTTGAATGCTTAGCTGTTATAACAGATTAGGACTAGAATATGATGTCAGTCGTAAAGGACTCCTATGGAAAGGATGCAGAACTGTAACAATATCTTTTTGTGCCACTGAGATATGTGACATAAACTGCAATAGGAAAAAAATCTGGGTAGAGTTTGGACAAAACAACTATATATATATATATATATATATATATATATATATATATATATATATATATAAATATGTGTGTGTGTGTGTGTGTGTGTGTGTGTGTGTGTGTGTGTTTAAGGGTAGAAGATGCTATGGTCATTTACTGAGGATGAATGAGGGTAGGATGGTGAAAGAGATACATAAAGGATAAATCTCACGGCAGGAGAAAGTGAAGAGGGAAAAAAAATAGTGGATTGGTTTTAACCGATTGTGTGAATAAACATGTTGAAGAAATTGATGAAGCAGAGCGAAAGCCGAACGACAGTAATGGATGAATAGAATATGCACAGACATGTGTGCAATACATGACAAGGGCTGCACCCCTTTTTAAACTATGAGGAAATAGTTTTGATGTCACATTCCTGTCCATCACACCTCGATTGATGTCCATCCAACTTGTGTCCAAAACACATTCAACTGTCACACTTTTACTTCTGGCCATAACACTTCTAACCGTCACATTTCTACTTCTGTTCCTCACGTTTCTAACAGTCACACTTCTGTCCAGAATACTTCTAACCGTCACATTTCTTCTGCTGTCCAGAACACTTCTGATCGTCACACTTCTTCTGTCCAGAACACTTTTAACCGTCACACTTCTTCTGTCCAGAACACATTTAACCGTCACACTTCTGTTTTAGCCCATCACACATCTGCGTCCACTCATTACACTGCAACATCTAACACTTTTGTTTCTATCCTCCACACTCCTGTCCATCACACTTAGCGTTCCGTCCACCCCAGATTTATCCACCATACTTCTCCTGTCCACTGCACTTCTATTCATCATACTTCTTTTTCTGTCCACAACATTTTTATTAACCACACTTCTTCTGTCCATCATACTTTTGTCTATCATGCTTACGTCCACCACACTTCCGGTCATCGCACTTTTGTTCATCGCACCTGCATCTATCCTATTATTGTCCAGTATCATTTTGTTCATCACACGTCTGTCCACAACACTTCTCCATCTGTCCACCACACTTTAGTGGGAAGAAGGGTCACGTAGAATAACGCCGGTGTGTGTGTGTGTGTGTGTGTGTGTGTGTGTGTGTGTGTGTGTGTGTGTGTGTGTGTGTGTGTGTGTGTGTGTGTGTGTGTGTGTGTGTAAGACATGCCGTGGACTGATATTTTCATTTCAGGATGTGACTGCAGTGCCAGCGCCGTGGGGAGTTGGTGTGTACGAGCTGCCTCACGGACTGGGCATAAACATCACGCATGGTTTTCATTCCCAAACAGTAGCCCAAGCACGGAAGGTAAATACCCATATAGAGATCTAACAGATTCATATTTGACTATGATCAAAAGTAGATTAACTAATCTATTCACTTGAGGTTCATAGTTCACACAAGTGGCAGTATACGGCGCCACAAACCCTCACACCACAACATATGGGCACTAATTCTGGAGCCTAGCCTAGCCTTATAGTTGTATCATCTTATAATTTCTTCCAGCTAACGCCAGACGGTATTATTCACCTGAGACTGAGTAAGGGGTGCAAGGGAATATAACGATACGCTTTGTTAGAGGATGGCCTTAACAATTTAAACAACTGTATAATTGGATCTGGGGATATATTTTCATTATCCGTCTCTACGTTTCAAATAAAAAGTGAAAAGTGTTTTAACAACGTCTATCGTTTTCCAGCTTTTTTTTTTTTTTTTGGCCACAATTGGGAATGAAAAAATGCTCTTGCCAGTATTATGTATCAACATCTAAATCTAATTTAAATGTATTTATCTATCTATCATCTATCTATCTATCTATCAGTTAATCAGTCTATCTATCTATCTATCTATCTAGCTATCTGTAGCACCAGTCGAGCAGGGCAGTACTCACAAGGTGGATGGAAAGCTGATGACAGGGAGAGCTGGAGCTTCCGTCTCATCAGCCCTCGGGACTAGTTCTCGACAATCCCCCTTCGCTGAACTTTTTCAGTGTTTCAGTAACACAGAGAGCAGGCCAGCATGCTCTCCAATACAAATTTCTCTAACTATCAACACCAAACTACATGCAAAGTACGCACTACACTTCCTTTTCTAAAATTTAAAAAAGCAATCATGGCTTCGAAATACATAGCCTCGGAATCCCCAGGTGGGGGGGGGGGACATAAATGCCCCCACCTTCCGCCCCTGTCCCGATGACGACACGAGTTGCCTGGAACCACTGTCTGATTCACTTCTTCATTTCTGCAACATTCGTGGCCTTTCCTCCAGCTTTCGCTCTGTTGAGCACCACCTTTCCTCCTCTAAACCTCACCTTCTTTTCTTCTTTTCCTAACTGAGACTCAGCTGTCTAAGGCAACTGACAGCAAACCCTTTTCTGTATCCTCCTACTTTCTCTATACTCATTTCAAAGCCAAAGGTAGCTGTTGTGTATATATACGCAACGATTTATCTAGCTTTCGTGCTCCTGAACTCGATTCTTCTGAATTCTCTACACTCTCGCTTCGGCTTTCCTGTCATCTCCGACTAAGTATATCTGCGCTGTTTACTTATCCTCTAATACTACTGACTATCAAAAATTCTCACAACTATCTTACTTCTATGATGGAATACATTCTATTCATTTCTCCTTTCTCTGAGATCTCCATTCTATGAGATTTCAATGTTCACCGCCACCTTTGGCTCTCCTCTCCTTTCACTGATCCACCTGGTGAACAAGCCTACACCTTTTCTATCCTTAATGACCTAAAGCAGCTTGTACAGCACCCTACCCGTATCGCTGACCGCCTTAGGGAGAGCTCCAACACACCTGACCTCTTTCTTACAACTAATCCTTCTGCTTACACTGTTAATCTTTTCTCTCTGTTGGGCTCCTCCAATCACAACCTTATCACCTTAACCTGTCCTATTGCTCCTGTATGGCCTGTGGACCGTCCATAAAAACGTGGCACTTTGGAGCTGTGAATTGGGAGGCCCTCAGGCAGCACTTCTTTGATTTTCCATGGAATGATTATTGCTTCCATGGCCATGAGCCATCTGAGTGTGCCTTGCTCATTACAGAGGTTATTCTCTCGGGCATGGAAGCATACATTCCTTTCTCATATCCTTTGACTTATGCAAGAAAGCCTTGGTTTAATCACACTTGTTCTAATGCTGTCCACAACAAGGAGAGGGCCTATAAAAGGTACCAGAGCCAACCCATCCCTGAATCATATCTTTTATATATTTCTGCCCTGAATTGTGCTAAGTCTGTTCTTCGCTCTGCTAAAAATAACGTCATCCGTACTAAAGGCTCTCAACTCTCCAACTCGAATTCTTCCTGCTCCTTCTGGCACCTTGCCGAAAACCTTTCTAACAATTTTACCTCATCATCCTTCCCTCCTCTTTTCTACTCTGATGGCTCTGTAGCTATTTCTTCTACTGATAAAGCAGATCTCTTCGCTCAGACTTTCTCCTCCAATTCCACATTAGACAATTCCAGTGTTGTTCCTCTATCTCTTCACTCCTCTGACTTCCTCATGGCTGACTTTAAAATTTCTTCAGCTGATGTATTTTCTGCCATCACAGGCCTCAATACTAACAAGGCATATGGGCCTGACGGAGTCCCTCCTGTTGTTCTCAAGAACTGTGCTTCTGTATTTACACCCTGCCTATGCGAACTCTTTTGCCCCTTGTCTGTCAACTTGTACTTTTCCTTCTTGCTGGAAGTTTGCTCTCATGCAGCCAGTCTCAGAGAAGGGTGACCATTCCCAACCCTCTAACTATCGTCCAATGTCTTTAACATCCTGTATCTCAAAAGATTTCGAGCCTATTCTTAATAGAAAAATTTTAAAGCATCTTTCCTATCACAACCTTCTTTCTGATCGTCAGCATGGGTTCCATCAGGGACGCTCCACTGGCGATCTTCTCACCTACCTTTCAGACTCCTGGTCATCCTCCTTTCGGGACTTTGGCGAAAGCTTTGCCATTGCACTTGACATCCCAAAGGCTTTCGATCGAGTCTGGCATAAATCTATAGTTTCCAAACTGCCCTCTTACGGTTTCTATCCTTCTATCTGTGCCTTCATCTATAGCTTACTTTCTGGTCGTTCTATAGCCACTGTTGTAGACGGTCATCGTTCTTCTCCTAGATCTATCAACAGTGGTGTTCCTCAGGGCTCTGTCCTATCACCAACTCTCTTCCTTTTATTCATCAATGACCTTCTAAGGTGTACATCTAACCCTACCCACTCATACGCTGATGACTCCACTCTTCACATTTCCATTCGGTTCCCGCAATGCCCATCGCAGCAGTTACTTGAACAAACAAGGGATGAGGCTATGGCACACCTAATATCTGACTTGGCTCTTGTCTCTGACTGGGGTAAAAATAATCTTGTTGTTTTCATTGCATCAAAGACTCAGTTTTTACACCGGTCAATCTGACAAAATGTTCCATAGGTGTACCCACTAATGTTTAATAATATTCAGCTTAATCCTGCATCATCCTTGAACATGCTTGGGGTTTCATTTACTCGCGACCTATCTTGGAAAGATCATATTACGTCTTTTGTAATATCTGCTTCCAAGAGATTAGGTGTGCTCGTGACCTATCTTGGAAAGATCATATTACATCTTTTGTAATATCTGCTTCCAAGAGATTAGGTGTGCTAAGCCAACTCCGTTCCTTCTTTACCCCTGCACAGTTGTTGACTCTATACATGGGTTTAATCTGCCCCTGTGTGGAGTACAACTCTCATGTGTGGGGAGGTTCCCCACATCAGCTCTTCTCAATAGGGTGGAGTCAAAGGCTTTTCATCTCATTAACTCTCCTCCTCTTACTGACCCACTTCAACCTGTCTCTTCACTGCATTGTTGCATCTTTATCTCTTTTCTATCGCTACTTCAATGATCGCTGCTCCTCCCAACTGTCTGCATGCATTCCTCCACCTTTATGATGGGCACATAGCACCCATCTAGCAGTAAACTCATTCATTTTCTTTCCAACTCTCTAATGCAAGAGTTAACCGTTACTCCCAGTCCTTCATTTATGCGTCAGGTCACCTCTGGAACTGTCTCCCTCTATCTGTATTTCTTGCTTCCTATGATTACCAGTCTTTCAAACGCAGTGTGTCCAGGCATCTCGAAATGATCGGATCTTGAATTTGGCTCTCTCGTGTATTTTGTTTTTCTCTTGGAAGGAACAGTTATTACGGGCTCGTGGCCTTTAGTTCCTTCTTCCTCGCATAAAAAACTCTCTCTCTCTCTCTCTCTCTCTCTCTCTCTCTCTCTCTCTCTCTCTCTCTCTCTCTCTCTCGTCACTTTTGTTCAAGATTTCCTATCAATCAGCTGCCTCACATTTTGCTTTCTATACACAATATCGTCATCGTCATAGCACAGTACACCATCAGCCACTCATAATATCATCATAGTCGTAAGATCGCACAGTCAAAATGTCACAACACCAAACGGTCAACACATCAGAAAGTCATACTATATCAACATAGTCGCAAGATCATACACTACAAACTACTTCAGGCAATCATCACAAAGGAGAAACAGTTTCAGGCAGTAATAATAACAAATAATCAAACGTTAAAACACCATCAGGTATTCATATTATCACCACAGTCGTAGGATCCCACACTACAAACTACTCCTTGCATTCATCATAAATAGAAACAATGTCAGTCATAATAACAAATAATCAAACAATAAAACATCATCAGCAGTCAGATTATCACCATCGTGTTAAGATCACACTTTAGAAACAACTTCAGGCAGTCATATTGCTACCAATGTAAAAAGAACAAACAATAAGTAGAAAGTACCTAGACAGTGCATACCTCCGTCAACAAATGTAAAATAGAAGGTCTGCTTGTTCCCCGGCATATACTCTGCTGAATTCCACAGCTGGCCGCCGACACTTTGGTGATGACGAGACCGTGAATCAGGAGCAGATAGCGTGTCAGGTGAATCAGAAAAACAGGAGCAAGTGTGTTTCTCCCTCTTTATTTTGCCACAGAAAGATACAGCTATGACAAGAGAGAACAATGGAATAGAGCGTCTACTTCTGGCGAGAGCTAGAATGTATCTGCTTGCCTCGCTGCCCAGCCCTGGGAACCAGCACAGGTTAGCAAAATTAAGAGATGCCTCTATCCCTCAGACATATGGAGATATGTACACGAACAGGTGTGAGTTACACTCAACCATGCACATCATACATCTCAATAATGCAGCATTAACTGTATGTGTAGTATTAACACATATATATTTCCCCAAGAATGAGATATATACAGAATTAATTCCCTTCCCTCAACCCTCCTTTACTCTCCCTGTTTACGTCCAAAAGTGCTAGCCTCGGCAATGTCTGGGGCAGCCTCTCTCTCTCTCTTCCACACTACACTCAATAGTATTTGGTTATTCATCTCATCTCTGCTATACATATCCATTAAATATGAAATAAACACATCCATGTATAACATATATAGTAATGTGAGACTTAACTCATTGTGGGAGTGATGCCAGCACCAGAACATCGCTCGGCCACACCTTTTCGACGTCCCCGTCGACATTGTAGTCCTAACTACTGTGTAGCCTAATCAATGTGTAAGGTAGCTAACAACTCAGACAGATCCACTTGTAATCCGCGGGAACAGACGTGTGGTTTGAGTGGGTTTCCCTCTTTTATGTTTTTCATATAACAGCCCTAAACACAAACACAGGACAAGACCACAAGAAGTAGAAGAAGAATGCCAGGACCAAAATAGGAAGGAGAAAGATATGAAGGAAGATAGGACAGTACATATGGTTTTAAATCAGTATTGTTCAGGTAAGTAACAAACTCAGATCCGTTTGACACATGAGGCAGCCTTTTTACATTCAACAAAGAAATACTGAATGAAGGTAGAAAGGGTCGTAAGTGGGGCGAGAAATTCACCGACAAAGTTAAATGTTGCTTGTTAGGTAGAATTGCCATCTCTTCACTGTGCAGCTCACAAAAATCAGATGCAACAGTATCCGACTACCTTAAGGAACTGGTGTTGTGATGCACACATCAGTGTTACCTCCTCTGTCTCAGGAAAGAAGTACTGTTTCGCATGTATAGTTGGCCACACTCCCGAGTTCCCTGAACTTCACCCACAGTCAGGAATGTGGCACCGCTGTATTTGTTTGGATCTTTGGACATGTACCATAGCAGTATGAAGAGCTGGGACCTCGTAATTGTGACCTGGCATGGACAGTGAGTAACGGAATTTTTCTCTCAGCGTCTGTGCATTGCCGAACCTATGTATCAATTGAATAGCGATAAGCATTAGGGTATAAATGGACCCTGTATCGGGTGTCTAGTTTGGTTGGAAGGAAGTGTGGCTAGTGGGGGAGGGGAGGGAATGGAGGAGGGGGAGGGTCGGGCTCTTCTGTTTCTTGCTGAGTCGTATGCTGAGTTGTAAGCTGGAACCCAATACTTCACAGGAGACGAGCGAGACAACAGACATTCACATGGTTAGGGGCACACACACACGGCATGCTTTCACCTTTGTATAGAGGGCTAAATAATATATGTATTACTTGGCTGTCAATACAGCTATGAACACGACATAGTGATATGTAAAACACAGCAGACCTCAGTTTGTTAAGTGTTAGGCTTATCACGTGATGTGGCGTGTGGTTGGTCCGGGGGAGGTGGAGGCTGATTCAGGAGGCCACTTGGCTTGACTCGTCACCACAATTACACTATTTAGGCAATAACAATGAAAATGACAGTACTGAAAACCAGCTATTCCTGATGTTATTATATGGAATGTAGACACGTTCATAGATAAAAACTTGTGTAGTTTTATGAGCACGTTAGTATGCCTACATCGTAGTTGCACTGTGTGCATACCTAATAGAGTACCTTCATTGGTGATAGCATGGTGCCAAAATGCTACTTCCTGTTATGTCTACCAGGAATACATATATATGACTTATGCTGTGGCAGTATATTCATCTTCCTCGGCACCTTCTGTGCGCCACCTGAATTTTGTAATGAATCAGCAGGATATGTTTCCGTGGTTATTCTCCATTTTTTGTTGATTCCATTATAGTGATGTGTGACTCTTACATTTGTGGTGGTTTATTTGTTGGTTTCTTATATAACCAGATTCATATGATAGTTGCTGGTGAACCTTCTTCCCGAAACTCTTTGCCAAGCTACCCAGAGTGGGAAAGCCCACCCCTCCCCCCTCCTCTCCCTCCCCTCCACCTCTAGCCACATTTCCTCCTCATCAAACTAGACACCCGATACAGGGTCCAGTTATA
The DNA here is from genome assembly GCF_032717465.1 of Coenobita brevimanus. Lineage (NCBI taxonomy): Eukaryota > Metazoa > Arthropoda > Malacostraca > Decapoda > Coenobitidae > Coenobita > Coenobita brevimanus. The sequence goes on along the minus strand of NC_136961.1, from coordinate 36,738,871 downwards.
TCCTAATGCTTATTGCTATTCAAGTAATACATAGGTTCGATAATGCACAGATGCTGAGAGGAAAATTCCGTTACTCACTGACCGTGACAGGTCACTATTGCGAGGTCCCAGCTCTTCATACTGCTACGGTACGTGTCCAAAGATCCAAACAAATACAGCGGTACCACATCACTGACTATGGGTGAAGTTCAGGGAACTCGGGAGTGTGGCCAAATGTACAGTACATGAGCATGGAAAACTGACTTCAGTTGGATAGGTTGGAAAGTGCATCGTTGCAGTGCAGAGGAAGTGTTCGTGTCCAACAAGGCCATCTTACACACCTCTACCTCTGATGGTATAAATACAAAATGAAAAGCAGGACATACATGGAGATCGTGAAAGGAAGCCTTACACTTCTCAAACTCATCTACAGTCGTTTCTGCTATATACTTTTTGCCATCAGACACAAGTAACACTTCTGGATCCTCGTGCAAAATGACAAGTGTGTTTTTAGTACTAGCAAAAGGGAAAGGAATGAACCGTCATGCATGGTATGTTATAGCATTCCTCATAGGTACCAATATCAGGATGCCATCATGGGTCAACTGGGCCTCCAATAGTGGATAATAATACTCCGGCTGATTTATACCAAAAAGTGGAGTAAGTCCATGCTTCACTATAGCTACGTCAAGAGCATTGCTTAAAACATGAGTAGGAAGCAATAAAGCATTAACCTTATTCAAACTGCATCAACTAAGCCATCCATCATATGGGATGCATGCGACTCCAGAGCGGTGACTGACTCATCGAGAGCATGTAAGTACTCGGCGATTAACACCAATTTAGTTAGGGTTGGTAGGTTAGTTTGGATATTGTTCACAATTCCTACGAGATGGTTGGTAGTCACAATTATCTCGTTAGCCTGGTTAGTGAACTCACCTAGTTGTTCATACGTGCGTACGATTAGTCTGTTATTTGCCTTAGCTGCCAATGCCAAATCATGCATCTGTCTGCCCAATTGCACTACGTCCTTGTCTAGAGCTGTATCAAAGAGCTTTTGAGACAGGATACCCAGAAACTCCACAAGTCCTCTCTTAATACGTGCATGGACATGCTGGGAAAGATCAGAATCTACATTAGGTAAAGTGACATGCAATTTAGTAAGCCTGTCAAAGAGCCTATCTATGTGTTCAGTTTGAAGCCTGAATAATCCATGTAAGGCTTGTATGAAAGCCTCACTGTTCAAGTCAATCAGTTGCTGTTTTAGGTCAGGTAACTTTCGTATCTCCAACAGCTGCTGTTTCAAGTCGTGTGATTTCCCCATCTCCATCACTTGGTGTTTCTGGTTAAGCAATCTCTCAAAAGCACCTCTAACAGTGTCTGGAGCTAGGAGATAGTCATCCATAGGGTAGTGCACACAGACTGCATCTTCTACCACCACGACTTCTCCTAGTGTGCTCTTCAGTGCTCCTGGCACCAGTACAGTCGTGTTCCGTGTCTGATGACGTTCCATAGGTCCACCTCAAGCAGTGCGAGAGTACAAGCCACAGCCACATTTCTGCAAGAGAAGATACTCCCTTAATCACCCTAGGTGTGGGATCGTAGCTTGCTGCGATACTCTTGGATATGGACAGGTACAGATGATGACATAGACTGTGACGAAGACAGGGGACGACACATCAGACGATTGGTTAGTTAGGCCTAGCTCTTTACTTACTGACTTGATCCTATCAGCATGTACTATCTCCTGACTTCCACTCGCATCATTCCTTATTCCATAGGTATGTCCATGCATTCTTTCCATAATTGTACATGGCCCATGGAACTTAGGGTTGAGCTTGGAAGTTCTTTAAGGATTCTGAACCATCACCTTCTGGCCTACCTCCAGCATCTTTTCTTGACTACCTTTGTGATGTTTCAACATCATCTCCACTCTTGAGGCTTTTAATCTTTTCTGTACTTCACTATGTATGCATTGAAATCCTGCAAGTTGGACCTTGTTGTAATCCTCGGGATTGTACACCGGAGTAGGAGGTCCAGCTAGCAAATCGTAGGGCAACATTTTCTCTACTCCATAAAGGATATAATGAGGAGATTTCCTAGATGACGAATTGTCTGAGGAGTTTATGGTAGCTGCTACATGTAACCAGTCGTGCCAGCATCCTCCATCGAGTTGACTACTGGTCTCAGGACTTCCAATATCTTCCTGTTTGTCCTTTCCACAACGTCATTGCCCTTAGGACTGTAAGGCATAACACAGACTTGCTTTACTCCATACGTACGACAGATTTCCTGTTACACATGGTTACGAAATTATTGCCATTATTGCTGAGCAATACTTTGGGTGTAGAATATGGACAAATCACTGAGGTAACAAAAGCATGCACCACCTCCTCTTCAGTTTTCATCTGTAGAGGTGCTTAAACAGTGAATTGTGAAAAATGGTCCACTTCCACTAACACATAGTGTGCGCCTTGATGACTTCTTGGCAACGCCAAGAGATCAGTGGAGTCTGTATCCCAAGGTCTTTCCGGTAGGGGATACTCCAAGATGGGAGTTGGAGGTCCAGTCATTCCTCATATTTCTGCGCACTTGACACATTGACTAACATGGGCTTCCATGTCCTCCCTCATGGTCGGCCAATAGTATTTCTTTCTTGCCTCATGTATGCATCTGTCGTTACCGGGATGACCCGCTTGAGGTAGGTCATGAAGCAACTGTAACACGGCTTGTTGTAGAGTAGCAGGAACAACCAACTGATACACAGTGCATTTCCCCAGTGGTTTCTTCTATAAGAGACCTTGTTGAAGGTGGAAGTGAGTCATTGGTACTGGAAGTTCAGGTAGACAAGTCTCATCACCAGACTCCAAGGCATAGATGACTTGAGACCACATCGCTTCCTTACGTTGTTCTGCTTTTACCGTGTCCGGAGAATACCCAGTGAGAGGGAGATCCTCAGATATGACAGCAGCAATGTTTCTACTCAGCGCGTCTGCAACTACGTTTTGACAGCCCGATAAATATCTGACTTCGGGGTCAAACTCCATTACCTTGCTGTACCAGTGTGTGACCTTACCGTGCATGTTTTTCTCTTTGAACAAGTCACGTATGGGTGCATGGTCAGTCAAAACAATTATCCGGTAACAGAAGATGACATCCCGGAAATCCCCTAATGCCCACATAACTGCTAGTGTCTCCAAGAGTGTCGCTAAGTAATTCCTTTCTGGGGGTCTTAGTGCCCTACTGGCATACGCAATGGTGTGCACTTTGCCTTGCTCATCCTTCTGCTGTAACACCACTCCCAGACCTAAGCCTGAGGCATCCATGCACAGGTAAAAAGGTTGAGTATGGTCAGGAAATGCTAAAACAGGAGCTTCAGTCATGGCTTTCTTGAGGTCGTTGAAGCTTTTCTCTTCTGATGATTCCCATTTCCATGCTGCATCCTTCTTGAGTAGCGCCGTTAACGGTGATGCGATAGCAGCATATCTGTGGACAAAGCTCCTATAGAAGCCAGTGAGCCCGAGAAATCAGCGAACGTCATCCTTGGATTAGGGTGTAGGGAAATTTATCGCAGTAACCTTACCCAGAAGAGTGTTAATGCCATCACCATCGACTAAGTGCCCTAGAAATCTAACACATGACTTCAGAAACTCACACTTTGACAACTTAATTTTCAGACCCACGGACCTTAAGGTTTCCATCACTCGTTTTAACTTATTAAAGTGAGTGTCCATGTCCTTGCTCACAATTATCAAGTCATCTAGATACGCCAAGACGTCCTGACCTAACATGTCACCAAACAACTGATTTATCATCCTCTGAAATGTCAAAGGATCATTACTCAAGCCAAAAGGCATCCGGAGAAATACAGAGTGCCCATGGTGGGTGCTTAAGGCAGTGATGGGGTGAGACTCTTTGGTCAGTTCCACCTGCCAATACCCTGATGCTAGATCCAGGCATGTGAAAACGGTATTTCACTTACCCAGGGACTGTAGTAAGTCTCCGAGATGAGGAATCGGGAAACGATCCAGTACGGTCACCTTGTGCACCAGCCAGAAATCCACAACAAGTCTCACACCACCATCCTTTTTAGGCACCAAAAAGAGTACTGCATTCCAATGTGAGGAAGAAAGCTGAATGACTTCATCATGAAGCATCTTTTCAAGTTCCTCTTCCACTGCTTTCCTTTGGCTGTGTGGCAGACTGTATGCAGGCACATATATCGGATTTGTATGAGGGCACAAACCAATATGATGTTTCTCCCTACCAGTCCTACCCAACGGATCTCCTGGAAGTGCCACTACGTCGGAGAGGTCTTTAAGTAGTGCTAGCAATCGTGCTTTATGGTTAACATTGTCTGTTACCTTCACGTATTGTCCTAGCAAACTTTCTCTCCCTTGACGTGTAGGTTCCGACTGAGTCGTTTTTTTGCGATGTAACTACTGGAGAGATCACCGGTACATCGTCCACTTCCCTTACGGGGGCATCATAGCACATCAGGTCACCTACATAACAACCATCTCTGAGCTACTACGCCACCACTCATATCTGAGATGAAGAGGGACATCTTCTGGTCTCGTCCGACACTGCTCAGGGTGGACTCCAGCAACAATGCTTTATGTTTTATGGTCTCCGGTAAGCATGCCACGTCAGTTCCCACTGACACATCAGGTACTTGGACAGGAATTTTGCAGACAGTCCGACTGGGCAAGTGGTGACTCCCACCCACTACAGCCTTTACCTGCTTCCAGCCCATACCCTACGTTTCATGTTCGTCTGGCGATGCCTTTGACGCTACACCTGTTGGGGTAACAACTGGTTGAATGGCTCCTTATTGGGCACCACTATTTCCAGCTTTGGTTGCTGATTGAACAAGGCCTATAAACTCCTTCCCATTAAAGGTAATGAGGGTGTATAGTCACATTATACTCATCCATGGACTCAAGGACCAATACTCCATCAGCTGTTAAAGGGAAGTCCTCAACCACATAGAATGTTGCAAGTATTACAGGAGATCGTTTATCTGCCCTCAGTGTCAACGGTACCTGGCTTATGACCTTCATTTGACTCCCTGTCACACCTGTCAAAATAGCATCAGGTGCTGATAACGTCCAATGTGTTCGAGGCTTCAATTGCCTTAGCCTTTCTAGAGCTTTACTAGATACAATGTTTGCACATGCCCTGGTGTCAAATATCAGGGACACCTGGCGTTTCCCTGTAATCCAAGGAATTGACAATAAGTCCACCTGTTTTTATAGTTGCCACACAAGTATCGGTGGACTGCACGACCTTTTGGGTTACTTCTGCGTGTGGCTCTGAGCTTCCCCTGAATTCACCATGTTACCCAGTTGCTCCCTATTGGCAATGACAATGGAGCAATAGTCCGAGGAATGATGACACTGCCCATGTATGACACACCACCATTGTACCTTTGGCTTTGTAGCTTTGGCTTGGTTATGCTGTGCTGGACTGTTTACTTGGTTGTTTGTTGCCTGGCTGCTTTTAGCAGAAGTACTAGACCCAGACGTAGCAGTTGTATTGGCCTTGGCTGCCTGGCGTGCCGCCTTTTTTGCCTTTCAACACTTTTTAGCTAGATGACCAGCCTTATTGCAGTACAGAACTTAACAGCAGGGTTTGGTTTCTCTATGTTCACAGCCAAAACAGTCTTTCCGGCCTCTCCTTCACCTGCCTTTGCCTTTAATTTGAAGTTCAAGTCATGAAGGGCTATTTCAGGAGGTCTTTTTGCCTGGCTAAGTACTCTATCTCGCCTAGCAGGAGCCAAACAAAACAAGTACTGGAGGTACTCTAAGAGACGAGCTACACTCTCATGAGACAATTCCCCAACTGTGTCTCCCCAGCCTGAAGTTACAAATGCTTTGCTAGCTTCCGCATAACACCTGCCTGCCTTCGCATGACCTTGGCCTTCAGTACAATTTGGAGACTGCTGTACCCTATTTACCATTTTAAACACCCAAGTGTCTGACACATAGCAGCCAGTTTCGAATGTATTTATAAGGGCTTGCTTAAACGTCTCATATTCCTGAGCAGTGGGTCCGGTTTGGAAAATAGAGGCCTCAAGCATTTAAGCCGCCTGGGAATTTGGCTTAAAATGAGCTTTAACATGCCAAATTTTCTCCCCATCACTAGCAAGATTCAGTCTATGTATCTGAGCCTCACAGACTCTTAGGAACCTATGTATGTCATAGTCATCATCCCCAGTAAACTGTATAGTCGTTTGTGCCGTAGGGAACACCTTTATACAATCTGAGTTCAAAGTTGACTGGGCAATGAAAGGTCCCTGAGATTGCATAACCGGCACTACAGGTGGTAATGTTTGAGGTGTAGCAGTAGTAAGGTTAGCAGTTGCCATATTAGGAACATGCCATATAGGACTACTAACATGGGTTTGCATGCTAACACTGTTAGTATTCAGGCCCCAAGGATTGGCATAAGAAGCATTAGGAAATAATTTTTGTTTTATTTATTATTTTTTTATGTGAGGAAGAAGGAACCAAAGGCCATGAGCCCGCAGTAACAGTTCCCTCCAAGAGAAAAACAAAATACAACAGAGAGCCAAATTCAAGATCACTGCCCTTGCTGTCCAAAAGCCTGCGGGGTGCTAAACATGCCTGAGGTAAAAGTGGGTACGTAAGTGATTGGATTAATTTCAGAGCTTAGTGGATTTTGTGGATTTGGAGTGTCCATGGGTGTTGCTGTAGCCTGTGCTCCAATGTTCACAGTCTTCTCTGCACTAGGAGTGCCTTCGTCAGTAAGAGCAGTGTTCATTTCGGAACTAGTTTGACACTCAGGCACTGTTTGATATATACGTCCAGAAAGCAAACGCAAAGCGTTCAAGTCTTCCTCAGAAGTGTCCTGGCTACTTTCAAGTCTATCCCCAAGATTTCCTGCACTCATATCATTCAACATTTGTACAATTTTATCCAACTTCTCTGCTTTCCACTCAGTTAAGTCTAAGTCTGATTCACCAGACTCTAATTCCCATTGTACCTGTTCTAAAGAGACAGCTCCTTCCTCAGTTGTTGGTTGTTTCGTATCTTTTTTTAATCTTTCGTGCCAACTTTCTCATCCTATCCACTAACCTTTGCCAGTAACTATTCCCTTCCCAGTCGCAGGAAGTTTAGACTTACACAAATAGATTAGTTACGACTTTAGCAATAGAGAAAGGGACACATAGAAGATACACAGAAAACAACTATTTTAGGAAGAACTGAGAAACCTATATTCACACATTTCCTATTCTACCGTGTGTTGATCACAGACTGTATGTCTTGTGAAATGATAAGCACGTAAACTAAGCTAGGTGTATTCAGATGATGATGAAATCCAGGTAGGTCCACACTGCAACTCCACGAAGTCGCACACACTCACCCATGTCTCGTCTTTTCAGCCACGCTAAGACGTACTCTCCAAGCTAGCCTCGAGCCGACTGCCGCTCTCTCGCACCTCACCAGGGTTGCCAGATGCCCTGAGGATGACGTCTCCCCTCTCAACGCTGGCCTCGTTCTCTCCCTTATGACAGAGAGATATCTCACCGAGATCTCGCTAGAGACAGAGATGCTAGTCTTGAGAGAATGAGTTCAGTACTCCGATTTTCCTGCCCTCACTGTTCTCTCCAATATCTCATTCCGCAATTAGTCCCTTTGCAAAAGTGGAACTTGGATAATCTGTTATTCACCTGAAAGATGCAACACGAGCGGTTCCAAGGGTTGCTCACTTCCGATAAGTTAGAGTCCCTTTTCGGCACTTTTCGTATCCCAGCACTAGGCCACCACAGTAATATTACCCGGCATAGGCTCTGCTGAATTCCACAGCTGGCCGCCGACACTTTGGTGATGATGAGCCCGTGAATCAAGAGCAGGTAGCGTTTCAGGTGAATCAGAAAAACGGGAACAGGTGTGTTTCTCCCTCATTATTATGCCACAGAAAGATACAGCTATAACAAGAGAGAATAACGGAATAGAGCGTCTACTTCTGGCGAAAGCTAGAATGTATCTGCTTGCCTCGCTGCCCAGCCCTGGGAACCAGCACAGGTCAGCAAAATTAAGAGATGCCTCTATCCCCCAGACATATGGAGATATGTACACGAGTAGGTGTGAGTTATACTCTACCATGCACATCATACATCCCAATAAGGCAGTATTAACTGTATATGTAGTATTAATACATATATATTTCCCCAAGAATGAGATATATACAGAATTTATTCCCTTCCCTCAACCCTCCTTTACTCCCTGTTTACGTCTAAAAGTGCTAGCCTCGGCAAAGTCTGGGGCAGCCTCTCTCCCACACTACACTCAACAGTATTTGGTTATTCATCTCAACACAGGGGCATCCGCAGGATTTTTTGTAAGGGGGGAGGCAAAATAAAAAAATATATACACATATGTGTGGTTATATCAAAATACACACACTCCAAATAGGCATGGGCATATATTCACATGAGTTACACAACTTACATCAAATTCATACAGTGATAGAATGCATGAATCAACTCAAATCACTCAGTCATCCTTGAACAAGAACTGAAGCACTTTAGTCCCTTGCCCCCCCCCCCTCCGGACGCCCATGTCTCCATATCCATTAAATATGAAATAAACACATCCACGTATAACATAATTATATAGTAATGTGAGCCATAAGTCATTGTGGGAGTGACGCCAGCACCAGAACATGCTGCTGAGTAGCCATACATACGACCTAAGTCATTAACACAAGTTTTCAAAATGCTATAGCATCATTATGTAAACACCAAAACATGCTGCTGAGTAGCCATACAGTACATACGACCTGTGTCATTAACACAAGTTTTCAAAATGCTATAGCATCATTATGTAATGATAATCACTACAAGCATACATACAATTTTTTTTATGAAAAACATCAACACACTCTTAAAAAATGTTTTTAATACCCTATTTAAGTAAACAATAATATCTGGAGACTGTGGGATACCAAGTATATGCATCATTTGCGGTTAACTGGCTGTAATGAGACAGTACCCCCCATCCTCACTCAGGGCTGCTGTTTGATCGTGAACCAACTTGACTCCTCTATAACCGTCGTACTCTCTCCCTCTCTCTGTGGCCTTACATTTCGCGTTCTAAGCACAGTTTTAATACTGTATATGAAGACTCCGTCTTCGTGTGAGAGTACACTTCCTATCGCTCTAGTGGCGGTCATATGTAAGCGTTTCAAGTTCTGATCACACTTTTTAAGTTAATCATTGCCTTCTGCTCAACAGAGCTGCTTCCTTTCCATTCTCCGTGTATACATACTTGTGTATGTGTGTTATCTATCTATTGCCAGATGCCTCAATCCCATACGGGGTGGCCACAAACAAATCGCCTCCACTTCACCCTGTCCTCTGCCATTTCACTGCCCTGCTCCCAACTCACACCCCCCTCTCTCATATACCTCTCCACTCCGTGCCTCCCTCTCATCCTAGGTCTCCCCCTCCCTCTCCCCCCTCCACCTCACTCACATACACTCTCCTCGTCAGTCTCTCACCCTCCGTCCTCTCCACATGGCCAAACCACCTCAGAGTGTTCCACCTAACGCTTCCTATCACATCCACATCCAAGCCACAACGCTCCTTTGTATCCTCATTTGTCAGCCTGTCTCTCCATGTGACTCCAGAGGCTCCTACTAACAACGTCCAAGCTGCACTTCCATACGTTAGAGTTGGTATCACAATACTGTCATGTAGTAACTTTTTCACATCCATGCTCACTTCCCTGTTTCTTATCGCTGCTTTCAAGGAACCAGCAACCTTTCTTCCTTGTCGTACCCTTTCAAGCACTTCACCCTCCAAACTTCCATCCTTACTCATCACATTACCCAAGTACTTAAACTTACTCACATTTTCCATTACCTCACCATCCAACCTCACTATACATTCACTGACATCACCTCTCTCAAAGACCATCACTTTACTCTTCCCTCGTGAGGTCAGTCTGTTTGGACGTCTCCTGGCGTACCTGATTTAGCTAGCTGTGATCTGTGATAGTGTTGTGCTAGTGTGTTGTAGTGAACTTCGATAGTGACCTGTGATAGTGATGTGCTAGTGACCTGTGACAGTGTTATGCTACTGACCCGCGATAGTGTTGTGCTAGTGTGCTGTAGTGACCTGTGTTACCCCTGTGAATCTGTGGGTGACGGCGTCCTCTATGGAGAGCTGTGACTCCGCTGCAGTATTTGAGAAAGAATACCTTCAGTTAAAGGAAGAGCTTCTCGAACTGAAGCGGGAGGTACAGGTTCTCAGGCAAGAGAAGTAAAAAATGAGGGAATTGTTGAAGATGTTGGAGAAGAGAGAGAAAACGGCTGAAGGTTGGACACTGGTCCATAAGGGTGCAACGAAGTTCACTCTTAAGAAACAATCGGAAATTAAGACCACAAATACATTCGACGCACTACGGGACGAATGTGAAGGGAAGGCAGAGACGGAACTTGAGAAGAAGGACGGTGAGAGACCTTCCCATGCAGGTAAGTATAGTGAGAATAAGAAAGGAAAGAAAAATGTTGCCGTTGTTGGGGACTAACAGGTGAGATATCTTAACAGAGCCATGTATACGCCACTCAATAAACATGTGTGTCTTCCAGGGGCCAGAGTGGCTAATGTGATAGAAAATTTTTCAAATATAGTGAAGGATAGTGGTGACAAACCCACTGTGTGCCTCAGTGTAGGAGGCAATGATAGTAGCCATAAGAGTGAGGTAATGTGGCAAAGGTACAAGTTGATGTTAGAGAAAGTTAGGGAGAGGGAAGGAACCCCTGTAGTGCTTGGTGTTTTACCCAGGTGGCGAGTTGGGAGGGAGTGGTTGAGCAAAGCAATAGGTTTTAATTGCTGCCTTGAAAGGTATTGCAAAGATAATGCAATACCTTTCACTGACAGCTGGGACCGGTTTTATGGACGGAGTGCCTTGTATAGTTGGGATGGGACTCATCTTAGCAGGCAGGGAGTTACTGTTTTAGCTGGAATGATAGATAGGGAGTTAGAGGGTTTTTTTTCGAGGTTGAGAAGTAGGTGTACAGGAAGTTGCAGCAACTACACCCAGAAATCAGTATTATCATGTTTGGATAGATGCATCAAGACTTGCAAATGTAAGAACAAAAGGTCGACCATTAGTGTAGATACATCCACTCAGGCACCTCAAAATGAGCAGACGATGATAGAGGACAGAACAAGCGATGATAGAAGGGCGATAAGTGATAGTACCAAAAAAATTTTTATTAGTAAAGTAAAGAGTTCCTCAGTTAGTGACAAAATAAAAAATAGTAAGTCCCAAGGTAGAGGCATAACTACTCGTAGTAACTTGAAAGTGTACTACACAAACAGCCGGAGTTTACGTAATAAACTGGATGAACTGAGGGGTTTAATTTGTACAGAAAAAATAGACATTGCCGTTATCAGTGAAACTTGGATGAATACAGACACTCGAGAATTTTTAGCAGAATATCAGATAAAAGGCTATAATATTTTTTGTATCAAACCGTCTGGGAAGAAAGGGGGGTGGGGTAGCTATTTATGTAAAGGATTCACTAAACTGTTACTATAAAGCAGACATTAAAGTAAATAGGGACACAGAAAGTGTGTGGGTTGAAATTAGTAACAACAGGGAGAAATTAGTCTTAGGAGCAATTTACAGATCTCCAAAATTAAGTAGAGCTGATAGTAAATACCTTTGGGAGGAAATTAGCAAAGTGTCACAGTCCAGCTGAGTAATAATTGTAGGGGACCTTAATCTGCCAAGGATAGATTGGTGAAATCAGATAGGGGATGCAGAGTCAGAGGGATTTCTAGAGGTAGTACAGGATAATTTCCTTTATTAGTATATCAGGGAGCCCACCAGAGGTAATAATATACTAGATTTGGTTTTAGCTAATGAAGAAAATATTATTAGTGATATAGAGGTTGGTGGACGACTTGGTAATAGCGATCATGAAGAAATTAAGGTCAAATTTATTTGGGATGTCTGATCCACCGAAAATACCTCCACCGTTCCTAATTTTCGTCTAGGAGATGTCGATGGATTAAGAGCTTATTTTCGAATGGTATTCCACAGGGAGATTAGCTATTTGAGGGAATGCCAGGTCAGTGGGGAACCCCAGGTCATAGGTGAAGGGCAGGAAACACGTGAGAATGTGCTCCAGGTGTTTTTGGAAGGAGAGGTGGTAGATGGGAGAGTAGTTGAGGTGACGCGGATTAACTCAGCTCCAGTACCAAGCAGACGTTCGACCAGTGAGAAATATAACGAGTTAGTAAAAATAATACATGAAGGCCAAGATAGATATATCCCTTCAAAACCGTTTAGAACGAATAATTCAGAACCAATATGGTTAAACAACAGATTAAAATCTTTCATAGGCCAAAGGAAAGGAATATATACAAAAATAAAACGTGGAGCGGAACACTTACATAACCGGTACACGATTTTAAATACAGAGGTAAAGAGGGAGATGCGAAAAATAAAGAGAAGTTATGAAATTAAGGTTGGTAGTGAATCGAAAGAAAACCCTAAAGGTTTTTATCAAATCTACCGAACGAAAAATAAAGATAGGATAGGACCACTCAGAATAGAATCAGGTGACTTTACCAGTGAAGATAAAGAAATGTGCTCCATCCTAAATAATTATTTCATATCAGTATTCACCAAGGAAAATCTAGACCTGGTCCTTCAGGCAGCAAATATTTACGATGAGAATATGGAAAATATTCTTAGTAATATAACCATTAGTAATGAGGACGTATTGAAAAAATTAATAAGTTAAAACCTCAAAAATCGCCAGGTTCGGACGATATATATGCAAAAATTATAAAAGAAACCAAAGAAGAATTATGGCAGCCACTTTTAACGTTATTTAATGACTCTTTAAGTTCAGGAGAAGTTCCAGGGGCGTGGAAGACCGCAAACGTAGTGCCCATCTTTAAAAACGGTGATAAATCAGCTGCGTCGAATTATCGTCCGATAAGTCTAACGTCAATAGTAGGAAAAATGTTTAAAAATGTTAGAGTCAATTTGGCAAATAAGATTAGAGAACACTTAGAATGATTTAATCTTATAAACGAAAGTCAGCACGGATTCAGGCAAGGACGATCCTGCATCACAAACTTGTCATTCTACTCGGAGGTCTATGAGGCAGTAGACAGCGATAAAACTTACGATGTTATTTATCTGGACTTTAGTAAAGCTTTTGATAGGGTCCCACACAAAAGGTTAGTTAGAAAGGTTCGAGCACACGGTATACACGGCGATATCTTAAATGGATAGAATCCTGGCTGAAAGGACGAAAGCAGAGAGTATTAATAAATGGAATTAAGTCGGATTGGGGATTAGTAACTAGTGGTGTACCACAGGGTTCAGTACTCGGTCCCTTATTATTTATTATTTATATAAATGATCTAGACTTAGGAGTCAATAGCAGCATCAGCAAATTTGCCGACGATACGAAAATAGGGCGTATCATTAACTCGACTGACGATTGCTGTAACTTACAAAGGGACCTCGATACATTGTCCAAATGGTCTAAAACTTGGCAAATGGATTTTAACGTTGAATATGTAAAGTACTTAACGTAGGCAAGACCATTGGAGATACTAAATACAGCTTAGATAACAAAGAAATTAGGAAATCGGAATGCGAAAGAGATCTAGGAGTTATGTTTAGTAACGACCTGAAACCAAGGCAACAGTGTATTAATGCGAGAAATAAAGCAAATAGGGTCCTAGGATTTATTTCGAGAAGCGTGAGCAACAGGTCATCAAAAGTAATACTGCAACTTTATCTAGCATTAGTAAGGCCACACTTAGACTACACAGTACAATTCTGGTGTCCTTACTATAGAATGGATATTAACTCGTTAGAAAATGTACAGAGAAGAATGACAAAAATGATACACGATGTTCGGAATCTGTCATATGAAGACAGACTGAAAAGATTAAGTCTGCACTCGCTAGAAAGACGTAGAGTAAGGGGAGACTTAATTGAGGTGTTTAAGTGGATGAAGGGTATAAACAAGGGAGATATTAGCAAGGTTCTTAAAGTGAGCATACAGGATAGAACTAGAAGTAATGGTTTCAAACTAGAAATTGGTTTGGTAATAGAGTAGTAGACGAATGGAATAAGCTACTTAGTAAAGTAGTTGCTGCCTCTTCCATTGAGAGTTTCAAGCATAGGCTAGATAAGCATATGACAAATAAGGGGTGGATATAGAAAAAAGAAAATCTTATAACCAATACTAATTTATTATTTTTCCTTTTCAGATTACATTATGATATTCTCTATTCTCCTTTCACACTTTCCTATAAAATGTCCACGCCAGTTTTCCTATACTGCGTGGTGTTCTTTCGAACTTTTTTCTGCCGGCTTCGGCTGGAGGGTTTGGAGGGCGGGGGAGAGCCTTCTTCTTTGCTGTCCTTATCTCATTCTAGTAGTTCAGTTACTCTTCTAGGAGCTGCCTAGCATGGGCCAACCGGCCTACTGCAGTTATCCTCTCCTTATGTTCATATGTTCCTATGTTTAGATTCCGTTTCTTACACACTCTCCCAAACTCATTCACCAAGCCTTGCAGCTCCCCTTCGTCTTCATTTAACAACACAGAATCATCTGCAAACAACAGTACAGGGAGTTTCCAAACTCTCCCTTCTCTCACCAGGGCCACTCCAACATCCACTGCCCTACCTTGCACCTCTTTTATTACTCTATCCATGTACAGATTGAACAACCATGGAGACATGACACATCCCTGTTTCAACCCAACCTTCGAACAGAAAAATTCACTCAGTTCACCATCCACACGCACTGCAGCCTTAGCACCAACATACATACTCTTCACAGCATTCAACAGCTTCCCATCTACTCCATATATTCTTAATGCTTTCCACAATCATTGTCTATCCACCCTGCCATATGCTTTCTCCAAATCCATGAAAGCCGTATACAACTTCTTTTCCTTCTCTAGAAACTTTTCCACTAAAGATCTAAGAACGAATATCTGATCTACACAACCTCTTCCCTTCCTAAAACCTCCCTGGTCTTCTCCAACTAATTACTTTGTTATTTCCCAAACTCTGTCAATAAGTATCCTACCGTACACTTTTGCTATCACACTAAGAAGACAAATGCCCCTGTGATTAACACACACTTCTTTTTCCCCTTTTCCTTTGTACAAGGGAATAATTATACCTGACTTCCAATCCTCCGGGGCTTTACCTTCCTCCCAGCCCAATCTGCACATCTTCCACATCCATTCTACTACTATCTCTCCCCCATGCTTCAGCATTTCACCACACACTCCATCAATTCCTGGGGCTTTCCCCAGTTTGACATTCTTCATTCCTTCCACAACTTCTACCCTACGGATTTCTTCCTGTCTTCTCACCTCCCTCCTTCTCCCAGCCATTCCCCAGCCGCTTATACTTGCATTACTTCAATCCTCTATGTTCAACAATTTCTTAAAATGTTCTCTCCATCGGCTCACTTTTTCTCCCTTCTCCACTAGTAATCTACCATTTTTATCTTTCACTCCCCTGCAAACTTCACTGCCATCCTGTCTTACTCTCTTCACGTCCTTCCAGAACATTTTCTTACAGTCCCTCCACTTTACACTCAAATTCCTTCCAAATTCCTCATCCACTCTCTTCTTACTCTCTCTTGCTAATCTTTTCACCTCTCTCTTCCTTTCTACATATAACTCTTCCGCGTCTCAACTTCTTCCACGCCCCTATTTCTCATCCATTCATTCTATGCTTTCTTCTTTTGTGCCACAGCCAGTCTCACCTCTTCATTCCACCATGCTGTTCCTTGCACCCCCCTCCGTCTTCTCTTCACCCCACACACCACATCATATGCTGCACATATTTCTTCTGTGAATATCTTCCACACACCTTCCACTTCCCCCACCTGCTCCAAATCATATTTACCCAATCGTTCCTCCACTTCTCTCTTATATTCTGCCTTTTTCTCATCCTCTTGTAACCTTTCCACTTTCGCAACTACTCCTTCCTCCCGTTCTTCCCTTCTTCAATTTTTATGTGTGTGGTGACAGAATTAGTTGTAATAGGCAACACTCCCAGTACAATATTCAACTGAAGAATTATCATTCTCACTTATTCCTGCCATCCTACCACTATTCACACCTAGATTTTATAAATAGTAGGAGACGTGACAGTAGTGACTGGCCGTTGAATTAAACGACATGATTTGCCGTTCACCCGTGGTCCATCAATGGACTTTTCATTCCATAATATTGTATATATCGTCATTGTTCTATACTGCAATTACAAATCTGTGTAAAATAGGACACTCATGACGGATATTCATCCTAAATTTAGAAATTTTGTAAATGGCGTAATTTTATTTATAGTTTACAACCTTCTGGATAGGAATTCTGCAAGAATTGTTGGGCGTGTCGGATACAGTGACTACTGAATCAGGTAAGTAACTTTACAAGGGTATGCTTTCTTAACAGATATCGTCGTCTGCTCCCCCTCCTCAGTATTTATTAGCAGACAAATAATTATTGACTCTCTCAAATGAAATCCACCCTAAATATAAGCTCACAGGATAATAATGATAACTTGCTCCATAACTACAGCACAAGAAGCTTTCAGTTAATCCTTCCGTGTCCGTAGGCCCGGAATTTTGTGAGTGCCCCTGGCTGATACCGGGGCCATTTCCTGATGTTTCGAAAATTGATTGTTTTTCTTTGCCATATTGAAGAGAAAGTTCAGACACACCTAACAGTGCAATCCCCACTTCCTAGACCCATTCTGTGGCTTGCAATGGAGCGTGCAAGCTGCAGAAATATCAGCAATGGATATCCACCATTGTGGTGTAGGCCGCGGCGCAACATTGCACGTTATCATTTTTTTTTACCCCACAAAACAAAGTGAATGGTGCCGAAATGCTGTGCATATATTAGATATTATGACATCGAGTGATTTCAATACATAATATTTTGGGATTGGCTGGAAGAAAAATTATTATGAATATTTTTTCACATTTTTTACATAAAATGTGTTTATGGTAGTTTTGAGTTACTTTGCATGTTAGCACAGTGAGTATGGTTGGAAAAGGGAGTGAAAGGGTTGAATATTCATTCCTAAATGAGGAAATTGCCGGTCCCCGGAGGGTAGGCTCTACCACGGGGGATGAAAGTGGAGGGTCATGTGGATTAGCCTCTGGTTAGCTCCAGTTAGAGGTAGGGGAGTGGAGGCGCTTTTAGCCACTCCCACACCACGTGCATGGCTAAAATAGAATCGTAATGCGGGCTCAAAACTATGAATAATTCAAATTATTAGGAACAGAGAGACAATGCAGAAATAAATATGTATACAGACAGGAAAAAACATAATATTCCCATAATAACACGTTTACGTTTCTCTATTATTTTACTGTTATTTTTGCAATATATGTTGTTGTCTGTGTGTCGTGAGTGTGGGAGAGTATGATATTATCTGCCTGGGTAAGGATAAAGGGTAAAGCTGTATGTCTGCCTACACTTCACACGGGCGAGTACGATAAACTCGTAGTATCGCACAGTAACTGTGTGCAATATCATACTCATGTCCTGTGCACAATGATATTGCTTTCATCGTGATTCTGCAATGATTGCGAGTAGTGTAAATGCATAGACAGGAAAAAAATAAGTGGATAACAATACAGGAACATACATTGATGCTGGCAAAGCTGGCAGGGCAGGGTGGAAGCTGCGAGCATTTTGTTGGGGCAACCTTCACACAGTCTATCTATTTATCTATCTATTGCCAGACGCCTTAATCCCTTATACGGAGTGGCCACAAACAAATCACCTCCACGTCACCCTGTCCCCCACCATTTCACTGTCCTGCTCCCAATTCACACCCCCTTCACTCATATACCTCTCCACTCCATCCCTACATCTCATCCTTGGCCTTCCCCTCCCTCCCTCCCCTTCCACCTCAATCACACTCTCTTCGTCAGTCTCTCACTCTCCGTCCTCTCCACATGGCCAAACCACCTCAATGTTTTTCTCCTAATGCATCCTATCACATCCTTATCCACACCACAACGCTCCTTCACATCCTCATATATCAGTCTGTCTCTCCATGTGACTCCACAGGCTTCTCTCCAATAACTCATTTCCACTGCTCTCACTCTTGACTTGTGTCCCTCCAACAATGTCCAGGCTTCACTTCCATACGTCAGAGTGGGTATCACAATACTGTAATGTACAGTAATAACTTTTTCACTTCCATGCTCACTTCCCTGTTTCTTATCACTGCCTTCAAGGAACCAGGAACCTTTCTTCCTTGTTGTACCCTTTCAAGCACTTTACCCTCCAGATTTCCATCCTTATTCATCACACTACCCAAGTGTTTAAACGTACTCACATTTTCCATTTCCTCATCATCTAACCTCACTGTACATTCACTGACTTCACCTCTTTCAAAGACAATAACTTTACTCTTCCCTACACTCACCTTTAAATTCCGTTTCGTACACACTCTCCCAAACTCATTTACCAAGTCTTGCAGCTCCCCATCGTCTTAATTTAACAACGCTGTATCATCTGCAAACAACAGTACAGGGAGTTTCCAAACATTGCCCTCTCTCATTAGGTCCACTCCAACATCCTCTGCCTTACATTGTATATATCTCTTTTATAACCCCATCCACATACAGATTGAACAACCATGGAGACATGACACATCCCTGTTTCAGCCCAACCTTCAAACAGAAAAACTCACTCAGTTCACTATCCACAGACACTGCAGCCTTAGCACCCTCATGCATACTCTTCACAGCATTCAACAACTTCCCATCTACTCCATATACTCTTAATACTCTCCACAATCCTTCTCTGTCCACCCCATCATATGCTTTCTCCAAATCCATGAACGCCGCATGAAACTTCTTTCCCTTCTCTAGACACTTTTCCACTAAAGATGTAAGAATGAATATCTGATCTACACAACCTCTTCCCTTCCTAAAGCCTCCCTGTTCCAACTAAAACTCTGTTATTTCCCTAACTCTGTCAATAAGTATCCTACTGTATACTTTTCCTCTTACACTAAGAAGACAAATGCCCTTATGATTACCACACACTTCTCTTTCCCCTTTCCCTTTGTACAAGGGAATAATTATACCTGACTTCCAATCATCCGGGACTCTAACTTCCTCCCAGGCCAATCTGAACATCTTCCACATTCATTCTACTGCTATCTCTCCCTATGCTTCAGCATTTCACCACACACTCCATCAACTCCTGAGGTTTTCCCAATTTTGACTTTCTTCACTGCTTCCACAACTTCCATCCTACTGATTCCTTTCCTGTCTTCTCACCTCCCTCCTTCTCCCAGCCATTCCCCAGCCACTTATACTCGCTTTATGTTCATTCTCTATGTTCAGCAATTCATTAAAGTGTTCTCTCCTTCTGCTCACTTTCTCTCCCTTCTCAACTAGTAATCTACCATTTTTATCTTTCACTCCCCTACTAACTTCATTGTCACCCTGTCTGACTCTCTTTACCTCTTTCCAGAACATTTTCTTACATTCCCTCAACATTACACTCAAATTCCTTCCAAATTCCTCATCCACTCTCTTCTTACTCTCTCTTACTAATCTTTTCACCTCTCTCCTCCTTTCTACATCTAACTCTCTCTTCCGTCTCGCAACTTCTTCCACGCTCCTATTTTTCATCCATTCATTATATGCTTTCCTCTTCTGTGCCACAGCCTGTCTCACCTCTTCATTCCACCATGCTGTTCCTTGCACCCCCTTTCGTCTTCCTTTCACCCCACACACCACCTCACATGCTGCACATATTTCTTCTGTAAATCTAGCACACACCTTCCACGTCCCCCAACTGCTCCAATTCGTATTTACCCAATCGTTCCTCCACTTCTCTCTTATATTCTTCCTTTATCTCATCCTCTTGTAACCTTTCCACTCTCCTTACATCTATCTCTCCTCCCATCCTTCCCTTCTATTTCTCCATTTTACTTGGACCTTGATTCTTACCACCACCAAGTGGTGGTCAGAAAGTCTACTCCCGCAACCTCTGTATGCTCTTGCACCCATTACACATCTTCGCATCCTTTCATCCACACACACAAAATCAATCATTGCCTTCCTTTCATTCAGTTCACCAGCCACCGTCCTCATCACTCGCCATTTATACCTGTGGATCATTTTGTGCTTGAAGAGGGTATTGGCTATCACCAACCCCCTCCTGGCACAAATGTCTACTAAAGCACTGCCATTCTCATCTATCTCAGCAGGCACACCCCACTCACCAACTACTCCATCCACCTTCACATTCCCTACTTTACCATTCATATCACCAATCAAAAACGCTCTCTCATTCCATTCAAACTTTTCCATGCACGCTTCCACATTTGTCCAGAACTCTTCTCTCACTCTGCTTGCACGATCTTGCGTTGCTGCATACACGCACACAATCGCCCACATTTGTAGTCCAACTTTCAGTCACCCACACAGTCATTGAACCAATTGATCCATACTCTTTTATATTCTCCTTCCATCTGTTACTCACAACAATACACACTCCTTCTTCTGCCCTCTCATTCTCACCTACTCCTGCACATATCCCCCATCCATAATCCCATTCTCTCACACTCTAACCTTTCCATTTAGTTTCTTTCAATCCACATACATCCACTTTCGCACCCTCAAGCACCTGGACAATCTCTCTCTCTTTCACCTCATCATTTGCACCCCTTACATTCCAGGTTGCAATCCGTATCATGTCCTTTGTACGGTCCTTAGTCGTCATTTTTTGGTCAGTCCTGGTCCTAGGCTTCTTATTCGTATTTTTAGTCAGTTGTTTTCCTGGGAGGGGCACTAACCCTCCACCAACTCACTTGCTGTCACGTAGGGAACACGTGTTGGTTGGTTATAAGGTTACCACCCAGCGTTGTAAATGATTTCCTGGTTTACAGGAAATCATTTGGCTTGCCACTTGATGTAGAGCTACCTTGAAAAGCAGGGTACCACTACAATAAGTGGGTGGATGATGGGCGCCCCCACCTACCACACGGTCATATTACGATAAAATCAGCATATCACATGCTTGCCTTGTAAGATAGCATTTTCCATACCCTAAGCCCATTCATTTACATTACAAACAGAACCTGCAATGATTACCATTCTATCTAGGGCAAAAAGATTGTAATAAGCATATAAGTAAATACATAGGGGCTGGCATCTGAGATATAAATACAGAGCAGAATAATTACTCACCTCAAGTGCATGATGCGATGACAGAAGTCAGTGCAGGTGAACTTTTATGCATCTCTGCCCTCCCCTAGCAGGTCAAAAGGCAGTAGAGATAAGTCACTGTCTAGGAAACACAGTCTTTGTACAAAAGTCACTTACAAAACAAAATCTACTTTACACACTACCACTATCTTACACTTCTATATCTTACTTCATAACACTACACTAAGTAATATACAGTACCCTCATGTCCAAGACAGGTTTGTCCAAGACGTTTTGCGTCCAAGACCGAGACCATAAATTATAATCTAAACTATTGCTGCAATATAGTTGCATATATCCAATACGGAACCAATGGTTTATAATGGCCCAAATCCGAGGAGAATACAGCTATGACGGTTTCCCCCGGTCAATCAAGGTTCCCGCGCCCGGAGAGTGACGTGGTTGAGATGTTGCCAAATATAGGCTAATATTGGCATCGTTCACATGATGAGCAAGCAGGATTTGTTTTTGTCTCTCACCAGAGCATTGTGGACACACTCACTGTCTGTTGCACGAAGCGTTTGCTCCTAGGTTAATGCCTCTCCTTACATAGCCATGCCTAGGAAACTGTCTGCTAACCCCTTGAACCACCGCCATCTACCTCAGGATACTAAGCTGGAGATAACTGAGCTACTAAGCTGGAAGATAAGCTCAGAAACACACACTTTCAAGGTGAGGAAGTTTGTTTTGGTGCCAAAATAGGTCCAGGTTGATGTTTTTAGAGGCACTTTTTGAAGATTTTGTGACAATTAATTTTTTCCACAAGGTCTTGTGTTGGGCCAAGACGTTTTTCGTCCCAAACGGGATCCTCGTCCGACAATATTACTGTCTTGGACGAGAGGATACTGTACACTATATACACTGCACTGCCTGTGAAGTGGTAGGAAGTGGTGAGGTGGCACAAGAGGTAATGCTTGGTGGTGAGGTAGTGCTTGGTGATGAGGTGGTGCTGTGGTGGTGAGGCGGTGCTGGGTGAGTGCACCTGTACTCTAGCCTTCCCTTCCTCCCACTCCTCTCCCTCAGTGAAGACCCGCTTCACCACTGTCCGTCTCCTCTTCGGTGGTGGTGGAGCTGTATGGCGAGTTGGTGGTGGTTTCTCCTTACTCTCCGAGGAGATGTCGCTGTCGTCCTCCTTGGTAGTAGAGTGACACCACTCTCGTCACTATTCCCCACCATACACTCCACCTCCAGGTCACACCAATTCGGTCCTCGTCACTCTCCACCCTCACAAGGAAACAGCTCCGTCCTGATCTCAAGGCCTACGGGGCCAGAGAGGGCGGCGCTGGGTGTGGGTAGAGGCAGGGAGAGAGGCAGAACTTGGACCTCCACTCATCATGGAAGTGCGTGGTGTACTGCCGTGTGGGATGTATGGGAGTGTTGGGTAGGTCAGTCTGAAGACGTTCAGAACGTTCGTTCACTTCCCCATTATTTTCACCATTTTTTATAGGCTGCACTTACATGACACCTGCGGCCATTTTTCTGCTAAATGTCATTTGACGCTGGTGGCCACAGAGGGGTTAAAGATCCAAATACACACCAATCCTTCATCTCTCCATTGCAAGTGTCCTCAGGTCTCTAGATGGAAACACTGACGAGGTAGGAGGTGATGAATGGAAGCAATTTTCAAGGTCACGGAACACGGTTTGGAGGAATGATTGAGTCCACAGCTATAGCACAAAGCCTGTGTATCCTCCTGGGCTAGGTGGGGTGTCCTTACTCGCACTCACTCACGCTCCTCCTTCCCCCTTGACACTGATACTCCTCTCCATTGCCCCTGCCACTGTCGCAAGTATGATTCAGCACCCCTTGTACGTGAGTGTATAGATCCACTCCCACCACCAGCCCCAGCCTCCAGAATTAGTGACCCAGATAACAGTACTGATTGGTAATATTAAAGGCTTATACAAACATACACAAACAGATGAGTGTATAGATCCACTCCCACTACCAGCCCCAGCCTCCAGAACTAGTGACCCAGATAACAGTACTGATTTTTCAATTTTTCCAGCCCATCTCACCAATGATTTAGTTATACCACCTAATTCCTACATGAAAGTTACCATAAAGAGCAAATTATGGAATAGTACTGTTCTTGTCTTAGAAGAATTATGTAAAGTAAAGGGATTGTCAGTAGAAAACGCATTATGTCAGATGAACGACGAAGGGCAAACTCAGATATTCATAATTAATCACATGAATGGGGAAGTTCAGTTGAAAAAGGGAACTTGCATAGTTAATATTGAGAAATGTCCTCCCCCTGTGAAGGAAATAGTTATAGCTGGAGTGACAAGTGAGATAAACTCTACGGATAGAGAAAGAATAAAAGAGAATTTAATTCACTCAGGTGAATTTGATGAAGAAAATGATTTGTTAACTCTGCTGGAAACACACAGGGACACCGTAGCATTACCTGGAGAACAATTAGGGTGTACTAACTTGATTAATCACATAATTAATGTGCACCCAGAAACACCACCAATTTTCGTACCAGCTTACCGCATACCACACTCCCAACGTACACTTGCAAATCAGTATGTCGATGAAATGTTAAAACTTGGAATTATTGAGCCTTTAGTCTCCCTGTGGAATGCCCCATTATTCTTCGTACCCAAACGAAATGGAGAAATGCATGCAGTAGTAGATTACCGTAAACTAAATAATCACACAATCCCAGACCGATTTCCCATGCCATTGCTAAGCGATGTTCTACAGAATATTGGACCTGAGAATAACATATTCTCAACCATCGATCTCCTAAACGGCTATTATCAGATCCCGGTTTCGGAGGAGTCACATAAATACGCTGCCTTTTCCACAAACAGAGGCCATTACCAATATACAAGAATGCCGATGGGACTGAGGACAGCCCCAGGCACATTCCAGCGTCTTATGAATTACGTATTGTCCAGAATTTTAGGACAAGGAATATTTGTTTATCTTGACGATATTATAATTGCAACGAAGAATATTAACCCGTGCCGTCCCGGCGACGTGAATTGCAAGGTCCCTAATTTGCACAATTTTCAATTTTCGCGAGTGATTTCACGAGTGATTCTTGGCACGTATACACGGGACACCTTCCTCAATTCCTCTACAAGATGCCAAGCAGGAACAATGCCTTACACCGCATAACCTCTCCCCCCCCCTGCACGCCATTGTCTCAACAATTCACCTGTTACCAGTGACCTGGCCAATAAAGACATTCAGGGCCAGAGTGATTCCCCAATCGATGACAGTGTGGAGGATAAAGTTTTGAGGAAGAAACAGTCAGAAATGATCATCAGGTAATGTGGGGAATGAAAAGGTCATGAATGGTGATGAGTTAGTGAGTGAAACAGTGCTTATAATGCCTATATTACTGTTTGAAAACCAATATACTCTTGTACTACATATAAATTCGTACCAAGTAAATAAATAAATACTGTTTATGAGTGGATAAAATAGTTACCCTCCCATAGAACTCGTTTTCTTTGGTGCCAGCCCGTTAGAAAACCCAGTCAGGTAAGGAAGTACTCGCATCTAAATCCGGTATTTTAAACCTCAGGTGAGCGATTTCTCTATGAATTTTCGATGTTTCTCACCAAAAGCGGATGTTTGAGCCAAAAAAATAAAAAAGGTCCTAAAACGTCGGGATGGGGCGGGGATCATCTCAGGAAATTAGACTTACTCTTACAAAAGCTTAGTGATGCTGGTTTAAAAATTAAACTTTCTAAATACAAATTTTGCTTTAAAGAAATAAATTTCTTCGGCCACAAATTAAGTTCTAATGGTATTAACACCACTGATGACAAAATAAAGGCAGTGAGAGATTTTCCTGAACCCACTAGGACTGACGAAGTTAGACAATTTTTAGGTCTGGCTGGGTACTATAGGTCATTCGTACCACAATTCTCTCATATAGCCTTTCCTCTATTCCAACTACTCAAAAAAGATGCTATATTCCAATGGGAAGAAGAACAAAAAAGGGCATTTAACAATCTACAAATTAAACTAACAAATGCACCTTGTTTAGCATATCCAGATTACACAAAATCATTTCTTATTTGTACAGACGCATCAGTTAAAGGATTAGGGGCTGTACTGATGCAGGAAGACAAAAGAGGAAAAAATCAACCAATTGCATTTGCCAGCAGACAAACAAGAGGTGCAGAGAAAAATTATTGCACTACAGTCTTAGAGGCACTTGCAGTGGTTTTTGCATTACAAAAGTTTCGAGATTTGGTATATGGTTACGAAATCCATTTATTTACCGACCATAAACCACTAGTGGGTATGTTTCAAGAAAAACTCCTTTCTGGGGGGAGAGCAAGATGGAAATGTACAGTTGAAAACTACAATGCATAAATTCATTATATACAAGGTAAAATGAACATAGTAGCTGACGCATTATCCAGGAACCCGAACACAATTCAGGTCGCGCCATTAGATCTCAAAGGAAATATCCCAAACCACGATGATATCGCAAAGGCACAAAGACTTGACCCAATATGGTCTAAAGTTATATACAAGTTAGAAAGTGGAGATGACATACAATTACCCAAACTGCATGTCCCACTCGAACAATTCACAATGGTCATTAATACATTATACAAGATTAACTCTAAACAACCAAAACGCCAAAGAAATACTAACCAGTTGGCATGGTGGTACCAATCTTAAGTGGCGGTTTGGGTGGGGCACGAACCTCTGTACAGTGATGCCACGTGTTCCATACCCGCTATGTGAACGGCTCTGATATATGTAATAGGCATCACAATAAGATAAACACATAGAAATATAATGGTAAGGTGTTTATTATAATATATGAAAGAATAGTAAACTGATTATGTGTAAAATATTTATACGGCAATACAGAAACGTGGCATAATTATTTTACAGTGTTGCTTAAAAAAAAGTAGTCACTTTTATTGGCTGTTACCGTATTTCTGGGGTTGGTAATAATGTCACAATTATGATTATAAGATAATGTGCAGGAATATAAGCAAAAATATGCCAGTTTCTTAGTATTAAAAATACATACATTAAACCCTCGTGAGCGGCAACACACACACACCCAGTCCGACCTGGTCATCTGTGAGAGATAGAGGAATAGGCCTGTTTGGGGGCACCTCTTAAAAAAAAACGCGCCAAGACTTTAACCTCCTGGGTGGTGCGGAAATAGTCAAATTTTCAATATGTACATTATAACGTAAAAGAAAATAACCAAAATGTATCCTAAAATACCACAGACGAGAGAGAGAGAGATGGGAGGGGGGGGGAAGGCAGACCAGGGTCAGTGTTGAGTGCAGCTTAGTGAGAGATGAAGGAAGGGAGGGAAGGAAGGAGGGAGAGAGTGATTGAATGAAAACAAATCATGTCGCCACAATAGTGAGGTCATCTGGCGCCATATGTAAAACAATAATATTTTTAAACATAATTAGATATAATAAAAACAAAATAAAGAAATGAAAGCACAAGTTTATAAGTCACTCATAAAAGAAACAAAATTCCCAATGGTGACGCACATCTCCCCCAGGAGAGAGAGAGAGAGAGAGAGAGAGAGAGAGAGAGAGAGAGAGAGAGAGAGAAGGCAGGCAAGGGGCAGTGTTGAGTGCATTATCAAGCTGAGGGAAAGATGAAGGGAGGGGAGGAAGGAGGGCGAGAATGATTGAATGAAAAGGCGCCGTAACACCGAGGTCATCTGGCGTCATATTTAAAACAATAATATAATAAAAAACAAAATAAAGAAATGAAAGCACAAGTTTATAAGACATAAAAGAAACAAAATTCCCTAGGGTGATGCATATCCCCCCAGGAGAGAGAGAGAGAGAGAGAGAGAGAGAGAGAGAGAGAGAGAGAGAGAGAGAGAGAGTATGGAAAACGTGGCAACACTGTACAGAGGTTCGTGCCCCACCCAAACCTCCACTTTAGAATTGTACGACCATAGTACCTAATGACATGATACCCCAAGTATTACGAACGATACACGATAGCCCACATGCAGGACATCCTGGAAAGGATAAGACATTCAAACAAGCCCAGCTGTTATATTACTGGCCTTCATTAAGAAAAGATATAAACAATCATATAGACAGATGCGAATCATGTGCGAAACACAAAGGATACCCAATCACACCTGCATCGATGGGTAATTACCCTTTACCACATCAACCATGGGACGTTGTCGCTGTTGATTTGCTCAAGATGCCATTATCATACTATAATAACCTATACTTATTCGTAGCAACGGATCATTTTTCCCGTTATGTCATTTTAGCTCCAATTAAAGATAAGACAGCAGAGACAGTAGCAAAGGCAATAACAGATAATGTAATATGTCGCTTTACTACCCCAACGGTACTAATAAGTGATAATGGAGGAGAATTTAATTCTGAAATCTTACAAGAAATATGTAAACAATACAACATCAAAAAGATTAACGTTTTAGCCTATCACCCAGCATCGAATGGGTTGGTAGAGAGACAAAATAAAAAAGTATTAGATGTGCTACGACACATTCTCAGTGAAAATTATGCAAGCTGGGATGATTGGATTCCCAGAGTAGAAGCCTCAATTGATGGATCTATAAATAAATCCATAGGTGACACACCACATTTCATTATATATGGGACAGATAAAAAACTACCATATGAGCTCCCAGAAGGTGACAGTCTGCCCATATACAATTACGATGATAACTCTAAACTCCGTTTACGTGAATTCCAGGACATACACAAAAGAGTCAAAAGACAATTAACGATGTCCAAGAAAGAAATGACGAAGGCATTTAACAAGAAGGCAAGAGATTCACCTATCAGCTTAGGAGACATTGTTTATGTATCATTCATACGAGAGACAATAAATTATCCCCAAAATTTGAGGGCCCATACAGAGTAATTAACATAAAAGCAATCAAAGTTTTAATTAAGTCACTGTCAACTGGCGAAGAGAAACAAGTTCATATTGACCATTCAAAACGAGTTTCAAGGGAATTATCCAATAATTATTCAGCATCGGATACAACCGAACAGGCGAACGTACCTCAAGAAACCAAGCAGGAAAACAACAATGATTACAAAAAGAAATTAAGCTCGTATACCAAACAATCGAACATAGGTGCAACTGTTCCAATAAAATCTACAGTACATCATTTACGAGAATTAAATATCGATTTAAACTCCTTCTATAAATGAAATAACAATCAACCGTAACGCACATCATCACTATCATCGACCACAGCATGACCATATTAGGAAATTAATAGATTTTTTTTCGGTAGGTTACGATGAAGGAACTTATGCTATGGATTCTCCTCTGCATAGCAAGAGGATATGCACACTTAGACCCCCAACATATAGTACGACAAGGATGCCTCATAGCTCCAACGGCCACGACTACAATCGTTAAGGACGTCATGAGTACTGAAATAAGTCTAGATTACTTGTATGAATTACCTACTTATCTAGACAATCTTGCGAAGCCTATGCGAACTCTGGACTTATGTTTCACAAGCACATAACACAAAGGAAGTGAATGAAATGGTAAAGTTAGCGAAATGGAAACTAGAACAGGCAAAGTCAACTATGCTCATCATGATCCAAGATCTCCCATCTTATGGAACGGAGGTACTGAGTGACAGGAACAACATCACACGTACTCGCCAAAAGCACGGTTTGTTCGACCTGAGTGGCGCAGTTCTTGGGAACATCATTTGGATTGGCTATAAAGGATGACCTTAAAGAATTAAACAACTAATTTAACAAAATACCTCAGATACTAACATACCAAGATAAATTCATCACAGGACAGAACTCAGCAATGAAGACAATTGTGAAAAATCTGAAAAAGGCAGAAAACATAGCTCTCGAAAGTGTAGATAAAATAAATGAAATGGAATGAAACATTACACTTTTCCAACACTTCTCCATCATCACAGAACATATTGACACGATTCTACTACAATTAGACAACACTAGAGATCGTTTTAGGGCACTAATGCAAGGAATTTCGAATGCTGGTAATGGCAAGATCACAATTGACTTACTCCCAGTTCATGAGCTACGTCAGATAATTAGTCAAGGCATACATAAACATAAAAAGCCTTTGTTCCGCAGTAGGGAATTTATGCAATATTATCCATATTTAGAAGCAACACTAACACCAACATCAGTAGTAGTTCATGTACCATTCATAACTGAAGACCTGTTAACAGTATACCAAATACACCCCTTCCCCTATAAAAATAACAACACTTTGGTCATCATCGACATCAACACAGACACCGAACTCATCATGGCCTCCAAGAGACGGAACACTGTCACTTTCGAAAGTGAATCAACGATTGAACGAAAGTGCCGCACATCCTTACATACTGTTCATCTTTGTCCTGCGTACATTCTCAAGTTTCAGCCTACTGATGCAGTCCCTTGTGAAATGGCTATCATCAGAAATGACAATATTCATAATCATTGCAACTTCACTTTTGCTCCAGATAAACTTGTACACCATCAACGCATCGGACACTCACAGTTTTTTTTTTATTTCACTCATAACACATCAGTTTACACAGTCTGTCCAGATATACCACCATCTCATACTTCAGCCTCAGGATTATACAGAGCACCAGACTACTGTGCGGTATTTACACCAGCCATGTCTACTTTATCCACCATCAATCACTACGCCATCCTCAATCATACACACAAACATTTCTGCCCACTGCCTGATATGGACTTAAACATGAGGCCAAGTATTAAGTTGACTTCACCTAAGTTTTGAAACTATGCAGCTGATCAATGAAACAATGAAGCCCTGGGAAGATTTGAGTTTGAGTATGTTCAACCCATATTATGCGTATAGCCCAGCACCTACTGTCTTTATAATCTTCTGCATTGTATTTGCAGTACTGCTGTTCGCAATGCACAGAATGCATGCAAGAATTGCAAATTTGGAGTCAGAATTTAGTGGGGGGAGAGTTAACATCCAAGTTAACCCCCCTGAATGAAGTGTACATATTTTGTATATAGTATTAATTATATATATATATATATATATATATATATATATATATATATATATATATATATATATATATATATAAAACATTACAAAGAAGAATGACCCATGATATAGAATTATGGCATACCAGTACCATTATCTGTAAATGAAATATTAATAACTAATACCATAATCTTAATTTTAAACTATTTTTTTTCTTGGATGTATGCATATCACTACAATAACCCAAGTACATACTGTATTACAGTTACATAGTTTACCTTTAGTGCATTTATTCAAATATGTATACAACTTGTTTAAAATGTAATATTACTAGATCATTGCAATTTACTATGAATATTATATGTATACAATATTATAATCAATATCATGTACCGGGTACTAATAGATTAGCATATGTCAATGATGATTGCTGTCGGAGGACCTTCAGCGGTGTGGCCGAGCAATGTTATGAGTCCATATTATAATTACAAATCATAATAGATAGATAGATAAATAGATAGATAGACAGCTCCATGCGAGCCTGGGAAAGTGAAATGATCTTGCAAGTTAACTGAGGAAATGTTGACGACACGTAGGAAGTAGCAATGTCAGGAGATGATGTAGGTAGTGTGTCAGCGAGATAGCAAGGGAACAAAGCCTAGTGACATATAGACATACTCACACACAGGTTTCTGGAACTTTCCAACCACAGTGTAACACACGTGACACGACCCCTGTTTCACCAGAATTTAGGAAAGAGAGCTCAGAAGGAGGCTAGCATTTGAACAGACAGGTAGTGGAGAGAGTGAACAAAAAAGAGGGGCTCAACTAGACTTACTTATTATATTGTCTCTGTAAGACATACTCTGTTCAGCTTAGATTTCTCTGAAGATAATAAATTAGGATCAACTCCTGTATTCATGTTTAATTCCTACTACAAGAAATCGAGAGTGACAACTAAACCACAAAACTTCTCTACAAGTAACTACAAAGTCTTTTAGGACATTATTTCTAAGTCTTTTACGACAGAGGCAGGGAGAGAGGCAGAACTTGGACGTCTACTCATCATGGAAGTGCGTGGTGTACTACCGTGTGGGATGTATGGGAGTGTTGGGTAGGTCAGTCTGAAGACGTTCAGAACGTTCGTTGACTTCCCCATTATTTTCACCATTTGTTATAGGCTGCACTTACACAACACTTGCGGCCATTTTTCTGCTAAATGTCATTTGATGCTGGTGGCCACAGAGGGGTTAAAGATCCAAATACACACCAATCCTTCATCTCTCCATTGCAAGTGTCCTCAGGTCTCTAGATGGAAACACTGACGAGGTAGGAGGTGATGAATGGAAGCAATTTTCAAGGTCGCGGAACACGGTTTGGAGGAATGAGTGAGTCCACAGCTATAGCACAAAGCCTGTGTATCCTCCTGGGCCAGGTGGGGTGTCCTTACTCGCACTCACTTACGCTCCTCCTTCCCCCTTGACCTTGATACTCCTCTCCATTGCCCCTGCCACTGTCGCAAGTATGATTCAGCACCCCTTGTACGTGTGGTGAGCTCTATTTGCCTAGTATTTCTGTCCTTCCCAGAGTGACACTGTGCACTATGATGTATGGGATTGCAGAGAGAAAAGATGTTCCTAGGCATGTTACATTTTATCTGTTGCAAAGGATTACTTTTACTTTCTTTGTGAATACGCTCTCTGTGCTGCATACGATCACTTGAGTTATCCCTGAGGTCATTTTCTTTTCTTACACTCGTACTTTTCTTATTTTCCAAAGCACTTACTTGGCTAAGTTCTTACTGCACTGGTGGACAATGTTACGAGTTTCCTGTTACAACAAAACCAATTTGCATGTATATTGCGCTAGATTTTTGTACCACATACTGGAATTTGTACTGTGAATTCACTTTCACTGTATCCTGAAATCATTTCCTTTTACTTATATTTTCTTTTATATCATAAATGATCATGCAGTAAAATTACTTAACTGGCAAAATTTTTACTGCAATAGAATAACTGCAGAAAATAATTTCTAGTTTAGTGTCGCAACCAAAATAATTTGCATGAATATTGCACTACATTACCCCTAACACTAATTTGCATTGTGTTCATATATATATATATATATATATATATATATATATATATATATATATATATATATATATATATATATATATATATATATAAAATGTGTGTGTGTGTGTGTGTACTTTTTTATCTTCTAAATTATATATATATATATATATATATATATATATATATATGTGTGTGTGTGTGTGTGTGTGTGTGTGTACCTTTTTCTTATCTTCTAAATTCTTATAGTAATCTCAATATGTACACAATTTACACTTTTACACACACCAGTACCTAGTACCTCGCCTCAGTGTGGTAAATGAAACAGCACTCTGTGCACAGTTCCACCTTGTACTCACTGCACTGTCAGTGCATCTCCTTGTGAACTTGCGTCCATTGCTTACTGTTCAGGCAGACATGGCACTGCCTGTACTGTTTTTCCCTGCAGCTGTGTACCCCAGCTTTACCATGTGGTGACACGAGAGGTAGTCTCACACACACCACAAAGCCAACCAGAAGGCAGGGCGTGTGTGCTGGGCAATCCCCAGGCCCTGTCTTCCCCCTTACTATATTTTAAGTCAGCCCACACCCCACTGACCGGGCTAATGTATGGCCCGGCCTGCACTACAGGTGCAGGGAATCTTTAAACGAACAAACGAGAGGTAGTCTGCTTAGGTGACCCTGTCTGGCAGAACAGCAGCACTGTCTCATTCATCCAGCTGTCTGAACAAGTCCATACTCTGCCAGTAGCTAGTGCATGAGTTCTTTCTAAATCTAACATAAAGACCTGTGCCAACAACATATTTGGACAGCATGAATGCATTCAGCATAGTGATGTCACAAAAGTGTAGGAACACCTTCCTGTACCACCTGCAGCATTTCTGGAGACAGATGATGGCCCCAATCTGCATATCCGACTTGTCCACGAGCTGCATGTTGATGCTGTAATCACTGATGGCATCATGCTTATTCAAGGGCTTCTTGGTCCTGCCGTTCTGCTTCCCATTGGCCTGCATCTCACCCTTGTGAACTGTGGTAAAAATGTTGACCTTCTGCTTGTCATGCCACTGGATGGCCATGTTACTACATTTCCTGGTGAGGAAGTTCCCATTCTCAGTCTTGATAGGGAAGACAAGGTAGCATATCCTAGTGGTCCAAACAGTGCTGCAGGTTCCTGTCCCATCTTCAAGGAGAGACTTCGTAAATGCCAGGGATGTGTAGTAGTTATACATGAAAAATTTTCACAACATGTCATACAGTGTAGCTCCTGGGTTGGGGGAAAAGTGCAGGAACTGTAGAATGCCATGGCAACTGTCCCACACCATGAACCTCCGAAACACATGTGTGGCTTTGAGGGCATCCATGATCCAGTACTCCTGGATGGCATGCATTTTTTGTGTGCCATCAACACTGTATAATTGACTCACATCCACAGGGTACTATTTCCCCATGTTCGAGTTGTCAAGGGATGGGTGGTTAAACCAGCACAGGGAGATTTCCTGGTGAAAATTCTCAAGTACAAGGTGTTCCATCACAGACACTGAAGAAAATGCCATTGAAAAAATCCAAGATACATGAGGTTGCTGTCCCCAGGAAAACTGCTTAGGCACCTGCCTGTGAATCATCAAAGGCACCTACCATGGGCTCAATCTCGCCTCCTCCCTCCACATGAAGGTTTCCATTGTCCCCACATGTGGCCTGTGGTAACTGGGATGGTGGACATATGCACAACATACACCCTGGCCACTGGCCAGCACACCCATGTGCATAGCCTCTTGCATGGCAGGGAGGGGAGGGAGAACTGGATGAATCACAGGGTGCTGATTTACCACTCGGTTATGCCTGGGGGGGGTGCTGGGAGGTAATGCTGCCTTCCCTGACTGCCTACGTGGTTGCCTCTGTAGATGTAAAGGTGCAAACGAAGGGCTGGGCTGTGGGGACATCATTCTCAAAATTCCAGGCTGGGGCAATGTGGGTGGTGATGACATGAAGCCTCTTTTTGGCCAAATCATTTTTGGCATAGTGGCTGAAGTGCTGCGTTTCTTCTGCACATGACTTCCAGTCTCCCAGTTCTCCACATCAGATTTTGATGCCTCAGAGGAGTCTCCTGAGATGTTGGAAAGGTAAAGGATGTCACCTTGCACTGTGGGAATAATGGCCACCACTGTGGGGTCCTCTGTGGCAACATGGCTATGTGAGAGGAGGCAGGGGCATGATGCTCTCTACATGGTAGTTCTTGGTCTCAGTGGCAGTCTTTCCAGTCAATAATGATGACATCTTCATCTCTAATGCCTCCTTTTATCACTATCACTTAACTTCCCTGGAGGTGTGGCAGGCTTTGTCGGGGTGGAGGTGGCAGGGGTCGGGTGGCAACACACCAAGTATGGAATCAAATGATGTGGATCCAGTTCTTCTCATTAGTGTGGCGAGTGGGGAAACTGGCCTGGGTGGCCGTGTGACTCCTAGAAGCTGACATAACTCACAGGGTACGATTAAAAATGAGTAGGAATTTAAATGGCAGTGGAAAATGGAAAGCGGCTATAGCCATCATCAGCTGTCCTGGCCAACTGTTTCGTGATGGTTATGGCCATCATCCGAGCTTTTGGGATTAAGGAACTTTTTTTTTTAACTCTCAATTAATTTGATGTTTGATTTTGTGAGTGTGGCTTGTGATGAATCAGCATGCAAGAGAGACTGACTAAATGTGAGATGGAGCAGGCATAGTCAAGAGAATAATGTTTTACGAGTAGTAAATTGAGCTCCCACCACAGTGGAATATAAATGTCAGATCATTATAATGACTTTGTTATTGACTTATAATTTAACTTTACACTGCTCAAAGGTTTCCAGCATGTATGTGTTAAATGATCTGCATGCAGATATAATAAAAACTGAGGACAAGTAAAGGATATTTAGTTTTTCTCATCATTAAAAGGTGAATAGAAGAATATTAGTAATCCCACAATCCATTTTGATAGCTTATAATATCAAAATACCCCATATCTTACATGTAGGTTTTTTTTTATAATCAATATGAACATATTTCAGAAAATAAGGATGCCCATGAAATGTAAATGATTAAGATAAGTACTAAGTTCTTTACTTTTCTGGCAATGTTTGGCATTTGTGGAAGTGATGTCTCACCCAGAGAGCCCATGTATGGAGTTGTCAGGCCTCTTTGTATTTATAGGGTTTTTACTCACACCTATTCCCTTTTCTCACTACCTACTGTTGCATTCACATCATTAATTCAAGTTGCCCACTCCCTTGGATTAAGTTTATGCAAACATTCTCCGTTATCCAACGAAGAATATTCATTTTCTTCTCATATATAGCTTGGATCTTGGCGGTGGAATAAAGACTTTAACTCCTTGGTCGGTGTCTACATCAGATGGAGCCCCTATCATATGTTGGCATATGCACATACAAACACTATCTATCTTTCTATCTATTGCCAGATGCCTTAATCCTGTAATGGGCGGCCACAAACAAACCACCTCCATGTCGCCTGGGCCCCAGTCATTTCACACAGTGTATTGGTACTCTGTTTTAGGGTAGCTCCACAATGAGTGGCAAGCCAAATGATATCCTGTAGAGTCTGATACGTTCAATAGTTAAATTAACACTGGTTCATTTCATTAGGATAGGTTACTGGGTTGATCGAACAAGTTATTAGGAATGATTATTCACTTTTGGTGTTTTGTTAGGTTTAGATAAGTTGGATGATGATAGGTTAGGTCAGTTCAGCACAGAGTAGGCCTACAATCAACTTCTGTTAGGTTAAGTTATGTGGTTTTCTTAGAATAGGCATTTTTGTGGTTGTCTTAGAATAGGTATTTTTATGTGGTTTTCTAAGAACGGCATTTTTTGACTCGGTTAAATTATGTGTTTTGCTAGGTTTGTTTAAATTCTGCTGTGCTGCTGGGGTTATCAGGATGAGGTAGAGTCGGACAAACATTCGCCCTTAAAGTCAGAGGCATTGTAAAATGGACTTGTGTGTGTGAGATGACGTAATGTAATGATATTTTCGTATCTCTTGTTTGCACCACACTGCTATGTCTTTAAAGATTTTCATATAACATTTTCTTATAGCCAGTAGAGAGAACTCAGTGAACAATTGGCTTTTATGTACAGTAGTTGTAGTGATTATTGTTCACAACTAGTTACTGGTGATT
This sequence comes from Coenobita brevimanus, assembly GCF_032717465.1. Lineage (NCBI taxonomy): Eukaryota > Metazoa > Arthropoda > Malacostraca > Decapoda > Coenobitidae > Coenobita > Coenobita brevimanus. The sequence goes on along the minus strand of NC_136961.1, from coordinate 36,702,379 downwards.
ATATCCCTAGTTGCGTGAGGTGGTGTGGTGCGTGTCTGTTGTGGTTGCGAGTGACAACCCAGACTTCCTTGCTGCCCTCGCTGAGTCCTCCTTCAAGAGCCACCTCCTTCAGATCCAAACAACAAGGCTGCTAGCCTTCACTCGCCTCCCTCTCCACCGCCTCCACACCTTCCCATACTTTCACAAAACATTTTCACGCACCAACTCACTCCTAGCTATCATCAGCGACAAGACACCTAATCACAGGTAAAAGTTTAAAAAAAAATCACTTATTATCAGTGTAACCGGAGAAGTAACAAAAAACTGATACAACCTAGTTTTAACTTTTGTTTCTTTTTTCAGTATAGAAGGATGCAGCCCGTCCATGTAGGGGAACATGTGTGAGTCAATCATGGTCTGTGTCTACACAGAATTTAAAAAATATTATATAAACACGATCTGTTAGCTACAAGTAGCATTACCATTCTGCTTCCCTACGTTGTCAATGGAGGGGAGTAATGACAGGAGTACGTAAAGTAATTGTTATCTCAACTTCTGGACAGTGATGATCAAAAATGGAAGTCAGCAGATTTTTCATGTGTCTTCATTAAATCGTCTGACAAAAGATCACAAGATTCAATAGGTTTAACTGCTGATCTACTTCGAGACAGATCTGATGGTGATCAGTGTTCCTGCAGTTTCTCAAGCTAACGAACTTTCTATAAAAAGGGAGTTTAAGGATTTCAAAACCAAAAGTCACCAAAGCATGGTGAAAGACTGAAAGACTCACTGAATCAACTACTTCTGCATTCCATAATTATAAGACTTCAGCAAATTGGGGATGAAATAAAATAAAGAACGTGTCCCGTAACTTGACTGAAATCGGGACGTCCCGAGATATGATTAAAAGAAGATCTTGTCACCGAATTAAAAGAATTTAAAAGAAATGTTGCAATTGTGCGTTGTCAATCCAGTAACTGAAATCACAGACAAGCGGTACTAAAGATTTAGGAGCAACTGCTTCCAAAAACTGATCACACACCCCCATGAATCCTTGATCAGTACTTAAACGGTCTGGTTGATAAAGAGTTGTAGCTCTAAGGGTTTGCTGGTGGAGACTGATTAAACTTCCAGATTGCAAGAAGAATGGATCAAAGTCCAGTTTTGTGAAATAAGCATCCGTAAATACTATGCCGGTGATGTAGATGAGTGTTACACTGCCACCCAGATGGTCTGCAACAGACCTGGGAACACTTGATGTACTCGTAGAATGTGTATTAAGCAAAGTGATACAAACAATATCAATGTCAGATTTACACAACCACGTTTCAGTCAGACACAAAATATCAAGCCTGAGCTCATTCACATTGCTTTATAAATACAATCCATCCTGGTACAAGTAGAACCAATATTGAGACAGTCAACTTTTGACTGGCACCAGACGGGTGTTATTAGTTATTTGGGCAAACAGTACTAAGCTGCATTCTCACGCTCCCCCCCCCCCTCAAAAAAGACATCTTTCTTGACTAATTTTAAATGCATATATAGAATATTGGGTTGCCCATTTTCGTGAGCATCAAAACTCTGAACGAAATACAGTCTTCATCAAGATTAGCCATTCTTGCTCCCGAGGAATTATGACTGATCTTTAGTGATACTGACTTCATACTGAAAACACTTGCAGTGTGTCGGCTTCCAAGATGAGCTATAGCCTCCCGTGGTGAAGGAAACGGTTCAGCGGACTCTGGTCTAATGTAAGTCGTACGGATGGTAGGGGTAATGCAGCAAGATATAATGAAGTGAAACATGTCATCAATCGAAGAATTGAGTTCCTGCCTTGGCAATAGTCTCCGCATTCAAGATTTATGTGAAAATGGGTCAAGACTGATTTGCCATAAAATCTTCATCAAAATATGGTTCATGCCTTCAATTGGATCTTCTCTTATTGGAAATCAAAAAAGGGTGTGTTTGCTAAATGGAAAATAGGCCTGTGGTAGAGCACTTTCCTCATTCATATTGCTACAATCATTGGATTTATGGCTAAAGAGGGTTTGCTTTTTTTTTTTTTTTTTTTTTTTTTTTTTTTTTGAAGTGCACTTGTCAGATGTGTTACCCAAACCCTGGCAGTGATAACACTGAGTAACCCAGAATCTGTGGAAATTCTGGCATCTTGAGAACTTACAGGTATGACTGTCCTATTCTGCAGTGGAGAAGCGTACTTCTGGAGAGATCTTTAAATCATCAATTTACTGACTTCTTGAACAGAACTACCCACAAACATCATGACTTTGTTATTCTTGTTCAGAATGCTGGGAATGATGCCTGACTTCACAAACGAATGAGAGAGGCCTATCCCACTGTATGTTACTAATGCAAATTAGATCAACATCACAACTGTATAAATGACAAACAATAAACTGTTCAAGTGTAATAAACATGATATATAACGATATGGAAGAGTTGCTGTGAAGCCTTTTATACCGGTCAGAGTGCGGTCCATAATAAGTACTGCCTGTATTCGTTGTTTAATGTACAACTGGTCACATGTACACTTGGGACAATATTAGTGTGTAGTGGAGGCCAGTAAGATTATACACGTGTTGCACACGTTTGTTGAAATGGACAAATATCCTGTATGTGATGTTGGATAGCTAGACCTACACAACACACTGGCACTGACCTCTGCATCAAATGTGGATGTTGTACAAGGTTTACCTTTTACATTACCCATTTCTTGTACTTATTTTTTTACTGCACAGAAGAAGGAACCAAAGGCTTGGAGCCTGCAAACCGTTCCTTCCAAGACAAAAACAAAAACAATACAAAAGAGAGCCAAATTCAAAATCCGTTCATTTCGAGATGCCTGGACACACTGTGTTTGAAAAACTGGAGATCATAAGAAGCAGGAAATACAAACAGAGGGAGACAGTTCCAGAGCTGACCTGTTGCTTAACCCACCCCATCGTGACCAATTTTCCACCACTGACTCTCCCCCAATCCCAACCAATTTTGGAAAAAAAAAAAAAAATTTGGCTCAAACCTCCTATTTCGGTGAGAAACATCGCAAAATTCATAGAGAAATCACTCACCTGAGGTTTAAAATACTCTATACAGGTAGCAGTACCCCTTACCTTACTGGGTTTTCTATCAGGCTGGCTCCAAAGAAAACGAGTTCTATGGGAGGGTAATTATTCTACACCACTCATAAACGGTATTTATTTATATATTTGGTCTGAATTTATATGTAGTACAAGAGTATATTGGTTTTCACACAGTAATGTAGGCAATATAAGCATTGTTTTACTCACCAAACACATCAACATACCTGACCTTTTTTGGCAACATTACCTGATCATCATTTCTGACTGTTTCTTCCTGTATTGCTATGTAAAGTTTGTCCTCCACATTGTCATCGATTAGGGAATCACTGTGGCCCTGAATTTCATACCGTGGCACAACATGTCTTTACTGGCCAGGTCACTGGTAACAGGTGAATTGCCGAGACAATGGCGTGCGGGGGGGGGGGTCATGCGGGGTAAGGCATTAGCCCTGCCTGGCATCATGTAGAGGAAGGTGTCCTGTGTATATGTACCAAAAATCACATGCGAAAATTAAAATTGTGCAAATTAGGGACCTTGCAACTGATGCGCATTTATATACGTCAACGGGACTGACAGTGACAAAATGTGTGGACGTATATATACGCCAACGGGATGCGGCGGGGTTAAATGAAGGACTGGGCGTAATAGTTAACTGTTGCATTAGAAAGTTGGACAGAAAAGTGACAAGAGTTTGTTGCTAAACAGTTGCTACGTGCCCATTGTAGAGGTGGAGGGATGCAACCAGACAGTTCAGAGGAGCAGTGGCCATTGAAGTAGTGACAGAAATGAAATAAAGATGCAACAGTGCAGCGAAGAGACAGAGGTTAAAGGGAGCCAGTAAGACAGTGGTTCGGAACCTGTGGGGCACACCCCCCTAGGGGGGCATGAAGGGCTACCTGGGGTGGGCGCGAAGGCTTGATAAAGAGGGTAATTATTTTGGAAAAATATGAATTATCATGGAATTCAGTAGTTTCTAAGTATGGAGAAAATATTTCAAATATGAATAAAAATCTAGTTATCTAAATATATAAACAATGTAAAAGATTATGAATCTATGATATATATATATATATATATATATATATATATATATATATATATCCTGGTTATATATATATATATATATATATATATATATATATATATATATATATATAAATATTTAAAGTGAGAAGGAACCAAAGGCAACGAGCCCACAAAACTATTCCTTCCAAGAGAAAAACAAAATACAAGACAGAGCCAAATTCAAGATCCATTCATTTCGAGATGTCTGGACATACAGCTTTTGAAAGACTGGAGATCATAGGAAGCAGGAAATACAGACAGAGGGAGACAGTTCCAGAGTTGACCTGTTGCATAAATGAAGGACTGGGAGTAACGGTTAACTCTTGCATTAGAGAGTTGGACAGAAAAGGGGTGAGAGTTTGCTGCTACATGGGTGCTACGGGCCCGTCGCAGAGGTGGAGGAATGCATGTAGACAGTTCAGAGGAACAGTGACAATTGAAGTAGCGATAGAAAAGAGATAAAGATGCAACAGTGTGACGAAGAGACAGAGATTGAAGGGAGTCAGTAAGAGGAGGAGATTTAATGAGACAAAAAGCCTTTGACTCCACCCTATTGAGAAGAGCTGTATGTGGGGAGCCTCCCCACACATGAGAGCTGTACTCCATGCAGGGGCGGATAAAACCCCTGTATAGAGTCAACAATTGTGCTGAGGTAAAGAAGGAACGGAGTTGGCTTAGCACACCCAATCTCTTGGAACCAGATTTACAAGACATGTAATATGATCTTTCCAAGATAAGTCCTGAGTAAATGAAACCTCAAGCATGTTCAACGATGATGCAGGATTAAGCTGAATATTATTAAACATTAGTTGGTATACCTGTGGAAGATTTTGTCGGGTTGATAGGTGCAAAAACTGAGTCTTTGATGCATTTAAAAAAAAAACAGATTATTTTTACCCCACTGAGAGATACAAGCCAAGTTAGACATTAGGTGTGCCATAGCCTCATTCCTTGTTTGTTGAAGTAACTGCTGAGATGGACGTTGTGGGAATCGAATGGAAAGGTGAAGGGTGGATTCATCAGCGTATGAATGGATAGGGTTAGATGTACAGCTTAGAGGGTCATTGATGAATAGAAGGAAGAGAGTTGGTGATAGGACAGAGCCCTGAGGAACACCACTGTTAATAGATCTAGGAGAAGAATGATGGCCGTCTACAACAGTGGCTACAGAACGACCAGAAAGGAAGCTAGAGATGAAGGCACAGATCGAAGGATAGAAACCGTAAGAGGGCAGTTCGGAAATTAAAGATTTATGCCAGACTCGATCGAAAGCCTTTGGGATGTCAAGTGCAATGGTAAAGCTTTCGCCAAAGTCCCGAAAGGAGGATGACCAGGAGTCTGAAAGGTAGGTGAGAACCCATATTGATGATCAGAAAGAAGGCTGTGATATGAAAGATGCTTTAAAATTTTTTTATTAAGAATAGACTCGAAATTTCTGAGATACAGGATGTTTAAGCAATTCGACGATAGTTAGAGAGTTGCGAATGGTCACCCTTCTTTGGGACTGGCTGAATGAGAGCAAACTTCCAGGAAGAAGGAAAGGTACAAGTTGATAGACAAAGGCGAAAGAGTTTGCCAAGGCAGGGTGTAAGCACAGAAGCACAGTTCTTGAGAACAACAGGAGGGACTCCATCAGGCCCATATGCCTTATTAGTATTGAGGCCTGTGATGGCAGAAAATACATCAGCTGAAGAAATTATAATATTAGCCATGAGGAAAGTCAGATGGGGGAAGTGATGGAGGAACAGCACCAGAATCATCTAAGGTGGAATTGGAGGAGAAAGTCTGAGTGAAGAGATCTGCTTTATCAGTAGAAGAAATAGCTACAGAGCCATCAGAGTAGAAAAGAGGAGGGAAGGATGATGAAGTAAAGTTGTTAGAAAGGTTTTTGGCAAGGTACCAGAAGGAACAGGAAGAATTTGAGTTAGAGAGTTGAGAGCATTTTGTACAGATGAAATTATTTTTTGCAGAGCGAAGAACAGACTTAGCACGATTCCGAGCAGAAATAAATAAAATATGTGATTTAGGGGTGGGTTGGCTCCAGTACCTTTTATAGGCCCTCTCCTTGTTGCGGACAGCATTAGAACAAGCATGATTAAACCAAGGCTTTCGTGCATTAGTCAAAGGATATGAGAAAGGAATGTATGCTTCCATGCCCGAGAGAATAACCTCTGTAATGCGCAAGGCACAGCCAGATGGCTCCCGGCCATGGAAGCAATAATCATTCCAAGGAAAATCAAAGAACTACTGCCTGAGGGCCTCCCAATCTGCAGATCCAAAGTGCCACAGACGACGTTTCTTTGGGGGGTTCCCAGGCCGTACCGGAGCGATAGGGCAGGTTAAGGTGTTAAGGTTGTGATCAGAGGAGCCCAACAGAGAGAAAAGATTAACAGTGTAAGCAGAAGGATTAGTTGTAAGGAAGAGGTCAAGTATGCTGGAGCTCTCTCCAAGGCAGTCAGCGATACTGGTAGGGTGTTGTACAAGCTGCTCTAGGTTATGAAGGATAGAAAAGGTGTAGGCTTGTTCACCAGGTGGATCAGTGAAAGGAGAGGAGAGCCAAAGGTGATGGCAAACACTGAAATCTCCAAGAATGGAGATTTCAGAGAAAGGAGAAATGGATAGAATGTCTTCTATCGTAGAAGTAAGATAGCCAAAGAATTTTTGACAGCCAGTAGAATTAGGAGGTAAATAAACAGCACAGTTATATTTAGTCAGAGAATGACAGGAAAGCCGAAGCCACAGTGTAGAGATTTCAGAAGAATCAAGTTCAGGAACACGAGAGCAAGATAAGTTGTTGCCACCTTTGGCTTTGAAATGAGTATAGAGAAAGTAGGAGGATACAGAAAAGGGTCTGCTGTCAGTTGCCTCAGACAGCTGAGTCTCAATAGAAAAAGAAGGTAGGTTTAGAGAAGGAGAGGTGGTGCTCAACAGAGCGAAAGTTAGAGGAAAGGCCAAGAATGTTGCAGAAATGAAGAAGAAGAGAGTCAGACAGTGGTTCCAGACATCTTGAGTCGTCACCGGGAGAGGGGCAGAAGGTGGGGGCATTTATGGTCCCCTTCTCTGGGGACTCCAAAACTGTTATTCAACGCCATTTTTTTTTTTTTTTTTTTTTTTGAATAGGAAGTGTGGTGTGTACTGTGCATGTAGTTTGGTGTTGATAATTGGAGAAACTTGTATTGGAGAGCATGCTGGCCTACTGTCTGTGTTACTGAGACACTGAAAAAGTTCAGCAAAGGGGGATGGTCGGGACCTAGTCCCAAGGGCTGATGAAACAAGAGCTCCAGCTCTCCCTGTCATCAGCTTTCCATCCACCCTGGGAGTACTGCCCTGCTCGACTGGTGCCAACTATGCCAGTAAAATACAGTATTTGAGGAAGGAGGGGGTGCAGGGAACGTGTCATTCAGTGAGGGGGAGCGAGAATTAGAAATGGTTGGAAACCACTGCAGTAAGAAGAGGAGAGATAATGAGACAAAAAGCCTTTGACTCCACCCAGTTAAGAAGAGCTGTATATGGGGAGCCTCCTCACACACGAGAGTTGTACTCTACACAAGGGCGAATAATACATGTGTATAAAGTCAACAACTGTGCAGGGGTAGAGAAGGTACAGAGTCATCTTAGCACACTTAATCTCCTGGAAACAGATTTTACAAGAGATGTAATATGTTGTTTCCAGATTAAGTCCCGAGAGAATGAAACCTCAAGTATGTGTAAGGATGATGCAGGATTGAGCTGGATATTATTAACCCGAGACATCCCCACGACGGATGGATACATCGCCACGTTTTGTCACTGTGACACCCGATTACGTATCCACATATACTATACATTTTGCAAGTGCGAGGTACGTCATTTGCACATTTTTCAAGTTTCACGGGTGATTTTTGGTAGGTATATGTGGGAGACCTTCCTCTACCCAAGACCAGGCGGGGATAATGCCTGGCCCCACCTGACCCCTCCTATCCCCCCCCCCTGCACGCCATTCTCTCGGCAACTCACCTGTCAGCAGTGACCTGGGGTGGGATATTCGAAAGCTCGTAACGGCCGCTAAGATCATCGTAGCGGGTACAATAATCATAGCGTGCTCGTAAACTGTTCAGGTGTATGTCCAAACAAATTTTACGATCCTCCATTCGCCATATTTGCTCGTAGCACTACGATTTCTGACAAACACCCTTAAGCTGATCGTAATGTTGCATAGTGGATGTTTCCCTAATAAATAAACTGAATGAAGTGATGCTGAGTTTGTTTATTTACTCTTTTCTGTGAACGAAGATGGAGTTACAAGTGGTTTTACAGGTAGAGCTGGCATTACGAAGAGCGATGAGACTTGAGAGGAACTACTGAGACAGAATGGATCCATTTGCTTACAGTGACAAACATTTGTTGAGATATTATAGATTTCCCAGACAAGAACTCTTTCACTGGTGTGCAAGAGTTGAACCACTAGTTGGACCAGCGACAAGATGATCCCTTGCTGTGCCATGTCATTTGCAGGTGTTAATGACATTCGGTTTTTATGCAAGTGACTCATTTTAGAGTGTGTTGGCAGACACATTTGGCTTAACACAGGGATGTGTGAGCAGAATAATTAAGAGTGGCACATGTGTTGTGTGGGATATCTTTTATGGAAATTAAGATGCCAAGAGGTAAGCAAAGATGGGGAATTTTTCGTTTCTACTGCTTACACCTATAAAAATGCAGACCGATTTACTGTTCATTAAAACATGATTTAAGTCTGTGGGAGTTGTAATGATACAGTCTGAAGCCAATGATATATTGTTTATTCAACTAAAAGGGCCTCAGTTTGGATCTCGATATTTTCAAAATTATCACTATGTTTTGTTAATATGATGTGGATCTTTCACCCACACTATAGTTATATCTAAGGTGATGTGACTGTTCTTCAGCACTGTTTGTCTGTCGAGCCAACCCTGTATTAGTGCCACCATCTCCTCATCTGTTAAATTTGCTCGACGAATTCGTTAGGTTGGGGGCTCGTCACTTGCCATGTCTCATATGTCTTGGGATGAATATCGTAGTTGTTTGAGTGATGTAATGGCGTGCTTGAATAAGTGTATTTGTTTACATTTTGAAACTGCATTATGATTGGCTCACAATCTTTCAAGGTTGTTGAAATCTCTCTTCTGATTGGCCCAGCGACAGTCAGCTGGGTTGCATTATGAACAATAGGAACGGAACAGAATAGATTTACGATCGCATCATCCTGAGTTACGAGCGTTGTCGCGAGCGTTAGAAGATACACCTTAGCAGTTGTCGTAGCTCACGATCAAAGATGGCCGCTATGACCGCGTTACAATGATCATAGCGGCGTCTCGCAACGATCTTTTGAACATCCCAGCCCTGGCCAGTAAAGACATGTCACACCACGGTCTCTCCAATGACGAAATTCAAGGCGAAAGTGATTCCTGAGGTGGAAGACAAAGGAAGAAATAAGCCAGAGGAAGAAACAAGCAGAAGTGATGAGGCGGTAACGTCGTAAAAGAAGGTGCCGTATGTTGATGTTTTTGGTGAGTGAACAACGCTTATATAGCCTATATTATTGTCTGAAAACCATTATACGCTTGTACTACATCTAAATTCATACCAAATAAATAAATATCTAACCAGTTATGAATGGTTTGAAATAGCTACCCCTCCCATAGAAAACGTTTTCTCTCGAGCATGGCCTGAGGGAACACGGTAACAAGGAAAAGGTACTCTTACTTCCACCGTATTTCTAAACTGAATTGAGCACTTTCTCTCTGAATTTTCGATGTTTCTCATACAAAGCGGAGGTTTTATCCGGGAAAACTTTTTCGAGAATCTGCCGTGTTTGGGGGGGAGGGGGGTCATTGGTGAAAAATCTGCCAGGATGCAGCAGGTTAAACATTAGTGGGTACTCCTGTAGAAGATTTTGTCGGGTTGATAGGTGTAAGAACTGAGCCTTTGTTGCATTAAAAACAAGATTATTTTTATCCCAGTCAGAGATACGAGCCAAGTCAAACATTAGGTGTGCCACAGCCTCATCCCTTGTTTGTTGAAATAACTTCTGATAAGGACGTTGCAGGAACCGAATGGAAAGATGAGGGGTGAACTCATCAGCATATGAGTGGGTAGGGTTAGATGAACAGCTTAGAAGGTCGTTGATGAATAAAAGGAAGAGAGCTGGTGATAGGACAGAGCCCTGAGGAACACCACTATTGACAGATCTAGAAGAACGGTGGCATCTACAACACCAGCTATAGAACGACCAGAAAGGAAGCTATACATGAAGGCACAGATAGAAAGACAGAAACCGTAAGAGGGCAGATTGAAAATTTAAGATTTATGCCAGACTCAAGCGTAAGCCTTTGAGATGTCAAGTGCAAAAGCAAAGCTTTCACCAAAGTCCCGAAAGGAGGATGAAAGGTAGGTGAGAAGATCGCCAATGGAGCGTCCCTGACGGAACCCATACTGACATCAGAAAGAAGGTTGTGATAGGAAAGATGCATTAAAATTTTTCTGTTAAGAACAGACTCAAAAACTTTTGAGACACAGGATGTTAAAGCAGTTAGGCGATAGAGGGTTGGGAATGGTCACTTTTCTTTGGGACTGACTGAATGAGAGCATTGGATGAACTACTTGTAATACTCATTGTGCTTTGTCCAGCGCTACCTAGTTATGTTAGTTGCCTTTTTTTACAGGTTCAGCTATTTACAGTAATTGTTGTTTGTTGTATAGGGTTCACCAGTTACAGTAATTTTTGTTTGTTGTGCAGGGTTCACCAGTTACAGTAAACGTTGTTTGTTGTGCAGAGTGAGTCAATAACACTTCATGATATTCGGTGGAAAGAGTTAACCAAATACGGTACACTAATCGTTTGTTTTCTCGTGTATGCATAACCAATTCCATTACTCCCTGATTGGTATACAGGGTGAGCGTGTACTCAATGCTCCCGTTCACCAGTCCAGACACTCAGCCGCTGCAGGTGGCCACATGGACGCCGGAGAGAGGATTGGTGCGCGCTTCACCACACTTCTTCCCACAAAAGTTTCTTAAGTAATTTCGTCCTGTAATCAGAGAGAGAGAGAGAGAGAGAGAGAGAGAGAGAATGTATGGCAAGAGGTTTTAATAATACTCCAGTAGTTGGGAATCTTCGAGTCTTCAGTTCTAAAAGACCACTCAAGCACTGTTTACTCCCGACATCTTTCAGACTCATTCAGTCTTGGGAGGTCTTTATCTGTTATGTATGAAAAAGAAAGCCAAAGGTTGCAGACTAAAAAGTGTTCTTTCCAGGAAGTAATGTAATAAAAAAGGGCATAATCAAGATCTGAGCCGGATCCACGTCCGTGTTCGTAAGATGAGGCCATAAATTACGCCCGCCTCAACAAAGCCCGCCGGTTGAATCTCGCTCAGCCAAGAGCTTATACAAGTGGACCTTTGGGACGATTAACTAAACACGGATTCTTTCTCTTGTCAGCTGTTTGACTCCCTAAAGTAAATACAAAGTGCGTTCATCGACTAGTACAGAAAAGAACACAATCATCTCAGTATTTGTTTTAGCTGACTTCACCCCACTTTGAGGTGGGAGAGGAGGTTTGGATGATGATGATGATGATGATGATGATGATGAAAGAAAACAATACTCGTACTCCCAGCCCTACAGAACCTGTCAGAAGACGTCCCAGCATTTCCAGTAACGAGGCAATAAACTGTCATGAGATTTAAAGAAATATTAGTGATAGGATTTTTTTTTAATACAAACATTACTTTTATTCTCGTTTGGTGCTTTGAAGGGAATACTGGTGGTACCAGTTTCCTAATGAAACTTCCTTATTTGACTAAATCCTTGCTCTAAATTGTTTATCACTTGCACTGTTCTAAGTCTTAATGTCTTTCCTAGCTTTTTCATACAGCACTGAACTCAGGTGATTACTCTTCTAACACTAGACTGGCTTAGTCCCATAGAATCAGCAACAACACTCTGGAATGGGCCATTGGCATAAAATTTAGCAGTCAGTAACTGAGTGTATGTAGGGGCATGAGAATCCCTTGTTGGATAACCAGTTAAGTGATGCAGGTCTTCGCACAAATTAATGTTTCTTGGAAAGGCACCAACGGAATCTTGATAATGTTCATCTGACGCAAGGAGAAGGTCAAAAGGATCTCTATTTTTCTTTCCTGACGTAAACGCCGGAGAGCAAAATATGCAGCCACAACCGCAGTCACTACCTTACACTGAAATTAATGTGATCTCCATTTACTTTATGCAGTTCAGGGCAATTTATCTTTCATAAATTTTCGTCGGGATATTTTATGCACGGTACTTCGTAAATTAGGAGGGGTTGGGAGATATTCGAGCTTCTAGCTCCGTCCGTTATTGCACGTACAACAAAATGAGCTAACCTGAACTGCCGTACCCTAACTATACAAAACCTAACGAAATCAATTCCGACCTAATCAAAGTAAAACGTAGATATCATACCAAAGGGAGATAATTTAACCAAATCTGACCTTCCCAGACAGGACTTCAGCTAACTGTAATGTACGGTATATATCATAACAGATTGAGATGACCCAATCTAACCTAACCTAACCGAAAGACGTACACTAACTTTAATGCAGATGTCATAATTTAAAATATATTTCTAAAGGACGTTTATAGAAGAGAAAAATACTTAGAACCCCATTATACGGTATAAATGATAAGCATAGTAATTTCAGTGTTGGTGAACTGAGTGTAGTTTCGAAATACTACACTTCTCACACTGATACTGAAGTGTCTCTTACTGCTCGAGCGGCCTGATGGAAGGTTTCCCTCCGTCTACACCATTATACACATTCCTACTCTATTTACTAGTGACTGAGAATTCTCAGGCTTTCGTAGTGCACAAAAAGAGATCAAGCCACTTCTATTATCCTTGTACCAGTTCATTAGTGCTTTAATATAGAGTGGGAGAGAGCCAGAGGCTATCGACAGGTCAAGGAGTTATGTAAATGATAAACACATTGTCCATGTTGTGGCGTAGGTTAAGGTATGTCCTTTCTGCAATGAACTTGCGACGCCAAAGCTCATGCACGGTGATGCTCATATCTACCTTAGTACCTTATCTTTAGGCGACGTTTTGAGATCCTAGGCCATAAATGTTGCGAATCAAATCCATGTTCACTCCAAGATGGATGGACACATTGCACTTAAAAGACTGGAGGTCACACACTGAGGCACAAACAGCTTTAGAGGGACAGCTCGAGGGTTATCCTGCTGCAAGTATGAAGGGCTGGGAGTATCGATTAATACAGAAAGTGGATGAAAGTGCCATGCTGGACGATTGCTGCATGAAATGGTACTACTGAACAGAATAGCGAATACTGAGACACTAGAAGATAAAATTATACAACACTTCTGGCTAGACAAAGGTTGTAGGGCAGTGGCTCCCAAACCCACGGTCGCGATCCAAAGGAGGGTCGCAAGGATGTTCCCTAGGGTCGCAAGGTGGTTTGAAAAAAAAAAATAAATTAATTAAAAAAAGAGAAAGTTAAACGTACTAAATCGTGCAAATACTGTATATTTACATCACAATTTTGGAATATAAAGCATCATTGAGACTCTTGAAACAGGAAAATAGTTGTGAATAATGAAGCATCAATGATTGTATGAAATTTCCTAACGTACTCAAATCTGTTCATGTCCAATACTTGTACGCCGAGGCGGCTGGCGCCTGCCACAATCGCAGTTTCGTTTCTTCTGGCATTGCTGTGTTAGATGACTTAGGTGCTATGATAGCCTAAGCAGTTATCATAACGTAAGTTTTGTTTGCCTCTTTACTTTTTTTTTAATTTACTGTGATTGTCAAACTAATTAAGGAGTAGAACAGCCGTTTAATAGTTTAATAGAGGAAACAGCTTGAGCCTGGAAATTCTCACTCAAGAAAGAAAACTTCCTAAAGATAAACTTTATTGTTATGACTGGTGTGATATGGTTGGTAATTTCTGCATGATTGTGTTTTACAGTTAAAGTTATTGAGTATACGGGTGAGCGTTTGTCAGTAAGTACACAAGTATGTGATAGATCAGTGTATGGTGCAGAGATGGGTTATTCATATTCGGTAATCGTCTTTGAATGCATTCAAATAAAGTATTTATGGTTAGTTAGGAATAGAAGAAGGGAAAGACGAGAGGAAGGAGTAGTTGTAAGGAGAGTGGAATGGTTACAAGAGGATGAGAAAAAGGCAGAGTATAAGAGTGAAGTGGAGGAACGATTGGGCAAATATGAATTGGAGCAGATGGGAGACGTGGAAGGTGTGTGCAGGATATTTACAGAAGAAATATGTGCAGCATGTGATGTGCTGTGTGAAAGGAAGAGAAGACGGAGGGGGGTGCAAGAAACAGCGTGGTGGACTGAAGAGGTGAAACAGGCTGTGGCACAAAAGAAGAAAGCATACAATGAATGGATGAGAAATAGGGGCGTGGAAGAAGTTGAGAGGCGGAAGAGAGAGTTATATGTAGAAAGAAAGAGAGAGGTGAAAAGATTAGTAAGAGAGAGTAAGAAGAGAGTGGACGAGGAATTTGGAAGGAATTTGAGTGTAAAGTGGAGAAAGTGGAGGGCCTGTAAGAAAATGTTCTGGAAAGAGGTGAAAAGAGTAAGACAGGGTGGAAGTGAAGTTAGCGGGGGAGTGAAAGATAAAATTGGTAGATTACTAGTGGAGAAGGGAGAAAAAGTGAGCAGATGGAGAGAACACTTTAAGGAATTGCTGAACATAGAGGATGGAAGTAATGCGAGTATAAGTGGCTGGGGAATGGCTGGGAGAAGGAGGGAGGTGAGAAGATAGGAAGAAATCAGTAGGATAGAAGTTGTGGAAGCAATGAAGAAAGTTAAATCAGGGAAAGCCCCAGGAACTGATGGAGTGTGTGGTGAAATGCTGAAGCATGGGGGAGAGATAGTAGTAGAATGGATGTGGAAGACGTGCTGATTGGCCTGGAAGGAAGGTAGAGTCCCGGAGGATTATTCCCTTGTACAAAAGAAAAGGGGAAAAAGAAGTGTGTGGTAATCATAAGGGCATTTGTCTTCTTAGTATAATAGGAAAAGTGTATGGTAGGATACTTATTGACAGAGTTAGAGAAAGAACAGAGAAATTAGTTGGAGAAGAACAGGGAGGCTTTAGGAAAGGAAGAGGTTGTGTAGATCAGATATTTATTCTTAGATCTTTAGTGGAAAAGTTTCTAGATTTGGGAAAGAAGTTGTATGCGGCTTTCATGGATTTGGAGAAAGCATATGACAGGGTGGATAGACAAGGATTATGGAAAGTGTTAAGAATATATGGAGTAGATGGGAAGTTGTTGAATGCGGTGAAGAGTATGTACGATGGTGCGAAGGCTGCAGTGCGTGTGGATGGTGAACTAAGTGAATTTTCTCTTTGAAAGTTGGGATGAAGCAGGGATGTGTCATGTCTCCATGGTTGTTCAATCTGTACATGGATGGGGTAATAAAAGAGGTACAAGGTAGGGTAGTGGATGTTGGAGTGACCCTGGTGAGAGAGGATAGTGTTTGGAAACTCCCTGTACTGTTGTTTGCAGATGATACTGTGTTGTTGAGTGAAGACGAAGGGGAGCTGCAAGGCTTGGTGGATGAGTTTGAGAGAGTGTGTAAGAAACGGAATCAAAAGGTGAATGTAGGGAAAAGTAAAGTGATGGTCTTTGAGAGAGGTGAAGTTAGTGAATGTACAGCGAGGTTGGATGGTGAGGAATTGGAAAATGTGAGTACGTTTAAGTACTTGGGTAGTGTGATGAGTAAGGATGGAGGTTTGGAGGGTGAAGTGCTTGAAAGGGTACAGCAGGGAAGAAAGGCTGCTGGTTCTTTGAAAGCAGTGATAAGAAACAGGGAAATGAACATGGAAGTGAAAAAGATACTACATGACAGTATTGTGATACCAACTCTAACGTACGGAAGTGAAGCTTGGACATTGTTGGAAGGACACAAGTCAAGAGTGAGAGCAGTGGAAATGAGTTATTTAAGAGGAGCCTGTGGAGTCACATGGAGAGACAGGCTGACGAATGAGGATATAAAGGAGCGTTGTGGTGTGGATGTGGATGTGATAGGAAGCGTTATGAGGAACACACTGAGGTGGTTTGGCCATGTGGAGAGGATGGAGGGTGAAAGACTGACGAAGAGAGTGTATGTGAGTGAGGTGGAGGGGGGAAGAGGGAGGGGGAGGCCGAGGATGAGATGGAGGGATGGGGTGGAGAGGTATATGAGAGAGGGGGGTGTGAGTTGGGAGCAGGGCAGTGAAATGGCGGGAGACAGGGCGACTTGGAGGCGATTAGTTTGTGGCCACCCCAAACGGGATTGAGGCGTCTGGCAATAGATAGATAGCATTCGAATTATACATATATCATGGAATTAGCATTAACGTTCAAATTTATGGGCAGAGTAATCATATTCACCTAATAATTATATACATAATTTGACGAATGGTAGCAGATTTGTTATCGGAAATTATCATCCATTTGCCTGCTAATTTCTGTTTGAAAGCATAGAGGGGCATACTGTACCGGCTGGTGTAGACACTGAATTCCACAGCTGATCAGGTTCCCGCGGCTGAGTCTCTGCTGCCACTTGCCGCCGAGATTGGTGGTGATAAACCTGTGAATCTGGATCAGAGGTAGCGTGCAGGTGAATCAGAAGAAAACTGGAGCACAAGTGTTTCTCTCTCTTTATTATGCCACAGAATAAAGATACAGCTGCGACAAGAGAAAGCAACGGAGTAGAGCGTCCCCTTCTAGCGAATGCTAAGAGTAATCTGATCTGCCTCTCTGCCACCATGGGAACCAGGCATAGGTGAGCAAATTTAGAGATGCCATATCTCTCAGACATAGAGAGGTATATATATATATATATATATATATATATATATATATATATATATATATATGAGTAGGTGTGAGTTACAACTCTACCATGCACATCCTACATCACAATATGGCAGTATTAATTGCATTAGGTGTATTAACACACACAGACACACACACACACACACACACACACACAATATATATATATATATATATATATATATATATATATATATATATATATATATATATATAATTTCCCCAAGACTAAAACATATGCATACTTTATATCCTTCTATCACTCTCTTTCACCCTCTCTATTTATGTCTGAAAATGCTAGCCTTTGCACGTCTGGGCTTTCATCCGGTTCCCACGCCACACTCACAGTGAAGTTGTATTTGGTTATTGATCTCATCACTATATTACATACTCTTCAATTATGAGTAAACACTCCTGTATGTAATATGTAAAAATAGTGTCAAACTTAAGTCATCGCGGAAATGACGTCAGCACCAGAACATTGCTCGGCCGCACCTTTTCGACGTCCCCGTCGACACTGTAGTCCTAACTACTGTGTAGCTTAACCAGTCTGTAGGGTAGGTAATTATTCAGGTAAGTCCACCTGCAATCCGTGAGAACGGACTCGTGGTTTTAGTGGGTTTCCCACTTTAAGGCCTTTCAGATAATAGCCCCAAACACAGACACAGGACAAGACCACAAGAAGTAGAATACCAATGCCAGGACCAAAATAGGAAGGAGGAAGGTATGAAGGAAGATAGGACAATACATATGGTTTTAAATCAGTCTTGTTCAAGTAGGTAACAAACTCTTCTCCATGTAACACATGAGACAGCCTGTTCACATTCCAAAAGGAAACATTGAATGAAGGTAGGAAGGGTCGTATCTGGGACAAGAAATTCATCGACAAAGCTAGATGTTGTTTATTAGGTAGAAGTACAGTCTCTTTACTGTGTAGCTCACAAAAATCGGGTGCAGCATAGTATCCGACTACCGTAAGGAACTGGTGCGGTGATGCACACGTCAGTGTTACGTCGTCTGTCTCAGGAAAGAAGAAATACTGTTTCGCATGTACATGAGCATGGAAAACTGATTTTAGTTGGATGGGTTGGAATTTGCAACGTTGCAGTGTAGAGGAAATGTTCGTGTCCAACAAGGCCATCTTACACTCCTCTACCTCTAACGGTATAAAGACAAAATTGAAAGCAGGACATACATGGATATCGAGAAAGGAAGCCTTATATTCTCAAACTCACCCACAGTCGTTTCTGCTATATACCCTATGTCATCAGACACAAGTAACACCTCTGTACCCTCATTCAGAATGACAAGTGTGTTGTTAGTAGTAGCAAAAGGGAAAGGAATGAACTGCCATGCATGGTATGTTATAGCATTCCTCATAGCTACAAAGATCAGGATGCCATCATGGGTCAGCTGGGCCTCCAATAGTGGGTAATAATGCTCCAGCTGATCCATACCAAGAATTGGCATAAGGCCATGCTTCACCATAGCTACGTCAAGAGCACTGATTAAAACATGAGTTGGAAGCAATAAAGCATTAACCCTATTCAAACTGCATCGACTAAGCCATCCACCATATTGGTTGCATGCAACTCCAAAGCAGTGACTGACTCATCGAGAACATGTAAGTACTCAGCGATTAACACCAAGTTAGTTAGGGCTGGTAGATTAGTGTGGATATTGTTCACAATTTCTACGAGATGGTTGGTAGTCACAATTATCTCGTTAGCCTTGTTAGTGAACTCACCTAGTTGCTCAAACGTGTGTACGATTAGCCTGTTATTTGCCTTAGCCGCCAATGCCAAATCATGCATCTGTCTGCCCAGTTGCACAACGTCCTTGCCTAGTGCCGTACCAAACAGCTTTTGAGACAGGATACGTAGAAAGTCCACAAGTCCTTTCTTAGTACGTGCATGGACATGCTGGGAAAGATCAGAATCTGTATTAGGTAAAGTGACATGCAATTTAGTAAGCCTGTCTAAGAGCCTATCTATATGTTCAGTTTGAAGTCCGAGTACAAAATTTAAGGCTTGTAGGAAAACTTCACTGTTCAAGTCCATCAGCTGCTGTTTCAGGTCAGGTAATTTCCCTATCTCCATCAGCTGCTGTTTCAAGTCGTGTTACTTCCCCATCTTAACACTTGGTGTTTTAGGTGAAACAATCCCTCAAAAGCACCTTTAACAGTGTCTGTAGCTCGGAGATAGTCATCCATCGGGTAGTGCACACAGACTGCATCCTCTACCATCACGACTTCTCCTAGTGGGCTCTTCAGTGCTCCTGGCATCGATACAGTCGTGTCTGTTGTCGTTCCATAGGTCCACCCCAACCAATGCGAGAGGAGTACAAGACACAGCCACATTTCTGCAAGAGAAGATACTCCCTTAATCGCCCTAGGTGTGGAATTGTAGCTTGCTGCGATATTCTTGGTTAGGGACAGGTACAGATGACGACATAGACTGCGACAAAAGCAGAGGGGACAACATATCAGATGATTGGTTAGTTAGGCCTAGCTCATGACTAACTGGCGTGATCCTGTCAGCATGTACTGTCTCCTGAGTTCCACTTGCATCATTCCTTATTTTATAGGTATGTCCATGCACTCTTTCCATAATTGCTCATGGCCCACGGAACTTAATGTTGAGCTTAGAAGTTCTTTCAGGAGTCTGGACCATCACCTTCTGGACTATCTCCAATGTCTTTTCTCTACTACCTTTGTGTTGTTTCACCATCATCTCCGCTCCTGAGGCTTTTAATCCTTTCCGTACTTCACTATGTATGCGTTGAAATTTTGCAAGTTGGACCTTGTTGTAGTCCTCAGTATTGTACACCGGAGGATGAGGTCCAGCTAGCAAATCATAGGGTAACACTTTCTCTTCCCCATACGGGAAGCAATGAAGAGATTTCCCAGTTGATGAATTGTCTGAGGAGTTTATGGCCGTTGCTACGTGCCATAACCAGTCCTGCCAGTTACTCTCCATAGAGTTGATCGGTGGTCTCAAGACTTCCAATATCTTCCTGTTTGTCCTCTCCACAAGGCCATTGCTCTTGGAACTGTAAGGCGTAACAAAGACATGTTTTACCCCATACGTATAACAGATTTCCTGTAACACCTGGTTACGAAATTCACTGCCATTATCGTTGATCAATACCATAGGTGTTGTGTATGGACAAATCACCGAGGTTACAAAAGCATACACCACCTCCTCTGCAGTTTTCGGCTGTAAAGGTGCTAAAACAGTGAATCGTGAAAAATAGTCCACTGCCACCAATACATTGCTTGAGCCTTGATGAATTTTTAGCAACGCCAACAGATCAATGGAGACTGTATCCCAAGGTTCTTCCAGTAGAGGATACTCCAAGACGGAAGTTGGAGGTCCAGTCATTCCTCTTATTTCCGCGCACTTGATACATTGACTAACATGGGCTTGTATGTCCTTCCTTCGGCCAATAGTACTTCCTTCTTGCCTCAAGTATGCGTCTGTCGAGTCCAGGATAACCCACTTGAGGCAAGTCATGGACCAACTATAACACGGCTTGCTGTACAGTAGAGCAGCAGGAACAACCAATTGATACACAGTGCACTTGCCAATGATTTCTTATACAAGAGACCTTGTTGAAGGTGGAAGCGAGTCATTGGTACTGGAAGTTCAGGTAGACAAGTCTCGTTGCCAGACTCCAATTCATAGTTGAGACTACATCACATCCTTACGTTGTTCCGCTTTTACCGTGTCCGGGGAATACCCAGTGAGAGGGATATGCTCAGATATGGCAGCAGCAATGTTTCTACTCAGCGCATTGGTAATGACATTTTGACAGCCCGATAAATATCTGACTTCAGGGTCAACCTCCATTACCTTGCTGTACCAACGCACGACCTTACTGTGCAGGTTCCTCCCTTTGAACAAGTCACGTATGGGGGCATGGTCAGTTAAAACAATTATCCGGTAGCCAAAGATGATATCCCAGAAATGTCCTAATCTCCACATGACTGCTAATGTCTCCAAGCGTGTCGCTGAGTAATTCTTTTCTGGGGGTTGTAGTGCCCAACTGGCATACACAATGGTGTGTGCTTTGCCTTGCTCATCCTTTTGCTGTAACATCACTCCCAGACCCGAACCTGAGGCGTCCGTGCACAGATAAAAAGGTTCAGTATAATCAGGAAATGCTAACACAGGTGCCTCAGTCATGGCTTTTGTTGAGGTCATTGAAGCTTTTCTCATCCGATTTTCCCCATTTCCATGCAGCATCCTTCTTGAGTAGCGCCGTTAACGGTGATGCGATAGCAGCATATCTGTGGACAAAGCTTCTATAGAAGCCAGTGAGCCCGAGAAATGAGCGAACATAATCCTTGGACCTGGGTGTAGGGAAAATTATCATGGTAATAATCTTATCCAGAAGAGCCTTTATGCCATCACTGTCAACTAAGTGCCCTAAAAATCTAACACTTGACTTCAGGAATTCACACTTTGACGACTTGATTTTCAGGCCCGCGGACCTGAAGGTTTCCATCACTCGTTTTAACTTATTAAAGTGAGTGTCCATGTCTTTGCTCTCAATTATCAAGTCATCTAGATACGCCAAGACATCCTGACCTAACATGCCACCAAACAACTGATTTATCATCCTCTGAAATGTCAAAGGATCCTTACTCAATCCAAAAGGCATCTGGAGAAATTCAAAGTGCCCATGCTGAGTGCTGAAGGCAGTGATGGGATGAGACTCTTTAGTCAGCTCCACCTGCCAATACCCTGATGCTAGATCCAGGCAGGTGAAAACGGTATTTCCCTTACCCAGGGACTGTAGTAAGTCTCTGAGATGCGGAATCGGAAAACAATCCAGTATGGTTACTTCGTTCACCTGCCGGAAATCCACAACAGGTCTCACACCACTGTCCTTTTTAGGCACCAGAAAGAGCGATGATTCCAAGGTGAGGAAGAAGGCTGAATGAGTCCATCATGAAGCATTTCAAGTTCCTCCTCCACTGCTGTGCAGTATACGGTATGCAGGCACATATATCGGATTTGTACCAGGGCAAACCAATATGATGCTTCACCTTGCCCATTCTACCTGGTGGTTCTCCTGGAAGTGCCACTACGTCGGAGAATTCTTTAACCCGCCCCATCCCGTCAACGTATGGGTACATTGCAACGATTTGCATTTGCCAGTCCCAGCGACGAACTGGTACGTCATGCAATTGCAAGGTCCCTAATTTGCACAATTTTCAATTTTTGCACGTGATTTTTCGTATGTATACACGGGACACCTTCCTCTATTCCTCTACAAGATCCCAAGCAGGGACAATGCCTTACACCGCATAACCTCCCCCCTCCCCCCGTCATGCCATTGTCTCTGCAATTCACCTGTTACCAGTGACCTGGCCAATAAAGACATTCAGGGCCAGAGTGATTCCCCAATCGATGACAATGTGGAGGACAAGGTTTACTTAGCATTACAGGAAGAAACAGTCAGAAATGATGATCAGGTAATGTGGGAAAAAAAAGGTCATGAATGGTGATTAGTTACTGAGTGAAACAATGCTTATAATGCCTATATTACTGCTTGAAAACCAATATACTCTCATACTACATATAAATTCGTACCAAGTAAATAAATAAATACCGTTTATGAGTGGATAAAATAGTTACCCTCCCATAGAACTCGTTTTCTTTGGTGCCAGCATGTTAGAAAACCCAGTCAGGTAAGAAGGAACTCCTACCTGGATTGAGTATTTTAAACCTTAGGTGAGCAATTTCTCTATGAATTTTTGATGTTTCTCACCAAAAGTGAAGGTTTTAGCCAAAAATTTTTTTTTCGAAAATACCTCAGGACTGGGGGATGTTGGAGAGGTGGAAATCCTCGGGACATGACGGGTTAAGAAATGCTAGCAATCATGCTTTATGATTAACATTGTCTGTTACCTTCATGTATTGTCCGAGTAAACTTCCTCTCCCTCGACATGTAGGCTCCGACTGAGTCGTTGTTTGCAGTGTAACTACTGGAGAGATCACTGGTACATCGTCGACTTCCTTTACGGGGGCATCATACTCGTAGCATATCAAGTTGCCTACATAACAACCATCTCTGAGCTTAACTGCAACACCATATTTGCGATGAAGAGGGACGTCTTTTGGTGTTGTCCAACACTGCTCAGGGTGGACTCCAGAAACAATGCCTTATGTTTTACGGTCTCCGATAAGCATGCCAAATCAGTTCCTGATAACATGTCAGGTACTCAGACAGGAATTTTTCAGACAGTCCGACTGGGCAAGTGGTGATTCCCACTCACTATAGCCTTGACCTGCTTCCAGCCCATACTCTCCGTTTCATGTTCATCTGGTGATTCACTTGACACTTCACCTGTCGGGGTAACAACTGGTTGGATGGCTACTTGTTGGCCACTAGTATCTCCAGCCTTGGTTGCTGAGGGAACAAGGCCCACAGACTCCTTCCCATTATAGGAAATGGAATGTCTCTGAGGGTGTATAATCACATTATTCTCCTCCATGGACTCAAGGACCAATAACCCATCAGCTGGCAAAGGGAAGTCATCAACCACATAGAATGTAGCACATAATACCGGAGATCATTTACCTGTCCTCAGTGTCAGTGGTACCTGGCTTACGATCATCATTTTACTCCCTGTCACACCTGTCAAAATCACATTGGGTGCTGACAACGTCCAATGTGCATGAGACATCAGATATCTTAGTCTTTCTAGCGCTGTACTAGAAATAATATTTGCACGTTCCCCGGTGTTGGCCTTTCCTTATAATCCAAGGAATTGACAGTAGATCCACCTATTTTATAGCTGCAACACACGCATCAGTGGATCGTATGATTCTTCGGGTTACTTCTGCGTGTGGCTCTGATCTTCCCCTGAATTAGCCTTGTTACTCAGTTGTTCCCTGTTGGCAAGAACAATGTGGCAATAGTCCGATGAATGAGGACACTGCCCATGTATGACACACCATCTTCGTACCTTTGGTTTTGTAGCCTTGGCTTGGTTATGCCGTGGTGGACTAGTACTTGGTTGTTTGTTGCATGACTGCTTTCCAGGACTAGGCCCAGACGTGGCGGTTAGGTTGGCCTTGGCTGCCTGGTGTGCTGCCTTTTTAGCCTGCCAACACTTTTTATCAATATGACCAGCCTTCTTGCACACAGTAGAGAATTTACCAGCAGGGTTTTGTTTCTCTGTGTGCATGGCTAAAACAGTTCCACCACCCTCTCCTTCTGCCTTTGCCTTTAAATTGAAGTTCAAGTCATGAAGAGCTATTTCAAGAGGTCTTTCTGTCTGCCTAAGTACCTTATCCCGCCTAGCAGGGGCCAAACAAAGCAAGTACTGGAGGAACTGTGGAAGTCGAGCTTCTCTCTCATAAGACAGTCCCCAAGCCATGTCTCCCCAGCCTGAAGTTAGCAAGGCTTTGTTAGCTTCTGCAAAACACTTGCCCTCCTTTGCGAGAGCTTGGCCTTCGTTACAGTTTGGATACTGCTGTGCCCTGTTTACTAACCAAAACACCCAAGCGTCTGGTACATAAGAGTCACTTTCAAGTGTTGATTAAGGCTTCCTTAAACTTCTCATATTCTTGAGCACTGGGACCAGTTTGAAAAAAAGAGGCCCCAAGCATTTCACCCACTTGGAAATCTGGCTTAATATGAGCTTTAACATGCCAAATCATCTCACCATCACTAGCAAGCTTCAGCCTATGTATCTGAGTCTCACAATCCCTTAGGAACCTATATATGTCATATTCATCCTCCCCAGTAAACTGCATAGTCGGCTGTGCTGTGGGTAACACCTTATACAGTCTGAGTTTAACCCGTCACGTCCCGAGGTTTTCCGCACCTCCGACATCCCCCAGTCCCGAGGTATTTTCGAAAAAAAATTTTTTGGCTAAAACCTTCCCTTTTGGTGAGAAACATCGAAAATTCATAGAGAAATCGCTCACCTGAGGTTTAAAATACCCAATCCAGGTAGGAGTTCCTCCTTACCTGACTGGGTTTTCTAACATGCTGGCACCAAAGAAAACGATTTCTATGGGAGGGTAACTATTTTATCCACTCATAAACGGTATTTATTTATTTACTTGGTACGAATGTATATATATGTAGTATGAGAGTATATTGGTTTTCAAGCAGTAATAAAGGCATTATAAGCATTGTTTCACTCACTAATTAATCACCATACCTGACTTTTTTTTGCCACATTACCTGATCATTATTTCTGGCTGTTTCTTCTTCTAATGCTATGTAAACATTGTCCTCCACATTGTCATCAATTGGGGAATCACTCTGGCCCTGAATATCTTTACTAGCCAGGTCACTGGTAACAGGTCCTTTGCCAAGACAATGGCGTGAGGGGGGGAGGGGGGAGGTTTGCGGTGTAAGGCATTGTCCCTGCTTGGCATCTTGTAGAGGAATAGAGGAAGGTGTCCCGTGTATACATACGAAAAATCACGCGCGAAAAATGAAAATTGTGCAAACTAGGGACCTTGCAATTGCACGACGTACTGGTACGTTGCTGGAACTGGCAAATGCAAATCGTTGCAACATACCCATACATCGACGGGACGGGGCGGGTTAAGGGTGACTGAGCAGTGAAACGGCCTTGTGATTCCCTAACTGGCACTACAGGAGGTAAGGTTTGAGGTATAGCAGTGGTAAGATTAGTGGTTGCCTTATTATGGACTTGCCACACAGGAGGAGGATTAACCTGGGTTTGCATGTCAACACTGTTAGTACTCAGGCTCCATGGATTAGCATAAGGAGCATTAGGAAATAAATGGTATTGCCCTTGCTGTCCAAAAATTTGTGGGCTACTAAACATGTTTGATGTGGAAGTGGGTACGTTAGTGGTTAAATTAATATCAGAGATTAGTGGACCTTGTGGGTTAGAGTGTCCAAGGGTGTTATTGCAGCCTGTTTGTCAATGTTCACAGTCTCCTTTGCACTAGGTGTGCCTTCATCAGTAAGACTAGTGGCCATTTCGGACGAAATTTGACGCTCAGGCATTGTCTGATAGGTACGATCAGAACGCAAGTGCAAAGTGTTCAAGTCCTCTTCACTATCCAGTTCCCTAGAAGTGTCCTGGCTAGCTTCAAAATTCCCAAGATTACCTTCACTCATATCATCTAATGAATACTTTTGTCCAACTTCTCTATCCAGTCACGTAACTCTATGTCTGATTTGGATGAATCTAATTCAATAGACTCCATTTCCGACTGTTCCTGTCCCAAAGAGACAGCTGTTTCCTCAGTTGGTGGTTGTTTTGTATCTCCTTTAATCTTTCGTCCCCACTTTTTCAACTTATCCATCTAATCTTTGCCAGCAACAATTCCCTTCCCAGTCGCAGGATTTTTATTTTTTTATTTAGGTTCTTTATTTACCATTTAGTACAAGCCCCAACACTCTGGGGAACACTGTCCCTGAAGGCCAAACAGGGAGGGGTGCATGAGGAAAACAAAAACGGTATCATAGGGCATAGAAAGTACAGAAGTAATTATCATTAGAAGCACAATAATGAACAAAGACATACAGTGGTACACACATGGTACAAAGATGTCACAGTAATTATCATTGCATGTTTTTAATATGGGTGAGGTGGTACATAGATACACATGTATGTACATACATATGCAGATTGAGAGGCACATATGCATAAATGCTGTTACGTGCCAGTCCCCGCACTGCCACAGGCTCCAACAGCAGTAGTACAGTACAGGAAGGACATTGCCCAGTGAGTTGTTCTTCCTATGGTCAGCCTTTAGGTGTGCAGTACACAAAATCAGCTGAGGCAAAAATAAATACTGGCTCCTTAAAATTCAATGTCATTATTTTCTCAGTAATTCCACTTAATGCTTTCCAACTTCACTGTTCTCACAAGCACTGGAGCTATACACACTTTACTGCTAATACACTTAATGCTGAGCAACACTTTACAGTTATTACACTTAATGCTTGACACTTGACTGTTTTCTCAAGTACCAGTGATATACAAACTTCAATAACCCATCACTGTTTGCCACTGTTTTCACAAGTACCAAAAATATACAATCTTCACTGACACTGACACTGCATAGTCAAACCAAAACCGACTGCATTTCACTCAAACTGACTTGACACCTGACTAAACTTGTAATAATCTCTACCTCATCTTATATAAGCTTGCATTATTTGAGAAACGTCTACATTTTACGAGTATACTCTCGACGGGCAACAGTTGCCAACTAAGACACATCAAAACATGCAGAGTTGTCTCACATTACATAACACCCTAAATCATTAACCATACGAACTTAACCTGCCGCGTGCCAGTGCCATTTTAAAACGGTCTGTCATAATTCCGCCCCCAGTGCCAGTGCTGTTTTAAAATGGTTTAAAATAAAAAAAACTTCACTGTGACTGCATTTTTGAAGATTCGCGGGTAAAAATTGGCAGGCATGTAAGGTAACTGTTCCTCTACCATCCCTCAGGCTATCAAGGCCATACACTCACTTGCTCCCCCTCCCAAGCTCGCTCTGCTCACTCTGCCTGTGTGCCTCACCCAGTGCTGTACCTAGTGAAGGCATTGTGTAAATATTTTCATGTAAGTGTAAGTTGTAAATATTTTCTTGTAAGTGTAAGGAATATAATAGTGAAGTCAAGTTGTAAATACCTTCTTGTAAGTGCCAAGACTGTACGTAATGAAGTCAGGTTGAACCTATCTTCAAGTAAGTGTAAGATAATGCATTCACAGTGAGAATGACATGCAAATTGTGATAGATGCTGAAGTAATAAGTAATCAGAAAAGTGTACTGAACATTGCCATACCTTCCCAGCATAAATACCTGAGTATACCTTACATAGAAAACGGCTTTCTCTCATGTACGTGGTGAGTGTGAAAGAGTGGCTATACCTGTACACGAGTATGTGGGATTCAATAAAATTCATTTCCGAGCCTCGGTGAGCATTGTAATGGTGAAAACCGTTGTTTCCACATCAAAATCTATCATTTTAGCCAAAAAGTAACAGGTCGAAAAATGACCGGCACTGGGGTGACCCATAGGGCTAAAAATAGCCGGCATGCACCGGGTTAAACTACATAATTTAACAAGCAATCACTTAAAACATTATAGAGGAAAAGAGCACAAATATTAATGCATAACTTACGAAATAACTATGCTTACAAACAGCAGGTTAACTGGCAACTCTCTCGTACCAGAACTTATGGTACAATAAACGTTTTGAAGGTACGAGACTACCAAACTGGCAATCCCCTTTCATAACAATACATATACATATATATCTATACATATATGTATATATTCACACACATGTAGCCATAGACATACTGCATGTACAGGATAGGTACGCAGGTATAGAGATATGGGTATGTGTACAGGCATGCAAACATATACATATGCAACATGCACATATATATGATATATTGATATATACACAGACAGGGATATATATATATATAAAATCTCGTCAGCCATTTGAGTGTCTACTGCAGGACTGGCCTATCCCTACCGAAGTGGGGACAATACAGCCAATGTATCTCTACCAAGTGGCTTAGGCTGTCTAGTAGAGATTGTATGTAGGGTGAGAAGTGCTTGTAAGAGTAACTGAAGTGTTGGAGTGGCTTTGGATGTGTGTGTAGTCTGTGAACCAAAAGTAATCACCCAGCACTACTCGACTGGCTGCAAGCCTACTTAACAGTATGCAACACTGGTTCAACCACAACACCCCTTGTGTCCGCCAATGCAGTACGTGGCCTGAAGAACACTCCCAAAGTTTATTACTCTGGCGGAGCGCGAACCCTCGTTCTTCAGTGTATGAACAAGCACACTTTACCACTGTACCACAGAGGCTCCATATATATATATATATATATATATATATATATATCTATATATATATATATATATATATATATATATATATATATATATATATACTGTATATACATATACACCCTAAGTAGATACATGTACATAGTCACATACACAGGTAAGTAGATAGAAAAAAACATGATATGCATTAGATTACCTCTTGGTTCAAAATCCCAGCACTGGGACAGTACTGTACAAGCACATGCACCGATGTGTGCGTGTGTGCACGTATGTGCGTGGACAACACACACACACACACACACACACACACACACACACACACACACACACACACACACACACACACACACACACACACACACACACACTTCATGAATGGAGTAGTACATGGCAAATGGAATTCAATGTGGACAAGTGTCATGTAATCAAGTTTGGTAAAAGTGGAAAAAGACCTGATTGGGATTATATGTTAGAAAATAAAACCCTACACACATCAGAAAGAGAGAAGGACCTAGGTGTGATTATCAATAACAGACTATCTCCGGCTGACCACATCAGTGAGAAGGTACGGAACATGTATACGCTGCTTGTAAATATAAGAATAGCATTCACATACATAAATGAAGACATGCTAAGAAGGATAATAATATCATTCATCAGACCAACCCTGGAGTATGCATCAGTAGTCTGGAGTCCTCATCTCAAAAAACACATAGATAAGATTGAAAAAGTTGAAAGGGCCGCTACAAGATGGATACCAAGCTTAAGGGATCTAAGCTACGAAGAACGACTAAATAAACTGAATCTACCAACACTACAGGAGAGAAGGAAAAGAGGTGACATGATAATGCTATATAAATGCATATCAGGGAAGGAGAAAATAGACATAAATGATTACTTAACATATGGGGAAGCATCAGCAAGAGGACGCTGCAAAAAACTGCATAAGAAGAGAGGTGATAAAGACGTGAGGAATATTCAGTTTCCCAAACAGAGCAATTGATCAGTGGAATGCACTACCGAATGAAATAGTGTGTGCCAAAACAATTCACAAATTTAAGGATAGGCTTTGTACAATATATTTGGTTTAAGACACGGGACAGTACGAGCTTGACTCATTCCTGTAAAGATACAATTAGGTAAGAACAATTAGGTAAGAAAACACACACACACACACACACACACACACACACACACACACACACACACACACACACATACACACCAAAAGTCAGATCATTGTCCCAGTGCCAGGGCATTACAATGAAAGGAATTCGGGGTGAAGGGTGAGAATGTCTTCGAGTACATCAAATTTAGACTGACACAAATAGATTAGTTATGGCTTAGCAATAGAGAGCAGGATACAGACAAGATACATAGAAATCAACAATTTAAAGGGAGGACTGGGAAACCTCTATTTTTCACACATTTCCTTACTACCATGTGCTGATCAGAGAGTGTATGTCTTGTGGAATCATATGCTTGTACCCTAACCTAGGTGTATTCAGATGTTGCTGAAATCCAGGTAGATCCGCACTGCAACTCCACGGGATCCGCACACACTCGCCAGGTCTCATCTCTCCCGGCCACACTGAGGCGTTGTCTCCTCACTCGCCTCGAGCTGACTGTCACGGCTTGCTCTGCCTCACACCTCACCAGGGTTGCCAGATGCCCTCGGATGACGTCACCCCTCTCCGCTCTGGCCTCGATCTCTCTCTCACAGAGAGAGAATCTATCTCACCAGAGGCACTAGAGATAGAGATGATTATCTGAGAGAGCGAGCTCAGTACTCTGATTTTTTTTTTGCTCTCACTTTCTATCCATTATCTCACTCTGCAATTTGTCCCTTTGCAAAAGTGGAATTAGAATTTGCTGTTGTTCACCTGAAATTAAGATATAACACGAGCAGTTCCAAGGGTGTTCACTTCACATAAGTGTCCCTTTTGGCACCATTCGTATCCCAGCACTGGACCACCAATTTATGTGTACCGGCTGGTGTAGACACTAAATTCCACAGCTGATCACTAAGTTCCCGCGGCTGAGTCTCTGCTGCCACGTGCCGCCGAGATTGGTGGTGAGAAGCTTGTAGCGAGCAGGTGAATCAGAAGATAACTGGAGCAGATGTGTTTCTATCTCTTTATTATGCCACAGAATAAAGATACAGCTGCGACAAGAAAGAAAGCAACGGAGTAGAGCGTCCCCCTCTAGCGAATGCTAAGAGTAATCTGATCTGCCTCTCTGCCACCATGGGAACCAGGCACAGGTCAGCAAATTTAGAGATGCCATATCTCTCAGACATAAAGAGGTATGTACATAAACATGTATGTACTTAAATATATGTATGTACTTAAACATATGTATGTACTTAAACATATGCCTACTTTATATCCTACTATCACTCTCTTTCACCTTCTCTATTAACACCTGAAATTGCTAGCCTTTCATGTCTGGGCTTTCATCCCGTTCCCACGCCACACTCACAGTGAAGTTGTATTTGGTTATTGATCTCATCACTGTATTACATACTCTTATGTTATGAGTAAACATTCATGTATGTAACATGTAAAAATAGTGTGAGACTTAACTCATCGTGGAAATGACGTCAGCACCAGAGCAATACTCAAATACAGTTTTACCAGAATAATTCTGTATTTATGTTTATGATTATTATTATTATTATTATTATTTTTATTATTTGATTATTATTATTATTATTATTATTATTGTTATTACTATTATTATTATTATTATTATTATTATTACTCAGTAGTAGTAGTAGTAGTTGTAGTAGTAGCAGTAGTAGTACTGGCAGCATTTGTTGTACTGATGAAGTTTTAAAGAATTATTTATACTAGTGATTTCTAATTTTCGATGTCTCCCAATGTATAAATAATGTATGTTACACTACGTTTGTAATAAATATATATATATATATATATATATATATATATATATATATATATATATATATATATATATATATATATATACCTAGGCTCCTTCCCCCAAGGAAAGGGAGGTAGCCGAGACAGGACGACACACTCCCCATTACTCATCCATTCAAACACATTTATTCGCATCTTAACCCCAAAGGGGAGAAGGAACAGATCCTCACCGCATCACACCGCACAAGGGTCAACTGCAAAGTGCAATCAGTGACATCCGCAGCAGGGCCCGACAGCAGAGCTTGTTTACCCCTGCCACATCATAATAAACCCATCCCCTTACCCGCACCTGACTTGACTAGCTGATCAGACCAAATGCGGGAGAACATCCCCTCAGGGTTGTGTCATCATTTATTCATTCACAATTTCTCTCCATTTATTTCTGTCACGCACAGTCACTCTTCCTTGCTCAACAGACATCCCTCTCACATCCAGCGCTCTCTTCACACTGTCCATCCATCCTATTCGTGGTCTCCCTCTCAGCCTCTCACATCAGAGCTAGTTACCTTTTTCACCAATCGCTCATTATCCATTCTCTCCATATGCCCAAACCATCGCAACACCCTCTGCTCAACTCTACCAGCCATCTCCCGAACAACTCCAGTTCTCCTTCGCACTTCATCATTTCACACTCGATCCATACGCGTCACTCCACACACACTCCTCAGACACCTCATCTCCATTACATTCAAACTTTTCCTCTCTGCTACACCCATATTCCATGTTTCAGCCCCATATAACGCAGTCGGTACCACAACACCCTCATACAGCCGTCTCTTCACATCCATTCTAAGTGAACGACATCGAAACACTTTCTTCATTCCTCCCAGCACCTTACCTACTTCATTCATTCTAAACTTCACTTCTGCATCTATTCTTCCATCCATAGCAACATGTGACCCTAAATATTTAAAACACTCTACCTCCTCAAGCAACTCACCATTCAAAACTATATTCATCCCCCTACCATCTACCATCCTCTTACACTTCATCACTTTACCCTTATTCTCATTTACTTTCAATTTCCTCCTTTCACAAACCCTTCCAAACTCCTCTACTAACTGTCTCTATCTCTCCTCTGAATCAGCCACCAGTGCAGTATCATCTGCAAACAGCAGCTGCTTCAGATTCCACTCTCCACCATCAACATTCACCAGACTCAGACCTCCACCTAAAACTCTTGCATTCACCTCCCTTACAACACCATCCATATAAATATTAAACAACCAAGGCGACATCACACATCCCTGTCGCAGCCCTACTCTCACGGGAAACCAATCACTCACAGCATTACCCACTCTTACACACGCTCTACTATTTACATAAAAACTCTTCACCTCTTTTAGTAACCTACCATCAAGTCCATACAATCTTAAAACAGTCCACAAAGCCTCCCTATTAATTCTTCGTACACTTTCTCTAAATCCATGAATGCCCAAAACACATCCTTGCCTTTCGCTAAATACTTTTCACACACTTGTCTCACAGCGAACACCTGATCCACACATCCCCTCCCTCTCCTAAAGCCACACTGCTCATCACCAATCTCTCCCTCTGTACCCTCTCTAACTCTCATAATTAACACTCTACCATACACCTTACCTACAACATTCATCAGACTTATACCCCTAAAGCTAGTACATTCATACTTATCACCCTTGCCTTTATGCAACGGGACCACACAAGCACTTTCCCAGTCAATTGGCACCATACCTTTCACAAAGCACACATTCAACAATCTTACTAACCAGTCAATAATGGTCACTCCACCACCCTTCAGGCATTCCACAGCACACCCATCCATACCTGCAGCTTTCCCTGTTTTCATCTCCTTTACTGCCTTCTCCACTTCCTCCTTCGTGATCAATGAATCATTCAACTCTCCCAACACATTTATTCCTTGCACCCTTCCATCCGCCACAATCTCAGCCACCCTTTCATTCACTACATTTAACAATCTTTCAAAATACTCTGCCCATCTCTTCCTTACTGCATCGATCTCAATTAACATCCTTCCATATATATATATATATATATATACTGTAAATCTATCTGTCTATCTATCTATCAATATCTATATCTATATCTATATATATAGATAGATATAGATAGATAGATAGGTAAATATACAGATAGATCGTGTCTGCTAATGAAACTTGTCTCTTAACAAACATCGTTTCGTTAGCACACTACTGGGGTTCTAACGAAACGTGTCTTCTAATGTAAGAGCACAATTGTTTCTGGTTTTCTTGAAATGTTGTTAGGGTTCCCTTAGTTCACTTTCTCTCATTCCCTTGATTGGCTCAATTGATCTTCAGTCTCTTGTGTTCCAACACTACAGTAACACGGGGATGGCTTAAGGGATTCTCAGGTGGTGTCTTGCAACAATATATGACATCTCTCCACTGCGTATTTCAGTTTTGCTCGCATAGCTATGTTGTGTCGTTAGAAGACGCGTTTCGTCAGAACCCCAGTTGTCGCTAACCTAACTGCGTTTCGTTAAAAAGACAAGTTTCCTTAGCGGACAAAACATTAGTAATCATTTCAGGTCTGAATTCCAGAGGGATCGATGGCTCAACACAAACAACAATTGCAGTATGAACCTGAGTTTTTGAAATCCGGCTTCACTGAACTGAGAGAGATATCGGGGAACGTTCGTCCTCAGTGCGTCCAGTGCCTGCCAGTCCTCGCCAACGAATCAATGAAGGAAAACAAACTAAAACGGTACTCGTTTCAAGTTCATCCAAACTTTGTTGAAAAGCCAGTAAGTTATTGGAAGAATTAGGAAGAACAGGTAAAACGAAGTCGAGGTGATGCTCCTTCAGGCTCAGCATTTTCTTTGGAGAAAGCTTCCTTGGCGTCCTTTAAATTGACATGGCGTATTCCAAGACACAAAAAGCCTCATAACATTGGAGAGGAGCTGGTAAAACCAGCAGCAGTAGCTATGGTGAAAACTACTTGTGTAGCAGATGTTGCTATGAAGGTTGAATTGGTGCCACTTTCTAAAAACAGCATTAAACATCAGATAAATCTCATGCCATTAGATGTTTTGGATCAACTAATTTTGGCACTGAAAAAAAAAAAAGGAAAATTTTCATTGCAGTTAGATGAATCTGTGCACAATGCTGGCAAACCTCAACTCAAGGCTTTCGTGAGGTAAAGAGATGACAGAATTCTGGAGGAGTTTCTGTTTTGTAGTTCTCTGTCAACAACCGCTACCGGAAGTGACATCTTTGTTATGGTGGATAATTTATTTTCCTCAAGAGCCACAAGGTTGACTGGTTACTCTGTTTGGCTGTTTGCACTGATGGAGCTCCATCTATGATGGCAAATCATGTAGGTTTTGTCACTCGAATTAAAAGTGAAAAACCCGATTCATATTAATTCACACTTTCCTACATCGGGAAAACTTGGCCTCTCAACGTCTCCAACGGGAACTCTATGTGCTTCTGAGTGATCTTACCCAAATTGTGAACTTTATCAGGGTCAGAGCTTTTACCTCACGCATTTTCCATAAAATGTATGGTGATATGGGATCACATCACCTTGATTTGCTTTTCCACTCTGATGTCCGTTGGCTGTCTCGAAGGCTCATTCTTGGACTGGTTATTGAACCAAAAACTGAAACTGAAGCTTTTCTCCAGAACAAGAAGCATAATCTGGCCGACCACTTCAAAGACACTGCTTGGGTGGTAAAGCTAGCTTATTTAGGCAACATCTTCAGGCACCTGAATGAGTTGAACTCAGACATGCAAGACCGAAATCAAACTGTGGTGGACATAAGTGAAAAAAATTGCCTCATTCAAGATGGAACTTGCATTTTGGGGAAAGATAAGGGATAAACGGCTGCTTTTCCAAAACTGAGGGCAGTGCTGGGAGATTCGTTAGAAATAGTGGTTAAAGTGGTTTTTTAAGATCATTTGAAGAAGCTGCAGGAGGAAATGGACAGATATTTGCCAGAAAATGTCGACCTGTGTCAACATAGCTGGGTCAGGAATGGGTTCGGTGTGAGCGTCAGTGAAGTTGGAGAAGAGATCCTAGGTTTTGAAGAAGAAATTATAGATCTCCGGGAAAATCAGGTGCAAAAACAACGTTTTGAAAGTCTCTCGTACTCTGAATTCTGGGCTCAAATCAAGGATAAGCCTATTCTGTCTCGTGAGGCTGAAAAGACTCCTGTCCCCTGTCTAGCCATATACCTCTGCGAACTAGGATTTTCAACCTTATGACGATCAGGACCAGTGCAAGGAACAGTCTGGATCCTCAGTATGATTTGCACTGTGCTCTGTCCATCAACATAAGCCGAATCTGGAAGAACTCGCCTATAAAATAAACGAATATCATGGTAGCCACTAAATGTTTTATTCCTTTTCAGTTTTTGCAATGAAGTCCTTTTGAAGAAAGAAATTATCAAATTCCTGTCATTTGTGCCATCATGGAAAAGCATCATCATGGTAACCATAGTTTTTTATTATTATATTAATCAGCAAAGAATCAATAGTCAGATGGGCTCACTAATAATGCAGCATCCTAGTTACCAGTCTTTTTTTTTGGGGGGGGGGGCAAATATTGTAATAAATTACATTTACATGAGGTTGTGCCTTTCATTTTCTTCGATCAACGCAAGAAATTTCGAAATTTATAATGAATTTTACTTTAAGCTGTCCATTGCATTTTATCTAGTAAATGTTTTTTATTGAGAAAAAATAAATGGGGAAACACTGAAATTGTCTTTCCTGTCTGAGGATTGCCAGGCCAAAAAAGAAATTGTGCTCAGGATAGCAGCAAAAAAAGTTTGGGAAACACTGGAAGTCAGCAAGAAAAGAGGAGCTGATGAGATGAACAGCGTCTGTCTGTTCAGTATATATATATATATATATATATATATATATATATGTGTGTGTGTGTGTGTGTGTGTATCTATGAGGAGGGCCTGAAGAGTATACTGATAAATGTTACAGGATATTCTTTTGGAGGATATCGTCTTGGTGAGTTGAGAGATGAAGTAATTTAAAATGCAGCATAGTGCCCCCTTGAACACCAAGACACCCCCACAAGGAATGGAGCATAGTGCCCCCATGAACACCCGGACACCCCAACAAGGAGACCATAGAGGAGCAGCAGCAGTGCGCCGGGACTCGGTGCGACAACAGCCTAAGTCAGCCCGGGCCGAGCACCGCTATGACCCGGAGTCCGCCCACCGTCACCATAGCAGGAATACCACACTATCAACCAGCTAAGGGGTGGAACTGCCTATCCATCTCCTGCCAGCACCCAGAGACGGCCTGTAGCCGCTCACCCCTCTCTAAATGGCCTGTAGCCGCTCTGAGGGTTTTAAGGAGACGCCTGTAGCCGCTCCCGCCTTCGTCAGGAGACGGCCTGTAACCACTCTAAAAGTGTCTTCCTTGAGACGGCCTGTAGTCACTCCTGCCTTCGTCAGGAGACGGCCTGTAGCCATACTGAAGGTGTCTTCCTTGAGACGGCCT
Organism: Coenobita brevimanus; assembly: GCF_032717465.1. Taxonomy (NCBI): domain Eukaryota; kingdom Metazoa; phylum Arthropoda; class Malacostraca; order Decapoda; family Coenobitidae; genus Coenobita; species Coenobita brevimanus. The sequence goes on along the minus strand of NC_136961.1, from coordinate 36,665,108 downwards.
GTAGCTGCTCGCCCCTCACTAAGGAGACGGCCTGTAGCTGCTCTGAGGGTAAACAGGAGATGGCCAGTAGCCACTCCCGCCTTCATCAGGAGACAGCCTGTAGCCACTCTGAAGGTGTCTTCCTTGAGACGGCCTGTAGCCGCTCACCCCTCGCTAAGGAGATGGCCTGTAGCCACTCTGAGGGTAAACAGGAGATGGTCAGTAGCCACTCCCGCCTTCATCAGAAGACAGCCTGTAGCCGCTCCGGTGTTCCCCCTGTGACGGCCTGTAGCCGCTCCAACTCCTTCCTGAAGGAGACGGCCTGTAGCCGCTCCGAAGGTGTTTCCCCTGAGACGGCCTGTAGCCACTCCCCCTCACTAAGAAGACGGCCTGTAGCCGCTCTGAGGGTAACGAGGAGATGGCCTGTAGCCACTTCCACCTTCGTCAGACGGCCTGTAGCTGCTCCGAAGGTGTTCCCCCTGAGACGGCCTGTAGCCGCTCAACACCCCTCCTGCAGGAGTCGGCCTGTAGCTGCTCCTGCCTTCGTCAGATGGCCTGTAGCCACTCCGAAGGTGCCCCTGTGTTTGCTGGCGGCCACCCACTCTCTCAGGCCACAGACAATAGCCGGGCTCTGGCACCGGGCCCTATGGCAAGAGACGGCCTGTAGCCACACTCCTAGGAAACCACTGCCAGTAGCCGGGCCCTACAGCAAGAGACAGCCTGTAGCCGCTCCACCGCCTGTAGCAGACGCCTGTTCCCCGACCCCTGACACAGAGGAAGTCTCGGGCATAGAGGAGCATTGGAGAGGCTCTGTAATCTCGCCTGGCCTCTGCTCCCTATGACTTGCTCTGAAGGAGACCCCACCTGATGGACGCTGATGCATACCGGTGATGCAGCCCCTTCCTGTCAGCACCGCCAAGCCCCGGGGACCGCAGCTCTCGGGAACCAAAGGCCGCCCCCAGAACTCCCAGGCGGGAACTCCCCACACCTCGAAGGCCGAGGTCCTCATCCTCCGTCAGGAGCCTGAACGACCGTTTCAGGCAATTGTTCGGCCCCAGTCCTGAGGGCCACACTACTGTCTCCAGCCCTGATAGTGCTGGGCTCTGCCACCCACAGCCCTGGACGAGAACGGACGCCACTGTGTGTGGTCCCGTGCCCTCTGAGTACGGAGGCCCCTAGTGGTGCCCAGCCTCATCAGTAGCGGAGCTGTGCTGTCCCTCCGCCCGCGCCCCTGTTGCCTGACACGGAACAGAGTGACCCTAACTGTGAAATATTAGTGACCAAACAGTGCCTTGGTAGTGCAGTGAATTGACCTTATCAGTGACAATACCCAGTGTTGGAGAGCATAATAGATACAGGGAACAGGGTACCGAATGATACAGTGACAAGATCAAAATGATATGGAAAGTGATGATAATTAGTCAGAAGCAGAATACGAGTGAAAGGTAATGATGTTAACACGCTACCATCAGAAATTGTCTTATACTATCATAAACAAAACCAGACCCCAGTGCCTTACACACCCTCCCCAGAGTGAATTAACCTTAGCCACTCCACACATATAGAAACCCTGTATTTCCCTAGTTGAGAACACTCTGCCTTAAGTGCAATTTCACTGTGATATAAAACAGTATCCTGCGAGATACTATTAACCATATCTAGATATAAGTGTTCATAATCACCCAGTATACTTGTGTTTGTAATATCTACTGATTCCCCTGTCTAACTAAGCAGTACATGTGTAAGGTTGTTGCCAGGAGTTTTTGTGTCCTGCCTCTCTCTTATTTGTCTAAGCCCCGGTCTCGAAAGAGAGCCCCACTATACGCTAGGCGGGAAGCCAAGCCAAAACACCTAGCATTACACTGGTGGACAGCGGTGGTTCTTGACCCGAGCATATGAGAGTGGTAATCAGGAAATACCAGAAAAATGGCAACCCAGCCGCATGTGCAATTGCCTAAGTTCGACCCCGAACAGTATGATGTTCACACATATCTGGCAATCATTAAACCTTTGCTAGATATCAGTTTTGAAAATGATCAACAAAAAATCGCAGTTACACTCCCACTGCTGGGCAAAGCGGCAGCTAATATAGCACTCAAAATCGTCCCGGAGCTTACTTGCCAGAATTTCATGAGACTAGTGATCCAAGCCATCACCCCATCACTAGGGAAAGTGGTGGCACTATCCCAACTGGATAGTTTGAAGTTCAATGGGAATCTAGATGATACGCTAATCTGGGCAAGACGCCTGGTCACCGCTGCCTACCCGGAGGCAGTTGACGAAACCTGGGAACAGCATACCTTTAATATTCTCCTGAGAGTGCTCCCCAGTAAAAGAGCACTTTATAATCCATGACCCTACGGGAGACATGGATAGAGACGTCCAGCTGATACGGAGCCTCCTGACCTCCCGCCCTGCACCCCAGCAGATCAACATGGTAAGGAAGTTTCCCACCAAAATTCCGGCTCCCCCAGTCAAGCCACTTCCGCCTATGCCACATACCAGCCCCACCCCAGCACCTAGCCCTCCTAGGGCACACCCCACACACTGGTGCCCCATCCACTGGGAGAACCCCAACCTTATCTTAACGAATCCATGGGAATTCTCGGCATGCAGCTCCAGGTGCCCTCTGCACGATATCCGAGACCAGTTGAAGGCTGCGAGTCGGAAGGCTACCACCCCAGGCCAACACAAAGTCTCCCCTCTAGAGGACGAGGCAACAGAGGACGAACCTGCACCTGTGGAGGAGACCGACCCCGAGGAACAGGAGCTGGAGCAAGAAGAAGGAAGCCTGAGACAGCTGGATTTTTAAGCCTGCCCCTGCACCCTCCGATGGTGGTAGGGGCCATTTCTCCAAAATATCACCCCCCCAGGTTACCACAAGATGACGCTGAATGGGGTGAAAGCCAGACTTCTGGTCGATACGGGAGCGGCCAGATCCTGTCTTTATAGCCATTACTTCTCCCGTCACAAGTCGACCTTTGGCCCGCTCCACCCCACAGCTACTCACCTTGTGGACGCAGGGGATGGACCGCTGCCCATCCGTGGGGAGACAAGGGCCCTAAAAGTTGACACCCACCAACCGGTGTCAACCCAACACCAGTTTATAATGTTCGACTCTTCCTGCCATAACTACGACGGATACCTGGGGTTAGATCTGTTGCAGAAGTTAGGAGCCACCATAGATTGCCACAACAGACAGCTCCAGTTCCGTGCACTCCCTGACCCCCCCCCCCCGGGCCGTCTGCACCTGCATGCCCCGGCCCTGGCTGGAAGACTCCGCCCCCCATTTCTTCTCCCCCTCCTCTCCCCCCTCTTCTCCCCCCACCCCCCCTCCCTCTTTCCCTGCCACCGTTTCTGCTGCGATCACCATTCCCCCCCACCACAAAGCTTGGGTGGCCATTAACTGGCCCTCGGGCCCCTCCGTCCTATTTTCCCCATTCCTGCCGCCGGGAACCCTCTCGGCCTGCCTCCTGTCCCCAACCTTCCTTCCCCCACATCACACGGCAGTCCTGATCGCCGACCTTGCCCCCTCTCCCCTCACCCTCCCAAAAGGGCTCGTAATCGGAGAGATGGAGGAAGCCGAGCCCTGCACCCCTTCCCACTCCCCGGCCCCCCTGCCCCCTATCCCCGACCATCTCTCCACCCATCAATCAGACACCCTTTGCCGCCTACTCCTGGATTTCCAGGACCTGTACCAGGACCAGTGGACATTGGACATACCACTTACCTGGCACACAAAATCCATATGATGGGTCCGCCGATCAGACAACCATCCCGACGGAAGAACCCCAAACAGCGGGAAAAGGAAGACCGCCAGGTACAAGAGATGATAGAAGCTGGAGTCGCCTCCCCCTCCACCAGCCCCTGGTCCTCCCCCATCGTCCTTCTAAAGAAGAAGGATGGCACGATATGGTTCTGCGTCGACTACTGCCAACTTAACGATGTAACTACCAAGGACGCCACTCCACTCCCATGCATAGACGATTCCCTGGATTCCCTATAGGTAGCCTCCTGGTTCTCTACCCTGGACCTCCAATCAGGATATTGGCAGGTTCCCGTGCAACAGGAGGATCGAGGCAAAACTGCTTTCTCAACCAGCAACGGGAAACATTACAAGTTTAATGTCCTGCCGTTTGGTTTCTGCAATCCCCCCGCCACCTTCTCCAGGTTAATGGAATCCATCCTCAGCGGTCTCATGTGGGGAATCTGCCTCGTGTACTTGGACGATGTCATTGTTTTCAGCCAAACCTGGGCCGACCACCTTCAGCGCCTCCGCCAGGTTTTTACCAGGATCCATCAGGCAGGCCTCAAACTCTGGCCCACCAAGTGCGTTTTAGCCACCAGAACCGTCTCATTCCTGGGGCACGTCATCTCCCAGACAGGAATATCTCCTGACCCTGACAAACTCCATGCCATCGTGGATATACCCCCACTGCAGGACATCCATGGGATCAGAGCCTGCCTCGGCTTGACTTCCTATTACTGCCACTTCGTGAAGGGGTTTGCCCACATCACCAAACCCCTCCACGACCTGACGTGTAAGGGGGAGCCGTTCCTCTGGACAGAAAAAAGACAGGCTGCCTTCCAGCAGCTTAAAGACAAGCTCGTTTCCGTCCCCATCATGGCCTTCCTGACTATGCCCTCCCGTTCTGCTTCTACACCGATGTCTCCCTCCTTGCAATCGGCGCTGTGTTAGCACAAGTCCAGGAGGGCTGCAAGCACATCATCGCCTGTGCCAGCCGTACCCTAAATCAGGCGGAGAAAAACTATGCCGCCACCAAACGGGAATGCTTGGGAATAATCTGGGTGCTTGAGCACTTCCAGGCATATCTCTCTGGGACCCAAGTCACCATCATTACAGACCACCAATTCCTCCAGTGGTTACGACAGTCCAACATTCATAACACCCAGCTCATCCAATGGCACGAAACCCTGGAAGAATTCAATTACGAGATTTCCTACCACCCCGGCAAACTCCATACCAATGCGGTCGCTCTCTCTCGGCTCCCCATCAACGCCACCCAGCCCAAACCAGACCTCCTCCAACAGTGGCACCGCAAGGAGCGGCCCCCTTGGATTCCCCACCACCTTTTCAAAAAACTATCGCCAGGGCGACCACCTCCTAACCCCATCGGCCCACGTCCTCTTGGACCTTGACACCGCCCGCGATGCCCTGCAACACCACACCCACAACGGCATTCACCTGGGTACAAAGAAACTGCTGCAGGTGTTCAATGACACCTACTGGGCGCCCAACCCTTCTGCCCTTGCTAAGGAAAGTATCCAAACCTGCCGTGCCTGCGCCCTTGGTAAAGACATCACCCGCACCGCAGGATCATCGGGCCACATCACCGCCCACAAACCCTGGCAGATGTTAGCGATTGTCATGGTAGGACCCTTATCCCCAAAATCGGGCTACAGATATGTCATCACGTTCATCGACACATATTCCAAATTCATCGTGGCCTGCCCAGCGAAAGAACACCACGCTGTCGCAGTTGCTGATGCCCTCCTGCAGCACGTATTCCCCTATTTCAGCATTCCCCAAGCAATCCACTCAGACAATGTGGCCGAGTTCACCGGTAAGGTCTGGGAGGAACTAGCCCATATCTTCTGGTACAACATCTGCAATTCCTCCCCCTACTGGCCATAAGGAAATGCAGTGTGTGAGCACAGACAATGAATGCTCATGAATCAGCTCCGCACATGCATAGAGGCGACTGAAAACAATGACTGGCCCCCCCACATAAAAATCATACAATGGGGCATCAACTCCTGCCCCCAAGAGGCCGGAATCTCACCATATGAGCGAGTGTTTGGAGAAACACCCCTCCTGCTGCCCCTCTGGCAGCACCTACAACCCCCCGCCTCTACTCCCACGATGGTCCCATTACATCACCTCAATCGCCGTTTGACCCACCTCCAACACAACCTACACCTCAGCCCCGACACTGCCCCCAACCCCTACAAGCCGGGTGACACAGTCTTGTTAGCCCAGCTCCCTACCCCCCAACAAGCTCGCACCCTGCTTCACAGGACCCCACACCATCACCCGCATCCCTAACCCCTATCAGGTCATCGTGAATTACCACAGCATTCCTCGCACCCTCCGAAACCGGCACATGCGCCCCTTCTGCACTCCTGCCCCCACCGCCCTGGCCCCGCACCCCATCCCACCCTACACCCCCTCCTACTACCTACGAATGCTACATCACCTCCTCCTCATCCCCCTTGCCCTCCCCCTCCCCCGCCTCTTCCACCTCATCGCCCATCACGCAGCATCACACCTCACCTGACAACCCACCAACACCACCAAAACCACGCCGCTCCCCCACTCCATCTCTACCCACCACCCCCTCCCCCGCACCCAGCACCACATGTTCCACCCCCAACCCCACACCCCACCTCAGCCATCACCCAACGCTGCCCCCACACCCCCCAGCCTGCTGCACACACACACACCCACTCCTAACTCCCCCTGCCCATGCCCCAAACACCCCCTGCCCACCCATACATGCCCCATGAACCTCGCGCCCACGCCAGCCCCGCTCACCCACATCACCACCCAAACCTACACTCAGAACAACCACCACCCACTCCGGGCGCCTCTCCCGCCCACCTGCCCGATACACCCACTCCCTCACCCCACCTGCCTCACCACAAAATCACACTCCCACCCCTACCCTAAACCATCTCACACTTATGATTCATCAAGCACAAATCCCATCCACCTACTCCCCTGAGACGCTACGCCGCATTACCCCGGCATAAAACCCGACACTCACCATCCATCTCAAGCATTCAGCACCACACCACACCACGAGCACAACTACCACCATGAAGATACGTACGATGAGCTGTATGGGCACCGTCACTCGGACGCAACCAGCGAGTCTGGGGACCACACCACCTTCTCCAACTCCGCTCCTCCACCACCACGTCCACCCTCTTCCTCACCTGCGATGAGGAAGAGAACGAGAACACCACCACCACGTCCACCCTCTTCCTCACCTGCGATGAGGAACAGAACGAGAACACCACCACCACAGCCTGGCACACCCTCCTCTGACATCTGCAGCCAGTCTACGCTACCTACAATATGCAAATCTATCACCTCCAGTCACGGGGACATGACTTTTTCCCAGCAGTCTGTGGAAAAATGCAGCATAGTGCCCCCTTGAACACCCAGACACCCCCACAAGGAATGCAGCATAGTGCCCCCATGAACACGCGGACACCCCCACAAGGAGCCCACAGATGAGCAGCAGCAGCGCGCTGGGACTCAGTGTGACAACGGCCTAAGTCAGGCCGGGCCGCGCGCCCCTATGACCCGGAGCCCGCCCACCGTCACCATAGCAGGAATACTGCATTACCTTCCGGGTGAGCCTTCACCAACCAGCTAAGGGGTGGAGCTGCCTATCCAGCGCCTACCAGCACCCCAGAGACGGCCTGTAGCCACTCTGAGGGTTTTACAGAGATGGCCTGTAGCCGCTCCCACCTTCGTCAGGAGACGGCCTGTAGCCACTCTGAAGTCGTCTTCCTTGAGATGGCCTGCAGCCGCTCTGAAGGCGTCTTTCTTGAGATGGCCCGTAGCCGCTCACCCCTCACTAAGGAGACGGCCTGTAGCCGCTCTGAAGTCGTCTTCCTTGAGATGGCCCGCAGCCGCTCTGAAGGCGTCTTCCTTGAGATGGCCTGTAGCCGCTCACCCCTCACTAAGGAGATGGCCTGTAGCCACTCCCGCCTTCATGAGACGGCCTGTAGCCGCTCCGAAGGTGTTCCCCCTGAGATGGCCTGTAGCCACTCCAACCCCCTCCTGAAGGAGACAGCCTGTAGCCGCTCCGAAGGTGTTTCCCCTGAGACAGACTGCAGCTGCTCGCCCCTCACTAAGGAGATGGCCTGTAGCCGCTCCAGCCTTCGTCAGACGGCCTGTAGCCGCTCTGAAGGTGTTCCCCCTGAGACAGCCTGTAGCCGCTCAACACCCCTCCTGCAGGAGACGGCCTGTAGCCTTTCCTGCCTTCGTCAGACTGCCTGTAGCCGCTCCAAAGGTGCCCCTGGGTTTGCTGGCAGCCACCCACCCTCTCAGGCCACAGCCAGTAGCCAGGCCTTGGCGCTGGCCTGTAGCCATGCCCCTAGGAAGCCACAGCCAGTAGCCCGGCCCTACAGCATGAGACAGCCTGTATCCACTCTGCCGCCTGTAGCAGACGCCTGTTCCCCGACCCCTGACACAGAGGGAGTCTCAGGCATAGAGGAGCTTTGGAGAGGCCCTGTAATCTCGCCTGGCCTCTGCTCCCTATGACTCACACTGGAGGAGACCCACCTGACAGCCCCTGATGCAGACCGGTGCTGCAGCCCCTTCCTGTTGGCGCCACCAAGCCATGGGGACCACAGCTCTCAGGAACCGCAGGCCATCCCCAGAATTCCCAGGTAGGAACTCCCCACACCTCGACGGCGGAGGTCCTCATCCTCCGTCATGAGTCTGAACGACCGTTTCAGGCAATTGTTCGGCCCCAGTCCTGAGGACCACACTCCTGTTCCCAGCCCTGATAGTGCTGGGCTCTTCGTCACCCGCTGCCCTGGACGAGAACGGACGCCCCTGCGTGTGGTCCTGTGCCCTCTGATTATGGAGGCCCCTAGTGGTGCCCAGCCCCGTCAGTAGTGGAGCTGTTCTGCCCCTCCGCCCGCGCCCCTGGCGCCTGACTCGGAACAGAGTGACCCTAACTGTGAAATACTAGTGACCAAACAGTGCCTGGGCAGAGCAGTGAATTGACCTACAATAGCCAGTGTTGGAGAGCATAATAGATAGAGGGAACAGGGTACCGAATGATACAGTGACAAGATCAAAGTGGTATGGAAAGTGATGGTAATTAGTCAAAAGCAGAATATGAGTGGAGGGTAATGAAGTTTACACGCTACCATCAGAAATTGTCTTATACTACCATAAGCAAAACCAGACCCCAGTGCCTTACACACCCTCCCCAGAGTGAATAAACCTTAGCCACTCCACACATATAGAAACCCTGTATTTCCCTAGTTGAGAACACTCTGCCTTAAGTGCTATTTCACTGTGACATAAAACAGTATCCTGCGAGATACTATTAACCATATCTAGATATAAGTGTTCATAATCGCCCAGTATACTTGTGTTTGTAACATCTACTGATTCCCCTGTCTAACTAAGCAATACACATGTAAGGTTGTTGCCAGGAGTTTTTGTGTCCTGCCTCTCTTATTTGTCTAAGCCCCGGTCTCGAAAGAGAGCCCCACTATACGCTAGGCGGGAAGCCGAGCCAAAAACACCTAGCATTACAGAATTTATTTTTTGATACACTAAAAAATAATATTCATTTCACCCTAAAACACAGAAGACAGGAAAATCAGGAACCAGATGAGCCATAGTACTGTATTATGACTGGTAATTAACTGTTGCAATAGGCGATTTCAGAAGTGAGTATATAGCAGGTAGATTAGTGAAGCATGGATAAGTGAGTCCATGGGTATAGATGTGCTACCGAATGGACAGAACCCTAATTAACACCAGTACTGAAAGATTTAGAAGAACAGTGGCTGCATGCAACAACAGCAAGAAAACAAGCAGAAAGAAAGATGGAGATGCGGGCACAGGGAGATGGATGCAAACAATAGAATGGCAGTTTGAAAATTAAAGATCTGGGCCAGACTTGGTCGAAAGCCTTTGGGGTGTAAAGTGCAACAGAAAAGATTTCAGCAAAGACCCGAAAAAGAATGTCAATCATTATATAAAAAAGAATTTAACACGACTGCCAGATCCTTCAGAATATTACTATTGGGAAAGACGCTGAGAATGCAAGAGATTAACCCCGAGATGCCAGGGTCACTACAGCGTATCGGTAGACGCTGGAATTCATACAGAATACCGACCTGTGTTCCACGAATGCTTGTGAGCTTGTGATGTCGCTGCTTAGGAGTTTTCATTGATCACCGTGCACCAGTTATGTGTCGACTCCTGCCACAGAAGGTTGTGCTTCCTGACCCACTCCATAGCTAACTTTGGCCACCGAAAGTGCTAGTATATATAAACGAGAACTGCATTATGTATGAGCGAAAAGAAAATGTTCATAAAACACGGCGATATCATTGTAAATATGCAGTATTTATGTGATTTTCATCTACGGTGTGAATGAATATATATAGTACTAAAATGCAGCAGACTGGCCAGAAGGATGACAACAAAAGGTAATATATATATATATATATATATATATATATATATATATATATATATATATATATATATATATATATATATATATATATATATGCTCTAGTGTTTTTTCTATATCATCCCATATATTACTGTCAAGTGTTCCCTGTAAGAAAATGTTTTGGAAAGACGTAAACAGAGTTAGACATGGTGGCAAAGAAGTTAGTCGGGAAGTGAAAGATAAAAATGGTAGATTACTAGCGGAAAGGGAGAAAAAGTGAGCAGATGGAGAGAACATTTTAAGGGATTGTTGAACAAAGAGAATGGAAGTGATGTGAGTATGAATGGATGGGAGAAGGAGGGATGTGAGATGCGAGGAAGAAATCAGTAGGATGGAAGTTGTGGAAGCAATGAAGAAAGTCAAACTGGGGAATGCCCCAGGAATTGATGGAGTATGTGGTGAAATGCTGAAGCATGGTGGAGAGATAGTAGTAGAATGGATGTGGAAGATGTGCAGATTGGCCTAGGAGGAAGGTAGAGTCCCGGAGGATTGAAAGTCAGGTATAATTACTCCCCTGTACAAAGGAAACAGGGAAAAAGAAGTGTGTGGTAATCATAGGGCCATTTGTTTTCTTAGTGTAATAGGAAAAGTATATGGTAGGATACTTTATTGACAGAGGTATGGAAATAACAGAGGAATTAGTTGCAGAAGAATAGGGAGGTTTTAGGAAGGGAAGTGTTTGTGTAGATCAGTTATTCATTCTTAGATGTCTAGTGGCAAGCTTTCTAGGGACGGAAAAGAAGTTGTATGCGGCCTTCATGGATTTGGAGAAAGCATATGACAGGGTGGATAGACAAGGACTGTGGAAAGTATTAAGAATATATGGGGTAGATGGGAAGTTGTTGAATGCTGTGAAGAGTATGAGGGTGCTAAGGCTGCAGTGCATGTGGAGAGTGAACTGAGAGAATTTCCTTACTTGAAGGTTGGATTGAAACTAGGGATGTATTGTCTCCATGATTGTTCAATCTGTATATGGATTGGGTTATAAAAGAGATACATGGTAGAGCAGTGGATGTTGGTGCTGCCCTAATGAGAGAGGGCAGTGTTTGGAAACTCTCTGTACTGTTGTTTGCAGATTATACTGTGTTGTTAAGTGAAGATGAAGGGGAGCTTCAAGGCTTGGTGGACGAGTTTGGGGGAGTGTGTAAGAACGGAATCTAAAGGTAATTGTAAGGAAGAGGAAAGTTATGGTCCTCGAGAGAAGTGAAGTCATTGAATATACAGTGAGACTGTATGAAAAGGAAATGGAAAATGTTAGTGCATTTAAGTACTTGGGTAGTGTGATGAGTAAGGATGGAAGTTTGGAGGTTGAAGTGCTTGAAAGGGTACAACAAGGAAAAAAGGTTGCTGGTTCCTTCAAAGCAGTGATAAGAAACAGAGAAGTGAGCATGGAAATGAAAAAGTTGCTACATGACAATATTGTGATACCAACTCTAATGTATGGAAGTGAAACTTTGGTCCTTGTTGGAGGGACAGAAGTCAAGAGTGAGAGCAGTGGAAATGAGTTATTTGACAGGAGCCTGTGAAGCCACATGGAGAGACAGACTGACAAATGAGGATGTGAAGAAGCACTGTGGTGTGAATGTGATGTAATAGGAAGTGTTAGGAGAAACACACTGTTTGGCCATGTGGAGAGGATGGATAGTGAGAGACTGAAGAGAAGAATGTATGTGAGTGAGGTGGAGTGGGGGACAGGGAGGGAGAGGCCAAGGATGAGATGGAGGGATGGAGTGGAGAGGACTATGAGAGGGTGGGGGGTGAACTAGAAGGAGGGCAGTGAAATGGTGAGGGACAGGACGACATGGAGGTGATTTGTTTGTAGCCATCCCTTACTGGATTAAGGCGTCAGGCAATAGATAGAGAGATATAGATAGATAGATAGATAGTTTCCCGTTTTATTGTCAGCAACGCATACCATTGTTTCCAGGTACCCAAACCGGCCCCACATTCTGGTTACGGCTGAGGAACTGCCCTATCAACAAGCGATAATGGTGGATGACCCATCAGCGGAGGGGGGCAAGCGGCTATCCTTCACTGGCCCGGTAGATAAAGTCATGCAGATCATTGCAAGATACATGAACCTCACGTAAGTTTCTATTACCCATCAGTAAAAGGAAGGCTTACATTTGATGCCTTTCAAGTGCACTAGGGTCATTCAGATAGATAATCTATTTTTACACAATCCTAATCTTCCATTATAACACGATCCATAATTGTAGGTTGATATCCAGGCTCCCTTTGATGCTGCTGGAAGAATTGGAGCGTCACACTCGAAGGAGTTGCCAGTGATCGCCGGGTAATTTAAGTAGAAACTCGGTCAGCTATTCTCAGCTTGCACAGCCATATATTTTTCAAAGTCGCTTCCATGATATTTAGTGATGAAGAGTACATAAATTCTTCAATACTGTAATCACTGATTATGATACCAGTTTTCTATATATGATTTACTGAGTAAAATACAACAGAAAACATACTCGAATGCATAAAACGACGAGTGGCCCGGTAGCATTTTATCACGTAATATTAGAAATGTCGCTGCATGTATAATTTGAAAAACTTTTCATTTAGTTATCAAAGAGATTAATGTTACATGTGGCTAATGTTAAAGAGAATGTACCGACTACACGTAAAACCAAAAAAAAAAAATAAAAAAGCACTATTTATGAAGGCGAAATCATACGAAGACGAAGCCACCGACCGAAATCGCAAGTACCGATGTTTCCAGGAAGATGATAACAAAACTTGGCGCGGGTTATGTATACAATTTTCATCTGATTCCCATAAACATTTTGCAACCAAACGACTTCATGTTAGTTTTATTTCATATATATATCTATCTATCTATCTATCTATCTATCTATATATATATATATATATATATATATATATATATATATATGTGGTAGGTGGGGGCGCTCACCATCCACTCAACTCGATGTAGTGCTGCTCTCGGGTGTCTGCCCTTTCCTCTCCATCCTTCTTTCCTTCCATTCTCTTCTGTCTTTCTTTCCTTCATTCTTTCCTTGTCCTCCTGCCTACGGGTGACTTTACACTCCCTCTTCTGTCTTTCTTTCCTTCATTCTTTCCACTTCCTTCAGCCTGTGGATGAATCTACACTGAGTGACAAGCCAAATGGTTTCCTATGCACCAGGAAACCATTTACTACGCTGGGTGGTAACCATGTAACCAAATTTTGGCGCCTGGTGGTTTAGTGGGTAATTATTGCGCTCCAATCGGATTCAGCCGGTGAAGGTTTATATCCAAGGGGTGGTTGGGGTTGAGACTGGAATGTAAGTTATCGGTTCAAACTACAAAAAATATTGTTTCTCAAGGTTTATACCGTTAGCTTAGTTTTGTGACTCCCATCAAACTTATCACACTGAAGCTTCTTTTCTTCATTTATTGAGTAAATGTGTTCATTAAATTATTCTTATGAACGAAGTGATACAGGCAACACTTACGAAACAGTAGTTTAGTTGACCGCTTTTTTATTTTTCAAATTTAGTTATCAGGTGAAGATTGGAAAATTTTGGGAGTATGTGAACACTCTACCTGTAATTGTCAAAAGTTTTGTCAGTGAGTGAGAATTTCTATGAGGCTCTTTAGAAGGGAAATGCATTCAGCTTATTCAGGAGTTAACCCCGAGTTTTTCGTGCACTTCATCTCTTTTTGAACCTAGCAGAACTGCTACATGTTGCTCCTCTTGTGATTAATATTAGCAGCCAAGAACATTGAAGCTTGAATGATGAATGAATGGAGTGTGACACAACTCTGCTGGAAACCGACGCTTGATAATTTAGTTTTCTTTATTTTTTTTCTGAAAACGTTGTAATTTTTGTCTGCCTAGAAGTTTAGAGCAATTATGATGAATTTCTCGAGGCTACATCAGGAAAAATAAAGATCAACCTTTTCATTAGTGAGAAATGAGCCCAAATCACAACAGTTGTTATTAACCCCGTCAGTCTGATTATGTCATTTTTATTATGTTCTTGCAATCTTCATACGATTAGTATTATTGCTCACACCACCCGTGGCCACACCACACACTACAATGTCATGCACCATCATTCCCTATAAGTTATACGGTCACATTTGAAATAAAACTCTCACCATCACACTTCTTCCGCTCCAGAACTGCTGCACCTTCCAGTGTCATACTTCACAATGGCAATCCCCCCTACAGTCAGACCTAGAATGCCACATCAAACTCAACACCAAACTCAACAGAAGATTTGAGGCCCTTCCTGACCAGAAAGGGACACTATCATCCTTCGTTTGCAGTATGTTATTGTCTACAAGCACAGCGTTACTTTCTTGTTTTTTAACTGTGACTCGTGTTCTGGATGTAGATTCCTATTCTGTATAACATTTTTGCCTTACATGCTAAGTTTGATTTTCCCAGGATGCGTAACCTTCCATTTTTTCTTAAATCTAATACTCGTATATCAACCTGTCCTAACCTAACCTAAGCCTACAGGTTAACCTAACTGACTAGCAGACTAACACAGCCCTATACTTAGAAAACATGCCTAACTTAATTGACACTTTCTTGGATAAGAAAAAGTGCAAAAATAGTACTCAGAATGGAAATCAGCGTCCTAGGTAGTCCTGACTTCCGTACCATCCAGACACCGAGCCAAAGAAAGACAAGCCACAAATCAAAAGCATGGGAGATGAGCCGTGATTCAAAAAAAAAAAAAAAAAAAAAAAGACCAATGTCTCATCATGAGTGGTGCTTGTTCCTCTTTGGGCAGGGCATCGTTTATTGCCAGATGTTGCCACAAGTAAAGCGAGACTAACGGCCAAATTACTATTCTGAAAGCTATTTGTAAGCCAAGCCGAGTAGTTTCAGGTCATCCAAGGGACAAATGTGACGGTTAGATTTGGTTAGCTTGCATGTCATGTTACAGAGTGCATCCAGCTGTGAGACGGGAAGTACAGATATATTTTAACCTCAACATGTTTAACATAAATGAGAGTAAAATCTGGGGGCTGCCTTACCCATTGAGATCTCGGTTTTACTACTTTTAATCAAATGTCATTTTTTTTTTTTTTTTTTAGCTTATTCTTGCTACTTTCAAAAAATGTTAATTAACTAGGGGAAGGCCTCTTGTACCGAAGAGCTCAATGAATGTTATATCTAACCCTTTCCCAGTTCACAGTTGTATCCTATAAGATGTAATTAATACTGCACTAATTTCCAGGTACGCATACAAGCGGCCTGCGGACAACAGCTGGGGTACAATACAGAGTGATGGGTCCTGGACTGGCATGATGGGCCTCATCATACGCGAGGTGAGGCACTGCGGCGTCATAGTATAACGCTCGATATGATACTGGTTTCATGTAGTATGATTCACGTTGACATTGCCCTAAAAGTCGACATGGACATAGCTTGCTCGGAATAGGAATCATTGCACTCGGTTTGTTTTCAATTGGCAAATATTGCAACCCTTTTTCAACTTAGTTGATGAGAAGGCAAACTTAGGTTGAAGAATAAATTTGACCAGTAACAAAGGAGACTCGTTCCTGTCTCATAACCAGAGCACAAGAAATTTAACACAACCACGACTCTGCATTCAAGCTGTGAATGACCCAGTTTCGCCAGGTAAAAACAATCGGACTCTCTTCTACACCAGTTCACAATCAAACATGGTTACTTAATACAGTGTGTGGCTTGCAACTTCAGGGATTTCTGTTTAATTGTGCACCAGAAAAATAAAGAAAATACCAGACTTTGGAAGATAAAACTTAAATGATATGTATTACCCTTATTTTAGGAGGTTGAGATGGCGCCTGCACTATTTTTCATGGGCCACGACCGCAGCAAGGTGACCGACTACAGTTCCTATGTTTACACGGGAGGCTATGGTATTCTTGCTGTCCGTGGTCGTCCTAAGGTGGACCCATGGGGCTTCCTGCTTCCTCTGTCACCACTGGTATGGACGGGTGTGTTTACAGCATTGGTGGCAGTGATCACTGTCATGCTGATCTTGCCATCCTTCCTTCCCCAACATGCTAACCAGCCACTCAGGCAGGAGACCAACATCTTCAACTGTGTTCGGATCCTTCTTCAAGAAGGTAAACTTAATGACTGTTAGGAAAATCGACAGCAAAAATTTGTTTCATGTTCCTTGTATGATATGAGATTGTGACCTCGTATCACTATATGGCAAATGATTAATGGATATACTTTAAATAATCATATATAATTATGATTTATTGAAGGGCTTACAGTTAATTACTTGCATGGAACAGACTATCGGCCTTATATCATACAGGGAAACCTTATGTGAATTTCTGCTGTCAGCTGTATATTCATGATTTTTTGGGACCAAAAAATTAACACGTGTTGTTCTGGCCAACAGATATAAGGAAAACTATGGGATGGTGGTGGTGGGAACGTGTGGCACTTGGGGTTTGGATGATGATGATACTGGTGCTGACACAAAGCTATGTGGGTAACCTCATGTCACTCCTGGCCGTCAGACACATTGATGCTCCATACCAGAGCCTCAGGGATGTCCTTGATGATAATATTAAGATTATAATTGTGAAAAACAGAAATCTTATTTCTTATTTACGTGTAAGTATTGGTGGTCAAATAGTTTCAGAACTATACACCTTATTCTTAATTTGGCTACTCACTGGTATTAATAGTGTTACGTCCCAGTCCCACACTGTCAAAGGCTTCGACAGCAGTAGTTCAGTATAGGAAGGACGTTGTCCAGTGAGCTGTTCTTCCTAAAGGCAGCCTTTCGGTGTACAATACACAGGATCAGCTCAGGTGTCGTAAACACTGGCTTCTTAAGTTCACTGTCTTTATTTTCCACATAATTGCAGTTAATGCTTTCCAGCTTCATTTCACTATTTTCATAAGCACCGAAGAAACACAAACTTTACTAACTACAGTTACACTTAATGCCTGACAACAACACTTCACTATTTTCACAAGTACCGATAATATACAAAATGCACTGACACTGCACTACACTCAAACTGAACTGAAATCCGACTGAAACTACTCTAGTCTCTTCCCCATCCTTATATAAGCTTCCTATATTCTAGGAAGTTCTAGTGTATTCTTGAGAGATCGACTATTATAACAGGTACCAACTCATAGACATTCAAAACATGCCAGAGTTTTCTTATACAGCATAATACTCTAAATTACATAGCATGCAAACTAAAATTAAATTACATACTTTAACAATCACATAAATAAAACATTATAAAGAGCACAAAAAGTGCATAACTTACAAAATAACTATGCTCACAAATAGCAGGCTAACTGGCAACTATGACTCGTAACGGTAAAATACCAGAAACATTGAGAAACTTCAGACTACGTAACTGGCAAATCCCGCTTCTCAACAATAGTACTACCCGGCTGGCAAAAGGATACTTGCAAAAGCTGTCCTTTTGCCAAAATAATTAGTTAGTTATGATTAGCTTATCATTTGTCAAATTTTCAACCATCAAATTATGTATTTATTTTCTACCAAAGATGCAGTGATGCATAGACAGGAATGTATTTCATCATTGTGCAAATACTGTCGACTGCATTCATTAATTTTTCACTGTTATAAATTTTCAGCTTATTTCACAGTGAATGCACATGCATTGGTGGAGATGTTAACCAAAATTTTGTCACAGATCTTACTGCTTAAAAGCAGGTTCGTTACTTCTTTTCTTGTTGTACTATGTGTTGAGATATAAAATGAAACTATCTGTAAAACTCTTTGATGACAATCCATCGTTTCAACCGCAAATAGCAACCCGAAATACTACAGTTCTCTTTTGTCATTTTAATACTTGAGATACAAAAAAAGTACGATTGGTGTCATATGCCTCCGAAAGATACCAGTCCATGATAAGCCACATAAGGCACTTATAAAGATCCACTGGTAAGCATCATGTACAGGTTTTTTAAAGAATGCATAAGAATATTAATTATTTTATCCTGGTGAGGTGTGTAAAAAATTCAGACATTACAATAGCTGAAATGCCTGAATAATAATGGAAGAGAAGTGTTTTCCTTATCCAATGGGAGTGTGATCATAAGAGTTTGTGGTTTACTTCTCCAGATATTGGATCCTATTCACCTTAGTTATACAGTAATATGATGATGACAATGACGATGATTCTGATGATATTACATTAACCCCATCAGTTTGAATGACACACAACAACAACAACAACAACAACAATCATCATCATCATCATCATCATCATCATCATCATCATCATCATCATCATCATCATCATCATCATCATCATCCATCCATCATCCAATCCTGTGTTGCTTCATGAGGAGCGTAGGAGCCCGGGGCTAGGCAAGATGGTCCCGACATTTAACATGAGTGTGACCAGCCTCACTCCTTCCTGAGTGGCATTATGTGAGCAATAAACCCCAACCATCCCTTGGATATAAACCAACACGGGCTCAGTCCGTTTAGAGCACCTTAAACTTTAAACCACCAGGCACCATAATTTGGTGATGTGATTACAACCCAACGTAGTAAATGGTTTCCTGGTGTAGAGGAAACCATTTGGCTTGTGGCTCAGTATTGAGTCACCCATAAGCAGATGGAAGAGGAAAGAATGAAGAAAAGAAAGAGTGAGTGTAAAGGCACCATTAGGCAGAAGGAAGAGGAAAGAATAAGGAAAGACAGAAGAGGAAGGAAGGAAAAGAGGAAAGGGCAGACGCCCAAAGCACCACTACATCAAGTGAATGGATGGTGAGCGCCCCCACCCACAACCAGGAAATAATAATAAAAAAATAATGATAATAATAATAATAATAATAATAATAACAATAATAATAATAATAATAATAATACTGTTCTCCATGATTATAAAGGTCAAGTTTATGTTTGCTGTTCTTAGGTCAGTTTCTTATGTTGATTCCGAAAATCGCATTATTATTTTTTTTTCAATCAGGTCAAATTTTGGAAATAAAACACTCTAGAAATGATCATTTCCTGTTATATTGGTAGATGAGAGTTTCTTCTAGTAGCATAACTCAACTGCTATATACGTACAGGCTTTACAGGTCCTTCTTATAGATTGCAAGAAGGCAGACACCACATCCCTCTTCGGCACAAGCAGTAGTCGGCCAGAAAGTTGACATCCCACCGTCCTTGATGACGTTCCTCCATCACTCGGATGTCCTTGTGAAAATTCTCCCCTTGCATTTCACTTAAGTCTCCACAATTCTCTGGAAAATAGTCCAGATGAGATCTGAGGAAATGCATTTTCACCGACATGGGTGCACCTAGTCAGATGGAAACTCCCCATCAGCTTATATACAGCTTTCTCGTACTCTGGACCCCTCCACCTTCTTTGTCCAGTGCCTTCACGAAGTTCTTCATGAAACCCAGTTTTATGTGCAGTGGTGGGAGTAGAATCTTGTGCGGTTCAACGAGAGGGTGGGACAGCCATTGTGTGAGCCAGGTCGCAGTCCTTGTCAAGACGGCCACTCTCGTCGGAAATAATGCTGGTCGTCTGCCTGGCTGTCCCACAGGCGCATGAAGCATGGATACTTTGTGTACCCACCTTGAAGTCCTAGGACGAGACCAACCACCTTGAGATCTCCGCAGATCTACCAACCATGGTCCTTGTAGTTGACAGCGGACAGCAGACGTTCCATGCTGTTGTGGGTCTCCCGCATTTCAACTGAGTGTGTGACAGGGATCGAAGCGAACTTGTCGTTGTTCAGAAGAACCGTCATGAGACTCCCACTCGATGAGTCAAGGAAAAGCCTCCATTCTGTAGCGTCATACTTCAAACCCATTGCTTCAGTCAGGTCGGCGATGTTGTTGCAGTAGATGAGAGAAGATGCCTCATCAAACGAGAAGTATTTTCAGAACTCTTTCTCTCGGTTTCGATACCAAAAGAACGTTGTTTCTGGTGCCAACAGACGTTTCTCACGAAGGCGCGAACCCAACAGCTAGCAGACTCCTTGGACAGGTTTAATCCGCGCATCAGATCGCTGAGCTCAGCTTGGCTCAGTGGCACCAGTCAGTCTCCCTCTTTTGGCTCGAATGTACCAGACTCGTCTGCATCGGTCGCATCTCCAGACTCAGTCAGATGATGATCCCATGTTGATGTCAGGTTCAGGAACTGGAACACCTGGGCCATGGGGGACCGGCTTGATAGCTGATGGAATGTCAGAATACTGAACATGATGTATGTTCTTGCGATTGATGCCCTGTAGAGTCTTCATACAAAAATAAGTCTGTGGTGTGATCTTTACCTTCCCTCCACACCATCGGAACACCGAACGGCATACTCGTCTTTGTTTTGCTCCTCCAGTCCCGTAGGTTTAGAACACATGTTTTGCAACATTTATGAGGGGGGGAAATGGGGGCGCTTTATGGTAGGTGGGGGCGCTCACCATCCACTCACTCAATGTAGTGCTGCTCTCGGGTGTCTGCCCTGTCCTCTCCTCCATCCTTTTTTCCTTCCATCTTCTATCTTTCTTTCCTTCATTCTTTCCTCGTCCTTCTGCCTACGGGTGACTTTACACTCCCTCTTCTGTCTTTCATTCCTTCATTATTTTCTCTTTCTTCTGCCCATGGGTGACTCTACACTGAGTGACAAGCCAAATTGTTTCCTGTACACCAGGAAACTATTTACTATGCTGGGTGGTAACCAAATAACCAAATTTTGGCGACTGGTGGTTTAGTGGGTAATTATTGTGCTCCAATCGGATTGAGCCAGTGAAGGTTTATATCCAAGGAGTGGTTGGGGTTTATTGCTCACGTAATGCCACTCAGGGATGAGTGATGTTGGTCACTCTCATCTTAAATGTCAGGACCAACTGCCTAGCCCCGGGCTCCTACGCTCCTCATGGGGCAACGTGGGATTGGATGATGGATGGAACAGCTTATCTTGGTCGCCTAGTTTGACTACGAAGTAAGCATGATATGACATCTTCACAAAATCTGTAATCTCGCCTGACGGTCAGAAAGGGTTACCTTTCCACATATATGGCAGAACCTGTTAGGGTTGTTCCTGCACTCATGATTAATTGCCGTAACAATCCTGATATAAAATGAAGAAAAGAAGGTCTTTTAAAGGCACCCGTGACAACTTAGGACAAAAACATAAATCATGAACACCAGTTCAGTAACAGTATTTGAGCCATGCATACAGTTTATTCAACTTCAGCATATCTAAAAAACCTGACCTGATTGAAGAAAATGGATTACATTTCTGAATTCAGCGTGCGAAACTGATCCTAAGTCAGTTGAAAAACCTCTGACCTTTGAAAAAAGTTTTGAAACGCAGGCCAGTGTAATCATCATCATCATCACATCATCATCATCATCATCATGGTAATAATAATAATAATAATAATAATAATAATAATAATAATAACAATAAAAATAAAAAATAATAATAACAACAAGAAGCAGTGCCAAGGCACAGCAAAACCCTCCCCGGCAGTCACTTTAGTACTGTCATATAAACACAACAGGATATCTAGTCAAAGATGTCACATATCAAATTTGGAGTAAATCGGGTGAGAATTAACGATTTTATGCCTACAGTCCTAGTGGACCCAGGTTCGAATCCCGGCTGGGGCAGGGAACGGTTAAATGATTTGAATTTCATAAAAAACAGACTTTTCTGATCTACCAGATTACCCGCTGACATGTCGTCCAATCCACGTAACATTGACCCCCTTACTGCTAACTAGGGGGTGATCCCCCTGATGTAATGAGGCGAGTTATATGATGCAGATTTGAAAGATGCACCTTTAGGTTTTAGTTTCACGTTGATGTGACGAAACTGAGAGGAGCTATGACGAAAATACGATTTCCCCCCCCCATTTATTTACATTTTGGGGGCCTACAGCCTGGACCTTGGCCCAATTTGGTCAAAAATTTAATCAGGTGATCAAAACGTCATAGCCCATCATTCCTGTAATTTTAGTCAAAATCACAACAGTAGTTTTTGCGTAAAGTTGTTGACAGACAGAAAGACAGACAGACAACCGATAAAACAGACAATCCGAGTGAAACCAATACCCGTCCCCGAGTCCTTCCGGGGTAGGGACGGGTAATAATAATGATAAGGAAAATAATAATAATAATAATAATTATAATAATAATAATAATAACAACAAAAACTAGTTACCCATTTACTTATTGTGTAGCTGCAATAAGGAAGCTTTACCTTAATGTTATGGTATCGATTACCTGTTCCCGCCCCGGAGGGGCTCGGGGGTGGGTATTGTTTTCACTCGGTTTGTCTGTCTGTTCGCTTGTCTGTCTGTCTGTCTGCCTGTTTACAACTTTACACGAAAACTACAGGTGCGATTTTAACCCCCCCCATCCCGACATTTTCTGGGCAGTGGTACGCCCCAGTCCCGACATTTTTTAACCTTTTTTTTTTTTTTTTGGTTCAAACATCCGCTTTTGGTGAGAAACATCGAAAATTCATAGAGAAATCGCTCACCTGAGGTTTAAAATACTTGATCCACGTAGGAGTACCTCCTTACCTTACAGGGTTTTCTATCAGGCTGGCTGCAAAGAAAACGAGTTCTATGGGAGGATAACTATTCCACACCACTCATAAATGATATTTATGTATTTGGTACGAATTTATATGTAGTACGAGAGTATATTAGTTTTCAAACGGTAATATAGGCATTATAAGCATTGTTTCACTCACTAACTCATCACCATTCCTGACCTTTTTTTGCCACATTACCTGATCATCATTTCTGACTGTTTCTTCCTCTAATGTTTGTCCTCCACATTGTCATCGATTGGGGAATCACTCTGGCCCTGAATTTCGTACCGTGGCATGACATGGCTTTACTGGCCAGGTCACTGATAAGAGGTGAATTGCTGAGAAAAGGGCATGCAGGGGGGGAGGAGGTCATGCTGGGTAAGGCATTGTCCCTGCCTAGCATCTTGTAGAGGAAGGTGTCCCATGTATACGTGCCAAAAATCACTAGTGAAAATTGAAAATTGTGCAAATTAAATTGAAAATTGTGCAAATTAGGGACCTTGCAATGTTGCCGCGTTAATTTACGTCTCCGGGATATGAGTGCACATCATGTGAGGACGTGAATTCACGTCTCCGGAACAGGGCGGGTTAACTAAGATTACAGGAGTGATGGGCTATGACCTTCTTATCACCTGACTAAAATTTGGGCCAAACTGGGCCAAGGCCCAGGCTGGAGGCCCCCCAGATAAAAAAAAAAGAAAAAGGGAATGGGTAAAAAAATGTTTTTTTTTTTTTTTAACCATAACTCCTTTCAAATTCGTCATATCGACATGAAACCAAAACCTAAAGGTGCATCTTTCAAATCTACATCCTATAACATGCCTCATTACATCAGGGGGACCATCCCCTGGTTAGCATAGGGGAGTCAATGTCAGGTAGGTCGGGTCTACAATTTCAAATGGGCATAAAATCGTCAATTTTCACCTGATTTACTCCAAATTTGATAAGCGATATCTTTGACTAGGTATCCTGTTGTGTTTATACGTCAGCACTAAAATGACTGCCGGGGACGGGTTTGCAGTGCTTTGGCAACGCTTCGTGTTTTCACTGTAAGCATGGGTGCAATTTACATTTGTCTCAATAACTGGCTAACTGTATGCTTAACTGTAACCATATTCCTTTCAGATAATGGGAGGGACCACAGCTATATTTCTGTAAAGTTACAGCCTTACAGCTTTTACGTGTTACAAAGAAAACACTGAATATATCTGAATTCGGTACTTTCCACTTGGCTAAAGGCAAAATATTCAGCTAAATTCTAAGCTAACTTATTTATATTAGGATTTTTAATCAGATAGCTGTATCTTAAGTACTTTCTGAAATATTTCAATTTCAAGTATGCAATTTTTGCACCAGAAATGAGTATATGACCTTCAAAAATAGGACAAGGTCATTTATATTTGGCACAATGTATTTGGATTACCCTAGGGTATCTTCCTGTACAGTGATCTGAGAAAAGAAAGTCCAAAGAAAAATAATAGTAATGCTTAAGAAAACAATAAGTTTCGCCATATATGTGGCAAAGCTAATATCAATTAATATTCCATATATCTCCACTAGATAAAAATATTAAGATAGAATTTTCGAGCTGGAGGGATTATAGTCTTCAAAAAACCATTCACTATGAAAGATATTTCCGTATTTTAAAAAAAAGAAAATCGTCTGGAGGCTACAAAAATCTAACTGTCTATTGCCAGGCGCGTTAATCCCATAAGGGGTAGCCACAAACAAATCGCCCCCCCGTCGCTCGATCCTCTGGCACTCGGTTACCCTCTTCCAACTCGCCCTTTCCTCACAGATTCCTCCATTTCATCTCTCCATCTTATCCTTGGCCTCCCCCACCTCTCCTTCTCCACCTCACTCTCACACACTCTTCTGGTCAGTCTCTCATATCCATCTTCACGTGGACAAATCATCTCAGAGTATTTCTCTTTCAATCACATCCAGCCCTAGCATGTATTCAATATGGACGGTGGGTGTTAGCGCCGAAGTGGTGACATGTGGAGGTGTGTGGTATGTAGGAGGGCTACTGGGCCTTGAGAGCAGGCTGTGAAGCCTATGCCCAGAGTCGGACACATAAAACAAAAAATCAACATTACAACGAACCTTACTTCATGTCTTTCTCTCCATATGACCCCACATGTTCCTTTCAAAGAACTTATTTCCACTGCTCTCACTCTTGTGTCCTTCCATTAGGGTTCACGCATCACTTTCCATGTTAGAGTGGGGATCACAATATTGTCATGTAGCGACTTCTTTATTTTTGACATCCGTGCTCTCTTCACTATTCCTTTTCACCACTTTCAATGAACCATCAACCTTTCTACCCGACCGTACCCTTTCAATCACTTCCTTCTCTAAACTTTCATCATTACTCATCACACAGCGTAAGTACTTGAATGCATTCACATTCTCCATATCCTTACCATCTAGTCTCATTGTGCATTCTTTGACTTCATATTTTCAAAGACCATAACTTTACAATCCACATTCACTTTTAGATTCCATTTTCTACATACACTGCCCAACTCATTCACCAGGCCTTGGATTTCACACTCATTCTTACTTAACGATATAGTATCATCAGCAAACCACAGTAAATATATTTTCCACACCTTACCATCTCTAATCAAGAATCCAACATTCACTGCCCTACCAAGTGTTCCCTTTATAATTCCGTCTGTACACAAATTGAACAACCACAGAGACATGACACACCCCTACATCAATCTAGCACTTAGGTTAAAAAAAAAAAAATCACTATCCACACGCACTGCAGCCCTAGCACCTTCATACATATTCTTCTCAGCACACGGCAACTTCCCATCTGCACCATATATTTTTAATATTTTCGACATTCCCTGTCTATTCATTCTGGCATATGCTTTCTCTAGATCCATGATGTCAGCACACTGCTTCTTTCCCTTCTCTTTATACTTTTCCACAAAACACCTTAGAACTAATATCTCAGCCATGCAGCCTCTTCTCTTCCTAAATCCTCCATCTTCTTCTCCAACTAATTCTTCGGTTATTACCCAAACTCTATCGACAAGTATGGTACCATATACAGTACTTCTTCTATTGCATTAAGAAAACAAATGCCCTATGGTTGCCACACAATTCTCTTTCCCCTTTTCCTCTGTCAAGGGAACTATTAATCTAACTTCTAATTATCTGGGATCCAGCCTTCCTTTCAGGCCAATCTGAACATCTTCCATATCCATTCTATCATTAACTCTCCTTCATATTTCAAAATTTCATCACACACTCCCTCAGTTCCTGGGGCTTTCCCCTTTATAATTTTCTTTATTGCTTCTAATACTTTCGTTCTTCTATTCTCTTCCTCCCTACTCACCTTTCTTCATATCCCAGCCATTCCACAACAGTTATACTTGCTACTTTCATTTTCTGTACTCTGCAATTCCTTAAAGTGTTTTCTCCGTCTGCTTAATCTTCTCCCTTCTCCACTCGTCTACTGCTTCCCTACCTTCTTGACCTCTTTCTTAAACAGTTTCTTACCTTCCCTCCACTTTGCACTCAGATTTTCTCCATATTCAACAACTATTTTCTTACACTCACTTACTAGTCTTTTCATCTCTCTTCTTCTTTGCATATAATTCTCTTTTCCGTGTCATCACATCATCCATTCCTCTACTCTCCAACCAGTCATTATATGTTTTCGTCTTTTTTGCCACAGCTTTTCCTTACACCCCGTTACGTATCATCTTCACCCCACATACTGTCTCAGATGCTGCATGTATTTCTTCTGTGAATATTTTACACATGCCTTCCACTTCCTCCATCTGCTCCAAATCATATTTATCCAGTCGCTATTCTACTAAATAAATAAAATTAAAAAATAATTCACTGAAGCTAAAGTTTACTAAGTTGTTAGGCATTGTCTTACCCTGAATTGCCCTACAGACAGCCGAATTCAGCATTTCCTACCCTAAATCACCTTACAGACAGTCAAATCCGGCATCTACCCAAATCACCTTACAAACAGCCAAATTCGGTGTGTCCTGCCTTGAACCACCTTAGACAGCCAAATCCAGTATGTCCTGCTGTGAATTCCCTTACAGACAGCAACATCGGGTGTGTTTCGTGAGGTGGGGGACCTGCTGGACACGGAGCGAGTCACCTACAACACGTTCAGTGGCATCGCTCACAGTATGAGGACCATTGTGAGGTCTGGATCCCATGTGTTATTCGACGACGATATTAACTTCAATAATATGCTGCCCAACGACTTCTCTCGCACAGGTTGGAGAGAGAGAGAGAGAGAGAGAGAGAGAGAGAGCAACTACATTTTTTATCTCGCTGGAAAAGTCTATAGGGCATTTGGCTGAATTAATTATTCAACACTATTCCGGGCCTATGACACACCAATGCATCATTCGTTGGCCAACCGATTCCGGGCCAATGACAGGCTAGTACTTCATTTGTTGGCGTAATTTTTCATGGCTCAATTACGTGGCAGAAAAATCTGATGAACACAGGCAGCACAACTTCATTTCGTTGGAAACTCACTCCTGGTCTGGGAACGGAGTCGAAAAGTTATGCAAAACTGGGCTGGGAAAGGGTTAAGTGTATCTCTAATGATGAATTACTCTAGACTAGGAGTCCTTAAACTCTTCAGCTCATCCATCCCTTCCTCTAGTTTCAGATAGTTCATCGACCCCAAGCATTTATTATATAGAGATAATTTAATACATTCTGGTTAAATTTACCGATATTATTACGAATGATGATGATGATAATGATAATCATCATCATCATCGAATCCTGTGCTTCCTCATAAGAAGAGTAGGAGCCCGGGGCTAAGCAAGTTGGTCCTTACATTTAAGATGACAGTGACTAGCCACGCTCATCCCTGAGTGGCATTACGTGAGCAATAAACTCAAACCATCCCTTGGATATAAACCGACACAGGCTGAATCCAGTTGGAGCGCTTTAATTACCCACTACACCACCAGGCGCCGTAGTTTGGTTATATGGTTACCAACCAGCATAGTAAATGGTTTCCTGGTGTACAGGAAACCATTTGGCTTGTCACTTAGTGTAGAGTCACCCATAGACAGAAGGAAGAGGACAGAAAGAAGAAAAGAAAGACATAAGAGGAAGGAAGGAAAGAAGGAAGGAAGAGAGGAAAGGGCAGCCACCCAAGAGCAGCATTACATCAAGTGAGTGGATGGTGGGCATCCCCACCCACCACTAAATAAGAAGAAGAAGAAGAAGATGAAGAAGAAGATGATGATGATGATGATGATGATGATGATGATGATGATGATGATGATGATGATGATTTGATAGAAAATAAGTGATATTTTAGATGAAAAAAAAATCCATATCTTTTTAAACTGAAATTGTTGATATGAATGGAAAGGATACGTCTAACGAACATTAGCAAGGGCACTGGTATTTGGTCAGAGATTGGTGAGTTTTAGTCGTAAGTCACCAGGCTCTTCCAGGTTCAGTCTGTTCCTCTGCTTTGTTAGAAGTGCTTTTGCATGGTTAAAATCAGCTTCATCCATGTAAGAACTTGGGAACGCAAGTAAAATGAGCTCAACCAGTGCACAGAGCCAGAGGAATCTTGCAACAGAGTTTACATTGCTCCAATGGTCACCGAGGCTTGTACTTCTGAACAATGCTTTTGAACTGAGATCCAAAGTAATTTCTACAAGTACTTTCTGTAACTGGGAGTCAGTGTCTGTATTTTCTATTTCCAAATCAAAAGATGTACACATCCAGTTAAGCACGTGCATTTTCTCCAAGTCCTCAAAGAGTACTTTAAAGTATTCCTTTAATCTGTCAAGGTGTGTTGTGCATACCTCCGAGTAATTATCTAAAATGTTTTAAATTTCTTCCAGCTGCCGTGGTTTTGAAAAACACTGAAAATTTTTGTGTGCAAATAAAGCTTTGAATAGGCCTATTTTGGCCTGGAAGCCTAATAAAGTTGTCCTGGCCTGAGAAATCGTAACATTTTCACCCTGAAGATAGTTTCTGTACTTCAATAAATTTTGAATAAAGGTCTGCCAAAAAGACACAAGAATTCTTACACACTTTTTAACTCTTCACATTGTGATGGGTTTACTTCTGTTCGAAACTGCTCGGCTGAGTTGTACAAGTCTACAAGTCTTTTGCAAGCTATTACCCCTTCTTACATCAGTGTACAAAAGTAATTGGTTCACACTGTCATCATTCTTTTCACATAGCATTTCAAACAATCGCGAGTTGAGTGTATGTGCTTTGATTTTATTAATTGTTCTCATACACACCTTGAAGGCATCATGCAATTCACCACGGAGTTTGTTGGTTACAAGATGGTGTCTGTGGAAACAATGAACAGTATGTACAGTAGATACTTCGTCTTTGGCTAAAGTGGCAAATCCTCTGCAGTGGCCGACCATTGCTGGTGCACCATCAGTAGCCACTGCTTCTCCAAATACTCTTACGGACACTGAAAAACTATCTCACCTTTTGCATCATCTTTAAGATCCTTGGCAAACAAAATTTCAACTATGCGCTTTTGACCTGGACTGTACTACCTCACATAGACCATAAGATTATTTTGAACTTCCGAAATTTACTCATCGAATTCGAAAGAAAACTTGCAGTGTTGACGCTCGGATGTCAAAGTTTTTTTTTTTTTTTCCCATATTATCGCCCATCTCATCAACTTGTCGTTGCACTGTACTCGTATTGGCATTTTTGGGCAGGTTGAGAGTCTTTTTTTTTTCATAAAAGAAAAGTCACCTCTTTAACTGCTGGAATTATGATCTCACCAGCTGTATGCAACTTTCCTTTCCTTGGTATGGTGAGGGAGATACTGTATGATGCCTTCAATACTCCATCATTGTCATCAGAAGCATGTGCTTTGAAAAATTTCTTTAAATTTGATCGATTTTTATTTTTTCTATCAGTGCCTTTTCTTATCAGAATGAACTGTCATCTTCATAGGTTTCTTGACATGAATTCTGAAACTCTTTTCACATAATAGGAACATAGGTACTGTTTCATCGGTAAAGTGATGAATCCAGACTTCAAATATTCCTGTGAATATTGTCGGAACTTCCTCTTGGTATCAGCAGCTGCCATTATGCTTGTCGGCAAAAAGCACAGCAGTCACTTCATTGACACCACTCCCATCGCTATGAGTGTTGAAAATGTCTTGACTCTCCAAAGTCCAGAGCCTGGGTTCATATGTAAAGAGGGGAGTACGTACAGTACTGGAAGTGAACAGGAATACAACACATAGGTATATTCTTCCTGGGGCGGTGTCACGGGGTTTTTAAAATATCACTGTGTTTTTAAAATAAATGGTTAAATATTATATAAATTGATAATAATCAATAATACTGAAGAGCAGAGACAATGGTTGTCTTGCTACATCAAGCAACGATTACTTTACGTTGGCTTAGCACGATTCTCTGAGAACGAGAATTTATAAACTTTCTCAACAGTACACAGCAGAGACTAATTACTCACAATTGCTGAATTACTGTACTGTTAGCCTCTGGAGAAAGTTACGTCACCCCTGACAATAAATAACTAATACTAATAATAATAACAGGTTCTTGCTGATGCATTAACTCCTGGCACAACGGATTTTAAGTTAATACAAGACTGGTCTAAGTACCAGTTATGAAAGCAACGTTTATGCAAGCTATGAGCTATATGGAAAATAAGCTTAATTATGGAGAAATGAAACAAGATTTTTACTCTACATTAAGCTCAAGAAATAGAACTGTTAAATTTATTAATCACAAAAAATAAATTTAACATTACATTTCAAATCAAATCAATGAGACGCACTCGCTCACTCACACAGAAGCTAAATACTTACGCCTAGGAAAAACACCTTAACTAAGCTCTTAAAACTAGGAAATACACAAAAGAAATACCAGTCGATGAATGCTATGTATCACCACTAAGGTGGGAGTACTGGGATTACTGAACTAGTGGAGCTTGGGGTGCTAGCTGACCTCTCCACTTCTGAGCACAGGACCTTTCTCCGTCACAGCAAACACAAGACTGAATTCAAATCGTGGGAAAGAAAGGCGGAGCACTAAGCCGTATTTTCTAATGGTCGAGTGAGCGAAACGCGCCCAAAACAATCGCTCATCGGAAGCGCTAATGTCTCACACAGAGACGATCACGTATGACAATGAAAAACTGATTTGACAAAGCTTCCGTCCGAATGAGCGGTTAACTGAACGAAAAACAGTGAGTTTTCCACTAATAGTTCGTGGCTTCTCACAAAAGGGAAATGTCGCGAATTGATTCGTGACATTACGCCCTTACAAAGTTAAATTTTTTCCTTATGGGAAAAAATTTGTGGATATATATATATGGACACATCCTAAGTCATTCACACAAGATTCACACTGTGGTGTGTGTGCTATCCTGCTACAGGAGAAATTCGCAGTCGCCAGTGAGCGAAAAAACCTCGTATTTACGTTAATAGAAGCAAGCTTGAGGGAAAAACTCCATGACAACGGTGAAAATCCTGTACTCAGGTCAAACTGAGCGAAAATTCGCTACACTTACACTGACAACTAATTGTTGTGTAGCGTGGTGTATGTAATACACGGTGTAGGTGTGACAGTTGTAGTGTAACTGAACCTATGTGTAAAATGACACAGTAAATAATATGGCGATGACGAAGGCAGAGGAGAAGAGGCGGCAGCGTGCGGCAGACGATCAGCTGGCCAGCACAGCAAAACTGCTACACCCATTGCTGAACCTGCAAAACCAATTGGGGTGGAGCATCAAAAGTGTCAATGAGACAAAATTTTATTATGTTACAATTACTCTCTGCTTAGCAGTCAGTGCTACGACGTACATTCGAGGTCGCCATTAATTATAGCACACAATTATGGTCGGCAAGTTGAGAATCTTTGTGCAAACTCGGGTCTTCCATAGCCTCGAACCGCACACGGGTCCTCAACCTGTGCCTTAACCTACAATACTTATATTAATATCGGGAAGCTGAGAATCCTTGTGCAAACTTGGGTCTTCCATAGCCTCAAGTCGCCTCTCAACTTCCCCCTTAAACTACGGTACATAATATTAGTATCGGGGAGCTGAGAATCCTTGTGCAAACTTGGGTCTTCCATAGCCTCAAGTCGCCTCTGCGGAATTCTCACCTCCCCCTTAACCTACAGTACAATACTTATATTAGTACCGGGAAGCTGAGAATCCTTGTGCAAACTTGGGTCTTCCATAGCCTCAAGTCGCCTCTGCGGAGTTCTCTCTCAACTTCCCCCTTAACCTACGGTACATATATTAGTACCGGGAAGCTGAGAATCCTTGTGCAAACTCGGGTCTTCCATAGTCTCGAGTCGCCTCTCAACTTCCCCCTTAACCTACGGTACACATATTAGTACCTGGAAGCTGAGAATCCTTGTGCAAACTTGGGTCTTCCATAGCCTCAAGTCGCCTCTCAACTTCCCCCTTAACCTACGGTACATAATATGTATGTACAGGCCCTGGACATGCTGTGTCCTGTGGGGCCAATGGGCGAGACATCTGGTCTGCACCCACTTCACCACTACCCTGTCTCTCAACTGACTCAGAGATTACGGGTGTGGTTACAAATGGCACAGGAAGGGCATGTCCCTGATTAGTGGTGATACTTTGGCACACACTGCAGGAACGGACAAAACTATCTATGTCCCGTCCCATCCCTGGCCAGAAAAAGTCAGCTCGGATACGGCCCTGGGTCTTCCTTTTGCCCATGTGACCTCGTGAGGCTGAACAATGACCCCATTGTAACACTGCTGGGTGGTACTTGGCGGGAACGACAAACTGCAGTCGAACCTCGCCCTCGGGTGTTCGTGACTCACGTTAGAGCCGTCCTTGTTTACGAAGGAACTTGGCTCGACCTCCCCGTGAATACTTAATCACTCGACCCTTTTGTTTGTTCCGCACGGCAGCAAGTGTCGGGTCAGAATGTTGTTCTTGCACAACAAGTTGACTACACATCAGATCTTGCGGCGATTCAATGATCACTGGGGTGACACAGTCTGGAGCCTCAGTCATGGCTCGTGTTACCGCAGCAGCCGAAGTCTGAGTGGCGCCATCATCGGAGCAACTATCCTTGGCTCCTTGAATATTGCCTACTATCAAGTCAAATAGAGGCTCTGGCATGACAACTGCAAGTGTCATACCAGTATAAAATGGAGATGCCACCTGGATACATGCCTCAGGGAACAATCTCACTGATCCATCAATAAGATTTGCATGGATCTGACGACCTGTATACTGCTCAGGCCGAACTAGACTCTGCTTGACAGAGCAACCTGAGGAACCATTGTCTCTCAGGACCTTCACAGGAATGTCTCCCACAAACCCTGGCTGAACCAGGAAGGTACTGTCACCTGTGGTGGGGCCTGTGGAGGAAGCAGCTAGCCACTCATAAGGCTGCTGAATTGATGTGGCAAACATTGTGCCTTGTGGATTATATTGGGAAGATGGAACATTGGCCATCTGTGGAGGGAGGTTCACTGTCACTGTGGGACTAGTGAACTGTGGGGAAGTACCCACACTGGTAGGGACGTGACCACCATGCTGCTGCTGAGGAATGAAGGCTGCATTTGCTTCCTGCCTCTTTTGAGCTGGTGGTGAAAAAGTTTGTCCCGACGGTCGGTTGCGTGGCTGATACTGCTGCTGGTTAGGGTACTTGTTGTACCGCTTCCACTCAGGTTTCTGAGTGTTTTGCCCCTGGTCCTTCCACTGCGGTTTTGGACCTTGGCCATTATTCTGAGAATGGCCTTGGTGCTGGGATTCAGTCTGAGACGGCTTCCCAGACTTGGCAGTATCTTTTCTGCTCCAGGTGTTTTGCTTACGAGTTTGATACCCGTATGCAGTAAAGAATGTGTCAGCCTTCTCTGCCATTTGGCTGGCATCTTTCACCTGGCAGATCTTAAGCTGTGCTATGAGCTCAGCAGGCCACGACCTCTCTAGCTGTGTACGCAGCATAAGGTCAATTATCCCCTCACGCGTGGAAGGAGTTTCATCTTTCTCCATCCACTCACCTAGGTAAGCAGTAAGACGGTCGAGGAACTGAACAGCTGTCTCCTTGTCTTGGAAACGAGCTCGCATGAACTGAACTTTGGCGTCGTCTACTGTGAGACCATACGCCTTAATGAGTGCAGCTTTCATCATCTCGTATGTGAGATTGTCTCCACGAATTCTGTGGAGAATATCGAGGGCAGGGCCCTCAAATAAACTAAGAAATTGGATCCGCTTAGCTGCCTCATCCAGTTGATATAAGTCTGCCATGTCCTCAAAACGAGCTATGTACGGCTCGATTCGCTCGCTTTCCTTGTATGAAGGAAGCTTGATGCGTGGGGTCGCCAGGACATGTGCAGGGAGAACGCTCGTGGAGCTTGGACCAACTGCACCAGACGTGTCTGAAGCCAAGGAATCTCGCTTGAGCTTCAGCACTTCAAGTTCATGTTCTCGTTCTTTGTCTCGTTGTTCACGCTCATATTCACGCTGTTCTCGCTCTTGTACTAGCTCGTGTTCGCGCTGTTGTCGCTCTTTTTCTAACTCGAGCTTGCGTTGTTTTTGTTCGTGTTCACGCTGTTCTCGCTCATGTTCATGCTGTTCTCTCTCGTATTCGCGCTGAATCTTACGCTCTTCACGGGCATCATTCTCGCGCTGCTGTTCCTGATTATGCCGTGAGAGTATATACTCTTTAATTTCGGTTGGGTCCGAAAGACCGATATCTTTGGCTTCCTGTAAAAATACAGTAGTAGCCATGGCGCTAATTTATTAAGCAAACCGAAATTGAGTACTGACTGCTTAGCGACGAATACTAATAATACAAATAAAGAATATAGACACAAGCTAGTGGTGACCAGTCTTATCTAGTTAACTGGCAAAGATTAAAGCAAAAATGCGAATAACTAAGAACTCTCAATAATTAACACAATGGGTACGGCGGCTACCCAGGAGCGAATAAAATCGTCTGGCGTTACCAAGAATAAACTAGAGTTAAGTACTCTATGGATTGATAAAGCAAAATTCACTTGCTAAATTAACGGTAAACACCAGTAAACTTGTGTCTATAAACTTTAATGATAAATACCTAAATATGAATGAGTGAGCACTATCTCGTGAATAGCTTTAGAGCTAGGAGTTAATATCCTGGCGAGGTCGCCAATTGTCACGGGGTTTTTAAAATATCACTGTGTTTTTAAAATAAATGGTTAAATATTATATAAATTGATAATAATCAATAATATTGAAGAGCAGAGACAATGGTTGTCTTGCTACATCAAGCAACGATTACTTTACGTTGGCTTAGCACGATTCTCTGAGAACGAGAATTTATAAACTTTCTCAACAGTACACAGCAGAGACTAATTACTCACAATTGCTGAATTACTGTACTGTTAGCCTCTGGAGAAAGTTACGTCACCCCTGACAATAAATAACTAATACTAATAATAATAACAGGTTCTTGCTGATGCATTAACTCCTGGCACAACGGATTTTAAGTTAATACAAGACTGGTCTAAGTACCAGTTATGAAAGCAACGTTTATGCAAGCTATGAGCTATATGGAAAATAAGCTTAATTATGGAGAAATGAAACAAGATTTTTACTCTACATTAAGCTCAAGAAATAGAACTGTTAAATTTATTAATCACAAAAAATAAATTTAACATTACATTTCAAATCAAATCAATGAGACGCACTCGCTCACTCACACAGAAGCTAAATACTTACGCCTAGGAAAAACACCTTAACTAAGCTCTTAAAACTAGGAAATACACAAAAGAAATACCAGTCGATGAATGCTATGTATCACCACTAAGGTGGGAGTACTGGGATTACTGAACTAGTGGAGCTTGGGGTCTAGCTGACCTCTCCACTTCTGAGCACAGGACCTTTCTCCGTCACAGCAAACACAAGACTGAATTCAAATCGTGGGAAAGAAAGGCGGAGCACTAAGCCGTATTTTCTAACGGTCGAGTGAGCGAAACGCGCCCAAAACAATCGCTCATCGGAAGCGCTAATGTCTCACACAGAGACGATCACGTATGACAATGAAAAACTGATTTGACAAAGCTTCCGTCCGAATGAGCGGTTAACTGAACGAAAAACAGTGAGTTTTCCACTAATAGTTCGTGGCTTCTCACAAAAGGGAAATGTCGCGAATTGATTCGTGACAGGCGGGAGATCCGAGAGACAAGGGAGAGGGTGGGAGGTACGAAGGACAGGGTACAGATATACAGGAAGTGGACGAGACAATAGTTGTGAAGATCCCGTGTGTACAGTAAAGACAGTTAAGATATTTATCCAGTATTAGTATAAATAATGCACATGGTTAAAGAAAACCAACGTAATTCATCCATGTGAAAGAGACTTTATAAAGGTTTGGTCACGTCTTGTGATTCTAGCTAGTAATAGATAAATTATGATTTCATTTTGCTTCAATAAAAGTAATCTAAAATACATGATTAAAAAATAATTATACATAAATCATGTGGCAATAATTCATAATTTATTGCATAACATTGTATGTACTTAATTTAAATTTTTTATACGCGTTTCAGCTTTCGACCCCGGTAGGTTGGCTGACTGATATCTTGACATAATATAATTAAAATCTGGCGGCACAACTGCCAGGGTCATATGCCGCCGGACAACAAGGCAAAGGATGCCGCAAATAAAAGGTGCATATTCAAAATAAAGTTAATACCCATTATTAGAAATAAAGCATGGAAAATAAAAGAATGTTTTAAAAATACCAGTTACTTATAAAAGTGGACGGAGGCTTACCTTCTGAACATAACTAAAAACATCAGTAAAATCGCTAGAGGCTCCATCAAGCATTAAGGACAGACAGTAGACACCTTCTGCCCTCTTATGCGTACGGAAGAATCTCTGACGTAGGTCCCCCAGATTTGAACACTCGACCAGCAAATGACGTGCAGTAAAGGGAACAATGCAATCATCACAGTATACAGTAGTTGAGTCCCACCACTCCTCAAGAACCCATGCGTAACCCAAGGGTGCCGAATGCAAAGCCTGGTAAGAGCCACCTCCAATCGCTGGAGCATGGAAGGGAGAACCCCCAGCACAGCCACTCTTTGAAAAATTTCTCTCAGCTTGTTACGAGCAACACCTTCCCACTGTTTCTGCCAAAACATTCAAATCACATATCGCAAGTAAGGTGTTAATGGGAGAACCCTCGGCACAGCCACTCTCTGAAAAATTTCTTTCAACTTATGAGCAACACCATCCCACTGTCTGTCAACACATAACGTTCGCTTATCACAAGTAAGGTGTTACACTGAAAGCAGGAACCGGGAAGTCGGTACGTGGCCGTTGAGAAGACGCAGCTTTAGCTAAGGTATCTGCCTTCTCATTGCCCACAACACCAACATACGCAGGAACCCAACAGAAATCTGCACAACTCCCACGATTGCCAAGAAGTAAAAGCCATTATAAAATTGATAAAACCAGTGGATGAGATGCATTAAAAGACTCCAGTGCAGAGACAGCAGTACTGGAGTCACTAAAAATCACAAAAGCAGATTGGGGGAGAGTAAAAATGATTTGGAGAGCAAATAAAATTGCAGTCAGTTCCACTTTATACACTGAAGCATCACCAGGAAGGCTACCCCCTCCCTACTGAAGGATGGGAAGACAACACCAAAGCCTACTCCAGTATCAGTCTTAGATCCATCAGCATAGATAGGGACAAAACTCTCATGAGTGGAGGCATGTTTTACAGTAAAAAGAGAGAGAGGGACATCTGAGAGGGAAGTAAGCCCTTTTTTCCACAACGGACCTACAGAATGCTACACGAGGTAGTAGCCAGAAACCCACCCTCGGGATCCAATGTGGACAGACTGCCAGTCTTGGAACAGAGAGGGATAACATAACAGACCGAACCCTGTAACCAAAGGTCTTCGGGAAACTAAGACGGGAGTCATAAACAGATGATTGAGAATCCTGGCAGATGATGGCATAAGAAAAAGAGTCCGGAAGGAGGTGAAGATGATACAAACATCGTATCATCAATGACTAGCAACGCAAAGCCAAAAGGAGGACATGAACATCCACCAACGAACTCGAAATCGGGGATGAGTTGAATGCCCCAGTTGCCAAACGTACACCAGCATGTTGCACAGAATCTGATACCTGGAAAAGGGCATCTGTTGCAGGGAAGTAGACCTCACACCCATATTCAAGTCTAGAAAGGATAAGATATCTATGGAACAGGAGGAGGGTCTGTCGATTAGCATCCCAAGAAGTATGTCCCAAAATCCTCAGAAGACTCAAAGCTTTATCACAAGTTGCCTTCACAGAATGAATATGAGGAACTGAGGTCAATCATCTATCAAACAGAAGACCTAAAACCGAGTCTCTTTCACACAGGCTATCCACCAACCATAAAGATACAAGTCAGGGTCTGGGTGAACTCCCCGAAGATGAAAAAAATGCACAGCTACTGTCTTTTGTAAAGAAAAATGGAAGCCACCAGCCTCAGCCCATTGGGAAATTCTGTTAAGAGCCAGCTGCAACTTCCTCTACCAGAGACATCCTAGATGCAAATGAGAGGTCATCTACTTATAATGACCCTCGCACACGATCAGGAAGTACACTGCACTGTTGCTGGCCACAGCAAAGAGAGTAACACTAAGGATACTCCCTTACGGTACCCCGTCTTCAAGTGCACGAGCATTAGAAAGCACTCCTCCCACTCGGACCCTTAAAAAACGGTTAGATAAAAACTGCTGAATGAAAACAGGCAAGCGCCCACAAAGACCAAACTTATGAAGAGAAAGTAAAATGCCATGATGCCAGGTAGTGTCATATGCCTTCTCCAGATCAAAGAAGACAGTGACCTGGTGTTGGTTAGTGGAGAAAGCCTCACAGACAGAAGATTCCAGGGCAGTAGGGCATCAGTGCTAGATCGCATTTTACGATAACCATACTGATCTGCAATAAGTAATTGCCCCTCTCCAATTACCACATGAGCCGGCCATTTACCATCTTCAACTCCAAACACAAGAGGCCTGCAGATGATCCTCTCCGGATTTAGGGATGGGGATAACCACAGCAACACCCCAAGAAGATGGAAACTCACCAGTACACCAAATTCTATTATACAGCGCCAATAAAAAGGAAAGGGATCCATCAGACATATGACGTAAAAAGGCTTATGGAATGTCATCACAGCCAGGAGACAAATCATGACACTGTGATAAAGCTGCCTGAAGCTCAGAAACAGAAAAGGAGACATTGTAAGACTCTCCCCCAGAAGATGCGAAGCTGAGGCTACAGAATTCCAAGCGCCGACGATGGCATGCTGAAGGCGATGCAATGTCCTTTTTAGACACACCAGCAAAATGCTTGACAAAAGCTTCAGCAACAGCAAAGCGATCAGTCACAACCCCACCTGCATCACATAAAGCAGGAGGGAAAGGAATAGGAAATTTACCAGAAATCTTACTAACCCGGTTCCACACTTGGGTGAGAGAAGTCCTTGAGTGAATGAAGGAAACGTACTCCTGCCATGAAGAACGTCTGGAATCCCTCAGTACGCGATGTGCATGAGCATGTGCCCTCTGAAAAGCCACCAGATACTGAGTGTCCCCACGATGGTGGCATAGCCGAGTGAAGGCAACCCATTTGGCCTTCACTTCAGAGGTGCATTCAGGGGTCCACCAGGGAACTGGACATTTAGGAAATCAACCAGAGGTCTTGGGAATAGATAAAAGAGCTGCTGAGTGTATTACATCAGTTATATAAGCCACCATCTTATCAGCATTAACAAAACCGTCCACAGTGGAACATAGCTGTCTGATGAGTGGCCAGTTCACCTTATCCAGAAGCCAGTGAGGGAGACGGCATTGTGGCTCACACTCAGCAGAAGATAAAATAATCGGGAAGTGATCACTGCCATGCAAATCTGACAACACACCCCACCTAAAATCTAGAATAGAAGTACCTGAGCACAGAGACAAATCAATGGCCATGAAAACACCAATCAGACAATGAAAACATGTAATTTCACCTGAATTCAACACCCCTTACTCCTCATCTTCCACCAAAGAAGCCACCATAGCACCTCTTGGGTTGGTCATACTGTGCATCCCCACAGTAGGTGACGACCATTCAGATCACCTGGTAAAAAAAAGGAGATGGAAGATCACAAACAAGCCGGGCAAGATGTACCCTCTCAACAGAAGCACTTGCAGGGAGATCAAGACTACACACTGTATATTAACAGCGAAGGAAACACTGAATGGCAACAGCCTGTAGTGGAGCTGAAAGACTCAGACACGTGAATGGGACACCACAGCAAGCTAGGATAGCAGTACCACAAAGATGTCCTTGGCCAGTATGAGGATCAGAATAAAATACATGGTAACCAGGAGGACCGCAAGGAGCAGCATCCCCAACCATCGTCTCCTGGATGCATGTACATACGGGGGAAAAGTGGGCAATAAGACAACGCAATTCCTCCCAACTCGCATGTGAACCACGACAGTTCCTACGGGGGGAAAGTGGGCAATAAGATAACGCAATTCCTCCCAACTCGCATGTGAACCACGACAGTTCCATTGAATTATAGATCCTATAGTGGAGTGGCATTATATCTGGGCACTCCAAGTACCAGAGTTCTGGACACTGGATACCTTGATGGGTTTGCAAGTACTTGACCGAGGGTCAGATTTATTAACCGATTTCCTAACCATGGCTAACCCCTTGGACAAGGAACCCGAGATACCTGATTTTGAAGTCAGTCTGGTGGGGGCTGGGCTGTCAGTGAAATATCATCCTCAGCCTGCACTCGCCCGGACTCCTGAGAATCCTGAGAAGAAGTAGTGGGCTGCTCAGGAGAAATCTTTGGTGGTAGGGCCTCAGTCTCTGAGCATTCGGAGGGGTCACAGCGATGCTTGCCATACACAGGAGGGACGTTGGGTGGTTTGGTTGTATTAGGATAAAAAGCATCAATATGGACTTCAGCAACCACCACAGAAGGGAGCAAGCTCATAGCCACCAAAATGGGGGGCAGAAACAGCCGGAGTAGACAGTGGGTGAACATCGTTCTGACATGCAGTACTAATTCGTGAGACAGCATCCAGCAAATCACAGGATGGGGAAGTGGGTATAGTAATAGGTTAGGGCAATTTCTGAGACACAGAACGATGCACAGATGCTCCGGAAAGGACAGAAGCATAAGTAACCCTGGGCTGGAAGAAGCATGTCTGGCTTTCCTCCTTGCTTCAGGAAATGAAACCCTGTTACGTGTGCATATGGACAATCTTTTCCAGTCAGTATCTAGATACAGCATGAGGATCTCCACAGTGATAACATTTAAGGGGTCTTGGACCATCACTGGTATGACATGGTCTGCCACAGGAGACACAGAAACCATGAAGGCCAGCCTGTGCATGGCGGCAAAAACGGCTAACATTTCCATACCCCTGACAGCGGAAATAGCACTTGGGGATTGGTATGTTTGGCTTAATAGGAAGTGGTAGCCAAGCCAACTTCACAGAGGCAAGCAAGGTCAACCTGTCAAATGTCAGGAACGAGGTCGTAGTCGGGGTTAAGACACCGTCTACCTTCTGCATGTGCTCTACATTCACCACACCAGAAGATCGGAGCTCCTCCAACAATCGCGCCTCTGAGTATCGGAGGAGGCCACAACAAAATGCTACACCCTTACATTGGTTAAAAGTATTGTGTGGAACGCATGAAACCACTGCACCAGAAACTGAGGGTAAAGACATCAACCAGGAACTCTCTTCCAGCGAGGAGACCTCAGTATAGATGCTTCCATCCCCTGGAGATGAGATTTTAGGTTCTCTTTTACAAGCTGATACAAATGCACGGTATAACTAAAAAATATCTATATCTGTCAGATCACTGATCTAACCATAGAGGATTTCAGCACTAGATATTTTGTAAAAGACTGGCACTGTGTTGTCTGGGGTGAACTCCAGAGTGGAACCAACCCAACGGGAGCTCCTCCTAGTCCCAGTTGAACGCTGGGGCAGAGGAGGAAAGTCCCCAGAGGCCTGGAAAGGCTCCAGAGTGGCAGTAAGGGAAGAGTCTAAAGAATGGCCTGGTGCAGAGTTATTAGGAAACATGGCCATAACACACACAAAAGAACTTTATTCCCCCACCCCTCCACCCACCACGGAGCCCAACAAAAGGAGGTCATATGCCAGGGATAATACTACTGGCGACCCCAGAGGTACCGGGAGAGTATGTGCAGGTAACCACTGGGGGACCTGGACAAGGGGGACTTCAGCGTGGTAGGAGCCACAAGGCTCCCCAGTGCCCACTTTACCCTAGCTAGTGCATTACCAGCCAGTTGACCTGATTGGGCCCAAGCAGGACCCTGCTCTAGGCTGTTTTCAGTCATTTGCCGAAGAAGATTTCTGTCACTTGAACAAAGTAATATGGTGCTAACCTGAACCAGGAGTGCTGGAGAGCCCATATTGTGAAAAGGTTACTGGAGGTGGAATATTACGCTTTGGTTGCCAGGATTTCCTTCCGCTTCATATAACCGTCTGGAATTAGCCAGAACAACAGGTCAAGTTGAGGCTGTTCCAGCGAAACGGCTGATACAGATCTTAACTCTTAAAATATTATTAGGATTTCATCCATGAATTCTTGTTTAGAGGTCTCATAGCCAAGACAGTTCACTTTCTGGTAATATGATAAAGTCCCTAACTGCGGTCTTTTCATTTTGTTTCTAACTGTGACACCATCCTTAACACACTGAAAAATGTAGTGTGTATTATAAAAAAAAACACGCAGCGTAGCGACTCTTTGGATATGAATTTAACTGGACCTGACTCTTTCTGCGCTGATTTGAATGCACCCGAATGATTGTGACGGGGCCTGGAAGGACCTAGATAAACTCAAAAGAATCCGAGGCACAGCCATGAGCAGCGAAACACTGACAACTCATTGGTAGCACTGTGTCTTTCCTCCCATGTTTCTCATTTCTTCCTTAACGTTAGAGAACATTCTTCCTTCTCATACTCTTTTGCTGAGTAATTCATGTTCCTATCACACAAGATATTTTATATAACACTGTCCATCGCCACACTCGGTAGGAAAGTTTCAACAAACATTTACTCATGGCAGCATCATATTTACACTTGGAGTAGTCTGTAGAACTCAAACGGACAAAACTAAGCCTGAAGTACTATGAATGGGCCTGAACTGCCGTCACTGCACCTGATTCGGTCTAACTGGACCTTAAGTTTCCTGAATGAACTGCGGATGTCCTCTTTGGACGTGACCGAATGTACAGCCGATGATAAATGTTTATATAATATTTCACCACTTCTCCCATTTTCCTGGGTTTGTAAATACTCCAAGACTGAAAGAGACGGCGTACTTTATTTGCTCAGGGCTGATTCCTTTTATATGATGCGTTAAGAAGGGAAATTGACACATATGCCACAAGTGTGAAGTAGATCCGGTAAAAAAGTAGACGAACTTTTTTATCTATGACTGCACCAGAAACAGACGTAA
Organism: Coenobita brevimanus; assembly: GCF_032717465.1. Classification (NCBI taxonomy): domain Eukaryota; kingdom Metazoa; phylum Arthropoda; class Malacostraca; order Decapoda; family Coenobitidae; genus Coenobita; species Coenobita brevimanus. The sequence goes on along the minus strand of NC_136961.1, from coordinate 36,621,828 downwards.
CGTGATTTTGTAAGAAATGACCTAGGCAAGAAGAGTTTTCTTTTAGTTTACGCGTCTGGGCATAGATTAGCATGACGATGATGAACATAATTTGGAACAAAGGTTGGTGTAATATTTCACTCTCCTACTTCTCACTTTCCTCTGCTGACAAATGTTGCTAAGCTGAGCGAGGATTGCTATACTGTTCTGCAAATAGATGATTCTTCTCAAGGAAGAAAATGTCTGACATGCCCTATATGTGAATGAGACGCAATGGAATATAAGGCAAATTTTTGTTCCCGACTTTACAGATCGAAAAAGCTTTTGACAAACTGTTTTCTTTTCATACATTCGATTTTCAGGCCGGTCAGACTTTTGAACAAAACATGTTCCCCCCTTGTTCTTATTTAGCCAATGGTACTGCTGGGAACCTGGATATTGATCGATTACAACTGCTTATATTCCAGGAGAAGATAAAGTCTTTGGACCGTATTCAAAGTCGCATCGTAGGCTTCGTAGCTCGTTTTTGTTAGCGATTTATTAAATTACACGTTAACATTCTTTTGTATATTATTACACTCCTTTTCATTTCGACAAAGTTTGCTTCAATAACATGGATCAGGACACTGAAGTGTAACTTTAATGTGTAGAATAAATCGTTCATAGGGAAATATTTCGAAATCTGCAGAAGGCATTGGTAGTAGGATACTCAGCAATGAATGCGTGAAAGAAGCTCGTGCAGTCGATAGGATTTACTGCTGTATACTTAAAAATTAATTGGCGAAAGGAATGTCACGTTCCCAATTTCCGGGAGTCATTTATGGTAGTGTTGTGAGAATTAGCTGTAGTTAGCCTGTTTACCTTGTTGCATAATGTATTCAGGAGTAAGATAGAAAAAAAAAAACATAGTAGTAGTAGTAGTAATTGTTGTTGTAGTTGTTGTTGTTGCAGTAGTAGCAGTTGCAACCCCAGGCTCATCTGAACGTTAACGCAGTAGGCTGCCGGCTGAAATTGCTGTGTCCTCCAGTCCACCATCTTTCCGTTTGGGGATAGGGAGGGAGCTGAGGGATGTTTGTGTAATCGGGCAGCTCCAATCTCGCGTTATATCGATGCCACCACGTGAAGGAGTCGCTCTCCAGCATCCAAGGCAAAGATACTGCACCGTCCATATGGGTTTTATAATCGTATGTCAGAAAATGAAGGCTTGACTACACCAGCGCGGTATTTGATATAAAAACACGATTTTTAGGCCCGTAATGTTGTCTGTGTGCAGAATCATTTCAACAAGCCTACAGTTGTTGACGATAATTTCTAATGCGTGATGATGACAGAACATGCTTGACCTTTCAGTGTTATTGCTGAATTATTCTCTCTGATGTAACAAGGAGGCAGACCCAGGCTAACATGTACAGATGTTCCGTAAATGGCCGTAAGAAACTAGAGCATCGTTCACATCTTAGCATGCTCTGTTTCAGTAATAAGGTTGTTAATAATAATAATAATAATAATAGTACTACTACTACTACTACTACTACTACTGCTACTACTACTCCAGGTCGGTGTGACTTCTATGTGTCCCGCACCATCTACGCCACATCTCATCTTGGTCTTCTGGCTCGGAAAAACAGTCCACTGATTCCAGGGTTGAATACCATGTAAGTATTGCATTAGCATTAACCCTTATATGGTCAAAGGAGGCCTAGTATTCTACTGCAGGTAGCCTATACCCACCGCCAGGTAACTTCTCTGCTACGCCTGCCCCTCTTTACCAACCTCCCCGAGTGTGGCTGGGGATGGTGGGGGCCACGACTTCAGGAAGGGAGCAGGGATTAAGAGACCTGATGGGGCGAGGATATAATAGCAGACAAACTGTGTTCAGCTCCACGAAATTGGTGTAGTTTTTTAAACCCTAAACTATTACCAGTTCCATCCCAGACCAATCTTATCCTTTTCAGTATGGTGATATCTTTGCTATAATCCTTTTAAACCAATCTCTCCCATGTTTCGTCGTTTTGTAGCTTAATCCACGTTGCTCAGTGTCAGAAAAAGACAATGCTATGGCTCTACGCCCTTTCCATTGTATCCTTCTTGATTCGTAACATATTTTTGCACCCCAGTATTCAGTATGAAGATATGGTAATTTTAGGACAAATTAGAGTAAAATGAGTATACTAACGGGCGATTTGTGTACAGCTCCACGGCACTTGTTTAGATCTTCGAAGCCCTAAACTGTTCCCAGCCCCACCCCGCATCAATCTTAACCACTTCAGTATGGTAATATCAGTATAATATACTATTAACGCTAACTTGGCCAAAAATTACCATCTCTTACTTTCAGTTTTGAGGTTTAACAAGAGATTAACAATATAATATGCTTCTAGTCACTGCAGAAGGACGAGAATCATGGCCAAGTAAGGTGAAAAGGGTAGAGTTTATTGTTACCATTTGCTGACGTTGCTTCTCATTTGGGGAAAAGCAGTTAGGTATTAGGGTATAGCCTTCACGAATTCTTTTCTTAATAGAGAACTTTCGTAAGCGGAATAAAATAAAGAAGTGGCAGTAATAAACTAAAAAAAAAAAAAAATCATCAGATTGAAGACGTCAGTTCCTTACGACCACCATTCCTGTAATCCACCCCTTCACTACGTTATCACCCATGGATTATTCTGTCTATTCCACACGATTTTATTAATGCTGCTAGAGTGGCCTAGTACCGAATTCGCTAATGAAGGTTATACCTAATTTCATTACTTCGAAAAATATATGAAAAAATCGTTCAGAGATAGCATGACTGGAATAAATGTACGTCCTCTTAGATATGGGGTGTAGAAAATGAAAACTAAAGCAAAACGGTTTATCACAAGGATTTATCGCATTTTTTTTTCTTTGTATGTAGAGCATCAGCCCTTGTTCAGTCGGGCCTCTACGAGAGATGGATGAGGTTTTCACAAGGGAACGCCACCGTGTGTAACAACCTGCCCAAAATTATCACTGTTCACACCGTCCTCTCACTCTCCAGTCTGTGGGTAAGCCCCTTCCTCACTCACCGGTGTATATGTAGCCTATGTAACAACATCTATTCAACTGCCAGTCTGTGGTTACGTCTTCCTTTCACTTCCTACTCGAAAGAATTCACTCACTTGTCTATGGGTACATGAGTAAATTAATTCACCAGTCAATGAGTAGGCCAACCTCTGACTGGCCTGTGGGTACCACGGCCACCTCTAGACTTTCTTTAGAGTCTTGTTCTGATTGACCCTCTCACGTTCAAGAAAACTCTGTTAATCATTTCCGGCTGGCTTCCCGTTCTGGCCTATTAGTTCTGCCTCCACAAAAGCGTTTTCTTGCTGAACCATGACACTTGATTAGGATGCTCAATGGATATTTGTTTATTCATTATGCTGTGAATCATTTGCAGTTCTTCTAGATTTAGAATTTCTGTGTCTGGATACCCTTATTGCTCTCAAGTGCATATTTATATAAAGACAGATCTTTTTACAAAAATGTGATGATTCGAGTAATAATGCGCATAGACATGTCTGTAGTTTTGTTGTATACCTTAGTCTTCAGAATACCTTTATCCCTGATTACCTCTATGTCCTTGAAGGGCAGAACGCCAAACCAGACAAAGAAACCTTGTCCTCTCTTTCAGTAAAAAATTTCTTGGAGTAGTTCACAAACTGAAAACCTTAATATACATGTAGCTTTCAAGAACAGCCCAGCAGGCAGTTCTGTTGTTACATTTAAATTCCACGCAAAAAGTGTAACGCATATGGTATAGGACGATATGTAAAAGACCCAAGTCTTACACCATAAGTATAGAGTAAGGTCGATCTAACAGATTGGTGGCTTATTCAGTCACAAAGTATCCAATGATTCCACACTGACTGGACAAATTATAAGATAAGAGCAAGGTCAAAAAATTCCCCTGAAAGAAATGTAACTGTACTATGCTTAATTTCCAGTACATATGAGAAGAATGTAATCATGAGCCATGGTTATTTTAAATATGATTAACTGTTAACAAAATTAAATAATACAAAGCAGTACCCGCCAGACTAACATTTTTTGTAGAGGCTTGCTATGGTTTAGGATGCAAGTTCATGCGACGTGAGGTGAAGTGAGGTTAGGTCATGTTATGTCTGGGCAAGTCAAGTATCCCTTTGTTCTGTATGCCCCTCCCTGCTGCAGGTGTATATATGACTTCCATCCTCATACCTCTGTGCCACTTTATCTGAAGGTGTAGTATACAAATTACTTACTGTCTCTATTTTCATTTCCCCTGCTGTCAATTTGTATACATTTTTTCAACGGGGAAGTTTCTGCATATACATAAATAATTAATTAAATAGGCAAATAGATAAACATATAGAATATATGTCCACACATATCCCATTTATAAAAATCCAACTCTCTAACGCAGGAGTTAACGATATCCTGCCAGTAATAAGTAGAACAGGTGAATTCAACAACTGTGATCCTCTGTCTTTCTCACTCTTATTTCCAGACATCTAGAAGTGAATGTATGTTGAACTAGGATTTCTTCATGTTTAGATATATTTGAAAAGGACTAGCATCCTTCGGTTCCTTCTTTTTGCGTGAAAAAAGGGGTTAACTAATTGAATCAAATTCCTGCACTTCGAAAAATCTGTGGGAAGTGGGGCAAAATGGTCCGCCATTGGCGATAATGCATTTATATACTGCGTCATGCAAGTAAAGTGGTTAACTGTCATCATTCTCATTCTCACATTTCAGGGAATGTTTGCGGTGCTGGGGATGGGGCTCCTGTTGAGTGTGTTGGTGCTGGTGGTTGAGGCTGTGGCTGGTGGGGCCAATACCAGGTGGGGCCGCTTGTGTCAGACGACCAAGAGGACTCTCACAGCCAACTATCCTTCACCCTAGGCTCCACATGACTGCTGTTCTACACATTTAAGTGGAACTAAAATTAGAGCTTGGAGTTACGGATTAGTGAATCACCGTACTGCAGATATTTTTTTTGTACCAATTCCGAAAATAAATGAAGTTAAAATTACGGTATGGTAAACTTGTCTCTTACTTTCCTTTATATATTATAGACAGTAAGTGGTAAGTAATTAAATAATGTAGGTAATTACAATGCCTCTGTTAAGCTGATTTGTAAAACACTTACTTAGATTGGAGAACTATGTAGATGTGAACGATATATGAAAGTAGTTGTGGCCTTTGTGCATTGTCATGATAGCTCCTAGTTTTGAACATTCTTATATTTCCTTTTCAAGCACGATCAATAACTCTGGTGGTTGGCACCAGCAGAGTTTAATATTACAGCCACTGTTCATTAAAGATAAAATGGTTCCTTAGCTAAAAGAAGCTAAATTACATTCATTCTCTTCCCCATTTGCCGTGTGTGTGTCTAGTGTCTGTCAAAAGTTCATGACTACGTATTCAACTGTAAATAATTGTCTCTGTGGCTGTATGTACACTATTAGGGTGTAGCAATGAATTCTGCACTGTTTGGATAAAGTAGAAGGATTCTTTAAATCTTGTGTGATTGGAAACTGAGAGATTGATTTTCATAACTGGGTACATAAAAGCACTGTTCTTTTAATGGTAACATTAAATAACCCGGAACACTAAGGTTTTGTTCTTCTAATAGGAACATGAAATTGTGGTCCCTACATATCTAGGAACAAAATGTTCAAAGAACGAAGATATGCGAATTATATGGATCTTCTCTGTCTTTCTCTACTTATTCTGCTTAGTCAAACCACGAAGGCTAATACAGTTACACATATGTTGGTCCAGGTGAGTGCAATATTGAAATGTGATAATTTCATTGAACTTCATTACTATGTGCAATATTGCATGACATAAATGTACATGTTGCGTTGCACAGCACTGACCCAAAGATGTGTAAGTTTACATCCTGACCAGCAGTGGGTTCAGCAGCTGCACTGTATTTACAGACTACCAACAAAACCACGACTCATTAATGTGACTGAAGCACAGGAAATTCTGTTGCGACTCAAAGTGGAAGTAACAAAGGTAATCTCATTAATATTTAACTTACTTCATTGAATAGGTTTGTTAATCCTGATATGTCACTTCCAGCTACTTTATGTTGCTTGGCACATTGAAAGTAACCGTTTCATTGTAAATATATACAGTATCAGTTTCAGTAAAATGTACATTACATCAGTTACTGGGCAGAGTGAAACGATCAAGAAAATTACATATTGAACATAAACATTAAAAGGAAATATAAAATATAATTTACTGAAGGTTTAACATTATTTTAAAATACTTCACTATTTAGAAGTACTGTATTAAGCTACCTAACGGAACATCAGTGAATACGGGACATGGATAAAGATTAGCTAAGTCTGTTGCCAAACTCAGTACTGTCCACAAAAGATCACAGATCATACATAATAATTGCGTTAGTTCAGTTGTATAAAGGCCTGCCTGTGTGACTACAATAAAGTTGGTGGGCACATAGGAAAGTGTATCAGGAAGAGGTGATGATTTTTACATACTCATGGCACCTGTCCCCTTTCGCTAGCCTCTTGTCTCCGACTGCCAGATGTCACCCAACAAGGGACGTCGAAGCTGTCAAGGAATTATTAGGCGTCTTTCACGCAAAGGCCTTGGGTTAACGATCATATATTATTAAATTTGGGCGAGCAAAGGTTCAAGAAAACCCTGATATTATACAGACACTCATGGACACATGTATATGTTAGGTGTCAGCACTTTGTGAACTTTTATGGAACACCTGTAATCTTTACATGTGAACAGTTTATGGCTACTTACAAATGAAACACCAATAACTGATACATGCGGTTAGCCCTCATCCCACGTGACAGAGTGTGGCCACCAAAAATAAATACTGATAACAATGATCTGAAAAGCACATGGATGCGATATGCTTCAAAACAGTCTCCATTCAATAACTTCAAGTCCAAGACAGTGACAATGAAAAACGTTGGTGCAGAAGTAACCAAGAGAAGAATAGGGCAGGTTCTCTTTCATCGTGTTGAAAAGGAAAGCGATACAATAAAACTGATAAACGAAGCGGGGAAATCTCCCCTCCCCCCAAAAAAAAAACGTCATTACTGGGTAAAATTTGTGCTTAATTGGTTCTACTCTCGTAATATCCCTTACTGTTGCATTTGTAACTGTCTTGCCACTTTACCCCAAGAATCCTTCTCAGTATTTTATTCTCAAATCCTAATACTTTCTGATTTGTTGCAATTGTACTGTACCATGACTCATGCCCGCAAATTAAAATTGGTCTAACCATGGACTTATAACTTTTCACTTTAGTATGTACCGAAAGCATATTATTATTCCAAACAGATTTCAACATTCCAACAGCTCGCCAAGCCTGTCTAATCCTCTCCTCAATTTCATTGTTTAACGATCCATTAGATGATACAATCCATCTATCTATCTATCTATTGCCAGACGCCTCAATCTCGTTTGGGGTGGCCAAAACAAATCGCCTCCAAGTCGCCCTGTCCCCCGCCATTTCACTGCGCTGCTCCCAACTCACACACCCCTCTCTCATATACCTCTCTACCCCATCCCTCCATCTCATCCTCAGCCTCCCCTTCCCTCTTCCCCCCTCCATCTCACTCACATACACTCTCTTCGTCAGTCTTTCACCCTCCATCCTCTCCACATGGCCAAACCACCTCAGTGTGTTCCTCATAACGCTTCCTATCACATCCACATTCACACCACAACGCTCCTTTATATCCTCATTCGTCAGCCTGTCTCTCCATGTGACTCCACAGGCTCCTCTTAAATAACTCATTTCCACTGCTCTCACTCTTGACTTGTGTCCATCCAACAACGTCCAAGCTTCACTTCCGTACGTTAGAGTTGGTATCACAATACTGTCATGTAGTAACTTTTTCACTTCCATGCTCATTTCCCTGTTTCTTATCACTGCTTTCAAAGAACCAGCAACTTTTCTTCCCTGCTGTACCCTTTCACGCACTTCACCCTCCAAACCTCCATCCTTACTCATCACACTACCCAAGTACTTAAACGTACTCACATTTTCCAATTCCTCACCATCCAACTTCGCTGTACATTCACTGACTTCACCTCTCTCAAAGACCATCACTTTACTCTTCCCTACATTCACCTTTAGATTCCGTTTCTTACACACTCTCCCAAACTCATCCACCAAACCTTGCAGCTCCCCTTCGTCTTCACTCAACAACACAGTGTCATTTGCAAACAACAGTACAGGGAGTTTCCAAACACTATCCTCTCTCACCAGGGCCACTCCAACATCCACTACCATACATTGTACCTCTTTTATTACCCCATCCATGTACAGATTGAACAACCATGGAGACATGACACATCCCTGTTTCAACCCAACTTTCAAAAAGAAAAATTCACTTAGTTCACCACCCACCCGCACTGCAGCCTTCGCACCATCGTACATACTCTTCACAGCATTCAACAACTTCCCATGTACTCCATATACTCTTAACACTTTCCACAATCCTTGTCTATCCACCCTGTCATATGCTTTCTCCAAATTCATGAAAGCCGCATACAACTTCTTTCCCTTCTCTAGAAACCTTTCCACTAAAGATCTAAGAATGAATATCTGATCTACATAACCTCTTCCCTTCCTAAAGCCTCCCTGTTCTTCTCCAACAAATTTCTTTGTTCTTTCTGTAACTCTGTCAATAAGTATCCTACCATACACTTTTCCTATTATACTAAGAAGACAAATGCCCCTATGATTACCACACACTTCTTTTTCCCCTTTTCCTTTGTACAAGGGAATAATTATACCTGACTTCCAATCCTCCGGGACTCTACCTTCTTCCCAGGCCAATCTGCACATCTTCCACATCCATTCTACTACTATCTCTCCCCCATGATTCAGCATTTCACCACACACTCCATCAATTCCTGGGGCTTTCCCCAATTTAACTTTCTTCATTGCTTCCACAACTTCTATCCTACTGATTTCTTCTTGTCTTCTCACCTCCCTCCTTCTCCCGGCCATTCCCCAGCCACTTATACTCGCATTACTTGCATCCTCTATGATCAACAATTCCTTAAAGTGTTCTCTCCATCTGCTCACTTTTTCTCCCTTCACCACTAGTAATCTATCTTTTTTATCTTTCACTCCCCTGCTAACTTCACTTCCACCCTGTCTTACTCTTTTCACCTCTTTTCAGAAAATTTTCTTACAGTCCCTCCACTTTACACTCAAATTCCTTCCAAATTCCTCATCCACTCTCTTCTTACTCTCTCTTACTAATCTTTTCACCTCTTTCTTTCTACGTATAACTCTCTCTTCCGCCTCTCAACTTCTTCCACGCCCCTATTTCTCATCCATTCATTGTATGCTTTCTTCTTTTGTGCCACAGCCTGTCTCACCTCTGCAGTCCACCACGCTGTTCCTTGCACCCCCCTCTGTCTTCTATTCCTTCCACACACCACATCACATGTTGCACATATTTTTTCTTTAAATATCCTACACACACCTTCCACGCCTCCCATCTGCCCCAATTCATATTTGCCCAATCGTTCCCAGATATTTAAAGTTTTCTACATTCTTCACCACATTATTCCCAATTATACAATCCATATGGTTCTCCACGTTCATATTAATAATTTCAGTCTTTCCACAATTTATTACCAATCCCGCTTTTTCTCCTTCCTCCACCAGACAATCAAGCACCCTCTGCACTTCGTAAATACTTCCGGAAATCAGTACAATATCGTCAGCATAGTCCAAATCCATCAGCTTCTTATTCTCTTTCCAGTTAATTCCTGCACCTGTTCTCCTTACAACCTTTTTCATAACATAATCCATAACCAAAACAAACAACAATGGTGAAAGAACTCCTCCTTGAATCACTCCTGACCTAACCTGAAATGGATCACTCAAAGAACCACCCACCATTACCTTACAAAAAGTACCTTCATGCAGACTTCCCATTAATATTTATAAACTTTTCTGGTATACCATGGAATCTCATAATTTTCAACATAGCTCCACGTGAAACACTATCAAACGCCTTTTCAAGATCCACAAAACACATACTAAGTGGAATTTTCATCTCATTAGCTTGTTGCATTAGATGCCTTACAATAAAAATCTTATCATTACAACCTCGACCCTTTCTAAATCCCGCTTGTTCTTCTCTTAAATGTTATCAATTACTGGCTCTGTTCTGTTCAACAAGTTTTTGGAAAAGACTTTTGCAACTACAGGTGTCAAAGTTATTCCCCCTCCAATTGCCACACACACTTAAATCTCCCTTTTTTGGTATTTTATAATCACTCCATTTTAGGACTAGACCTACTCCAAAAACTTGGAGCTACCATTGACTGCCGCTACCGACAGCTCCAGTTCCGTCCCCCACCCCACCCCACCCAGGCCGTTTGCACCTGTACGCCCCGGCCCTGGCCGGAAGGTTCGCCCTCTCCCGTGCTCCCCTTATCCTTCCCTCCCTCCGCCCCCCTCTCCTCCTCCTCCAGTGCCCCCATTCGCCACCCCTCCTTCTTCCTTCCCCGCCACCGTCCCCGCCGCTGTTACCATTCCCTACCACCATGAGGCCTGGATGCCCCTTAACCGGCCCTCCGGTCCCTCTGTTTTGTTCTCCCCCTTCCTCCCGCTGGGAGCCCTTTCTACCTGCCTTTTATCTCCCACTTTTCTCCCTCCACACCACACCGCCGTCCGCATAGCCAACCTCGCCCCTTCCCCCCTACCCTCCCCAAAGGGCTCGTTATCGGAGAGATGGAGGAAGCCGAGCCTTGTGCCCCATCCTCCTCCCACTTCCCTGCCCCCCTACCCCGCATTCCCGACCATCACTCCGCCCAGCAGTCAGACACCCTGCACACCACGTACCTGTCACATGAAATTTACGTGACAGGCCCACCCATTAGACAGCCTTCCCGACAGAAGAACCCCCGACAAAGGGAGGAAGAGGACCGCCAGGTACGTGAAATGATAGAGGCCGGTGTCATTTCCCCCTCCATCAGCCCTTGGTCCTCCCCCGTCGTTCTAGTAAAGAAGAAAGATGGCACGATGCGATTTTGCATCAATTACCACTGCCTGAATGACGTCACCATCAAAGATGTCACTTTCCTCCCACGAATTGACGATTCCCTAGATTCCCTTTATGGGGTGTCTTGGTTTTCCACCCTCGACCTCCAGTCCGGGTACTGACAGGTCCCTGTACATCCAGAACACCAAGGCAAGACGGTCTTTTCCACAAGCAACGGCAAACATTACAAATTCAATGTCCTGCCATTCGGCCTCTGCAACGCCCCTGCCACTTTCTCCAGGCTAATTGAATCTGTCCTGAGCGGCCTCACTTGGGAGATATGTCTGGCCTATTTGGATGATGTCATCGTTTTTAGCCAGACCTGGGCCGACCACTTGCAGCACCTCCACCGAGTCTTCACTAGGATTCGCCAGGCATGCCTCAAGCTCCATCCTTCTAAATGTGTCCTGGCCGCCAGGACTGTCTCATTCCTGGGGCATGTTATCTCCCAGGCAGGAATCTCCCCGGACCCTGACAAGCTCCATGCCATAGCGGACATGCCGCCACCACAGGACGTCCACGGCATCTGTGCCTTCCTAGGACTCACGTCCTACTATCGTCGCTTCGTGAAGGGGTTCGCACAAATTGCAAAGCCTCTTCACGACCTGACCAGGAAGGGGGAGCCGTTCATCTGGACTGAAGAAAGGTGAGCTGCCTTCCAACAGCTAAAAGACAAGCTCTTCTCTGCCCCCATCGTGGCTTTTTCCGATTATGCCCTCCCTTATTGCCTCTACACCGATGTTTCCCTCACCGCCATATACGCCATACTAGCCCAGGTACAAGCCGGTTGGGAGCACATCATTGCCTGCACCAGTCACACCTTGAATCCAGCTGAGAAGAATTATGCCACGACCAAGCGAGAATCTATCTATCTATCTATCTATTGCAAGACGCCTCAATCCCGTTTGGGGTGGCCACAAACAAATCGCCTCCAAGTCGCCCTGTCCCCCGCCATTTCACTGCCCTGCTCCCAACTCACACACCCCTCTCTCATATACCTCTCCACCTCATCCCTCCATCTCATCCTCGGCCTCCCCCTCCCTCTTCCCCCCTCCACCTCACTCACATACACTCTCTTCGTCAGTCTTTCACCCTTCATCCTCTCCACATGGCCAAACCACCTCAGTGTGTTCCTCATAACGCTTCCTATCACATCCACATCCACACCACAACACTCCTTTATATCTTCATTTGTCAGCCTGTCTCTCCACGTGACTCCACAGGCTCCTCTTAAATAACTCATTTCCACTGCTCTCACTCTTGACTTGTGTCCTTCCAACAATGTCCAAGCTTCACTTCCGTGCGTTAGAGTTGGTATCACAATACTGTCATGTAGTAACTTTTTCACTTCCATGCTCACTTTCCTGTTTATCACTCCTTTCAAAGAACCAGCAGCCTTTCTTCCCTGCTGTACCCTTTCAAGCACTTCACCCTCCAAACCTCCATCCTTACTCATCACACTATCCAAGTCCTTAAACGTACTCACATTTTCCAATTCCTCACCATCCAACCTCGCTGTACATTCAATAACTTCACCTCTCTCAAAGACCATCACTTTACTCTTCCCTACATTCACCTTTAGATTCCGTTTCTTACACCCTCTCCTAAACTCATCCACCAAGCCTTGCAGCTCCCCTTCGTCTTCACTCAACAACACAGTATCATCTGCAAACAACAGTACAGGGAGTTTCCAAACACTATCCTCTCTCACCAGGGCCACTCCAACATCCACTACCCTATCTTGTACCTCTTTTATTACCCCATCCATGTACAGATTGAACAACCATGGAGACATGACACATCCCTGTTTCAAACCAACTTTCAAAGAGAAAAATTCACTTAGTTCACCATCCACACGCACTGCAGCCTTCGCACCATCGTACATACTCTTCACAGCATTCTTAACACTTTCCACAATCCTTGTCTATCCACCCTGTCATATGCTTTCTCCAAATCCATTAAAGCCGCATACAACTTCTTTCCCTTCTCTAGAAACTTTTCCACTAAAGATCTAAGAATGAATATCTGATCTACACAACCTCTTCCCTTCCTAAAGCCTCCCTGTTCGCCTCCAACTAATTTCTCTGTTCTTTCTCTAACTCTGTCTATAAGTATCCTATCATACACTTTTCCTATTATACTAAGAAGACAAATGCCCCTATGATTACCACACACTTCTTTTTCCACTTTTCCTTTGTACAAGGGAATAATTATACATGACTTCCAATCCTCCGGGACTCTACCTTCCTCCCAGGCCAATCTGCACATCTTCCACATCCATTCTACTACTATCTCTCCCCCATGATTCAGCATTTTACCACACACTCCATCAATTCCTGGGGCTTTCCCCAATTTAACTTTCTTCATTGCTTCCACAACTTCTATCCTACTGATTTCTTCCTGTCTTCTCACCTCCCTCCTTCTCCCAGCCATTCCCCAGCCACTTATACTCGCATTACTTCCATCCTCTATGTTCAACAATTCCTTAAAGTGTTCTCTCCATCTGTTCACTTTTTCTCCCTTCTCCACTAGTAATCTACCATTTTTATCTTTCACTCCCCTGCTAACTTCACTTCCACCCTGTCTTACTCTTTTCACTTCTCTCCAGAATATTTTCTTACAGTCCCTCCACTTTACACTCAAATTCCTTCCAAATTCCTCATCCACTCTCTTCTTACTCTCTCTTACTAATCTTTTCACCAAGCGAGAATGCCTCGGCATAATTTGGGACCTCCAACATTTTAGGGCTTACCTTTCCGGGACCCAGGTCACGATTATCACTGACCACCAGTCACTCCAGTGGTTATGCCAGTCTGACTCCCATAACGCCCAACTCGTCAGGTGGCGTGAAACCCTGGAGGTATTTCAGTATGAAATCTCCTACAGGCCCGGAAAGCTTCACACCAATGCAGATGCCCTCTCCTGCCTCCCCATCTACACGGTACAGCCAGATCCGGACCTCCTACAACTATGGCACCACAAGGAACGGCCCCCCTGGATTCCCGCCCACCTGTTCACCAAACTATGCCAACAGGGTGACCACCTCCTAACCCCATCCAGGCATATCCTCCTGACCCCAGATACAGCGCGTAACACCTTGCACCACCTTCATGCCCATAACGGCATCCACCTGGGCACCAAGAAATTATTACAAGTGTTCAATGACACCTACTGGGTGCCAAACCCCTCCACCTTCGCCAAGGAAATCATTCAAACTTACTGTGCCTGTGCACTAGGAAAAGATGTCACCCGGACCGCCAGACCCTTGGGCCACATCACCGCCCACAAGCCCTGGCAACTCTTTGCGATAGATGTAGTAGGTCCTCTCCCTCCCAAATCTGGATATAAATATGTTATCACCTTTGTGGACACACTCAAAATTTGTAGTAGCCTGTCCAGCGAAAGAGCATCATGCCGTCACCGTCACCGATGCCCTTCTCCGACACGTGTTCCCTTATTTTGGCATCCCTCAAGCCATCCATTCTGATAATGCCCCTGAATTCTCCGGGAAAATCAGGGAGGAACTCGCCATAACCTTTGGGTAAAAAATCTCCCACTCCTCTCCTTACTGGCCACAGGGGAATGCAGTATGTGAATGTAGCCATCGTACTCTCATGAATCAATTACACACACACGCATCGAGGCTACGAAAAACGAAGACTGGCCGGCTCATGTGAAGATCGTTCAATGGGGCATGAATTCTTGCCCCCGAGAAGATGGGGTTTCCACACATGAAAGGATATTCGGCGAAGACCCCCTTCATTACCACCACGCCAACACCTGCAACCACCCACCTCCTCTCACACTACAGACCCATTGCACCTTCTGAAGGGCCAACTGCACCACCTACGAAAAACCCTAGACCTCGGCCCTGACATAGCCTCCAAGCCCTTCAGCCCGGGCGACACCATCGTCATCGCCCAACTTCCCATTCCCCACAAACTCACCCCCTGCTTCTCGGGGTGCCCCACACAATCACCCACGTCCCCAACCCTTACCAGGTTGTCATAGATTATCATGGCACCCCACGCACCCTCTGAAACCACCACGTGTGCCCTTTCCGCACGCCCGCCTCTGCCACCCCAACCCCACACCCCCAACCTCCCCCTGCTCCTGCACCACCCTAAACTTCCACATACGAGTGCTACACTTCCTCCTCGCCCTTCCCCTCCAGCCCCCCTACCGCCTCAGCCTCCCCGGCCACCACCACCCCCCGCACCTCACCTGACATCTCACCCACCATACCAACCTCCCCTTGCTCTCCCTCACCCCTTCCCTCTGCCGCCCCGCCCTCACCGCCCAACTCCACGTGTCCCGCCCACGCCACCACACCCTCACCACAACCCACTACCACTGCCCTCCATCCACTGCCCTTGCGTACGCCCACTCTGATGGCCTCATCCCCCACCGCGCCCCCCCCACTCACACAGCAGCCCATACTACCCAATACCGCCCACCCCGCATGCCCACTCCAACCCTCAAAACCACCCCCACCTGCTCAGCCCACCTCTCACGCCCACCCACCCGATACACCCATTCTCCTACACCATCTGCCTCCCCACGACTTCACACTGTCATGATACACCAAGCCCAAATCCCCTCCACCTACACTCCCCAGAGACTCGACGCTGCATTACTGCAGCACAAAGCCCGACCCCGACCCTCTGTGTCCAGCATACAGCACCCTACCACACCAAGCAAGATGAAAGTGCGATGGGCCATATGGGCGCTTACCCTCGGCAGGAACCGCCGGCTCCATGGACAACACCACCTGCTGACCCTTCTCCGTTCCACCCCCACCACCTCCATGCTCTTCCTCACTTGCGACGCGGAGCAGGAAGAAAACCACTACACTGCTGCCTGGCAGGCCCTACTACAACACCTCCAGCCTGTGTACACCACAGACGACACTCACGTATATCACCTCCAACCATGGGGACGTGACTTTTTCCAGGGGGAGAGTGGTGAAATGCGTCATGTACAGCATAGTGCCCCCGGAAACTCACTGACACCCCCACCTGGACCCCATGGAGTAGCCGCAGCCGAACCACGGGATGTCGTGTGACAACGACGTAAGTCAGCCCGGGCCGTGTGCCCCTATAGTACCCAGCCGTCGCACCGTCACCCTAGCAGGAAGATGACACTATCTTCAGGGAGTGGGGCCGCCAGATTAGATCGGGGTGGAGCTGCCTATCCAGCTCCAAACAGCGCCCCTCAGGAGTGTGCCTGTAGCCGCTCCTGCCTTTGTCAGACGGTTGATTGCTGCTCCGAAGGTGCTGGCCCCGAGTCGGCCTATTGCCGCTCCTCGCTCTGGCAGAAGGAGACGGCCTGTGGCCATTCCCGCCTTCGTCAGATGGCCGATTGCCGCTCTGAAGGTGCTGCCCCCAAGTCACCCTATTGCCGCTCCTCCCTCCAGCAGAAGGAGACGGCCTGTGGCAGCTCCTGCCTTTGTCAGACGGCTGATTGCTGCTCTGAAGGTGCTGCCCCCGAGTCGGCCTATAGCCACTCCTCCCTCCAGCAGAAGGAGACGGCCTGTGACCCCTCCCACCTTCGTCAGACGGCCAATTGCCACTCTGAAGGTGCTGCCCCCAAGTCGGCCTATAGCCACTCCTCCCTCCGGCAGGAGACGGCTTGTGGCCGCTCCCGCCTTCGTCAGACGGCCGGTTGCCACTCCGAAGGTGTTTGCCGCTCAGAAGGTGTCCAGAGGCATGCTGATTCCCCCACTCAGGTCACGGCCAATAGCCGGGCCTTGGCGCCTCATAGTTGCGCCCTTGGGCAGCCACGACCGACTGCCGGGCCCCACGGCCAGAGAGAGGTGTTGGCAGTGTCATCACCCCAGCGTGAGACGAGAGCCCGAACCTCCAGCATCGGAGAACCCCAGCGAGGCCTTACAGCTTCCCCTGGCCTCCGCTCCCTACACCTGGCCCCAGAGAAAACCCAACTGATGGATCCTAGTTCAGGTCAGTGCTGCAGCCCCTCCCTGACGGCGCCCCTCGACTCTGGGGACCGCAGCCTTCAGTCACTCCAGACCCTCCCCAGGATGCCCGAGCGTGATCTCTCCACCCCCCCCAAGACGACGTAAGACCTCCACCTCCGGCCGAGACCTGAGCCAGAAATTCCTGGACCTGTTTGGCCCCAGTCCTGAGGGCCATACTCCTGAACCTAGCCCGGAGACTATGGGCCCCTTCACCACCTGCAGCCCTGGACGAGAGAAGACGCCCCTGTGAGTCGTCCCGTGCCCTCTTGGCACGCTTTCCCTTGGTGGTGCCCCCATTCCGGCAGAGTTATCGCTGGCGTGTCTCCCTGCCACCCCCACTATATGAGTGAATCATGTTAAGTGTGGTGTTGCCCCAGAATTAATTAAGTGACTTATGCTAAGTGTGACATTGCCCCAGAATTAGTGCAACAGTGATACAGTGACTTAATGTATGTTGAATATCGTGGCGAGTGAAATCACGGGTGGATGAGTAAGGACGAGTGCAGAAACTTAGTTCTGGTGAATCAGACTCACGAATGACGTCCTTGCAGAAAACCAATAAGACTGCTACCCCGAGAAATCCTCTATAGTAAAATACGCCAATGTCCTTTATTACAGGAAACAGTAGAGAAAAGTGTTAATAATATTCTCCCGCTTGTATTACCGTAAACACAGTGAATTCCCAGTGTCCTCCACCCTCTTTTTAAGAATCTCCTCCTAGCATCTAGTGTGAACGTAAACGAGGAATAGAATCAATTGTCAAAACCCCTTTGCTATAAAAAAAAATACTAAGTTTGAATTAATAATACTTACTCCCTCCCAATATTACTATAATTCTGTTCTGACCCACCGCGAGTCACTCACCTCCCCCCCCCCCGTGTGAGACCCACTCCCCACGCTCCCACGCGCACCTGTATTCCCTGTACACCTGTGCACTAGAATTACTGCGTTGGCATCAGTATCTGTAAAGCCAGTATCCTGCAAGATACTAATATCCTAGTTAAGGTTTTATTTCTCTACCACATACTGTGTTGTAATATCTGCTGTTTTGTCCTGTGTCTGACTGTGGTAATATACGTGTAAAGGTTATTGCCTGGA
The DNA here is from genome assembly GCF_032717465.1 of Coenobita brevimanus. Taxonomy (NCBI): domain Eukaryota; kingdom Metazoa; phylum Arthropoda; class Malacostraca; order Decapoda; family Coenobitidae; genus Coenobita; species Coenobita brevimanus. The sequence goes on along the minus strand of NC_136961.1, from coordinate 36,603,702 downwards.
GTTTTTGTGTCCTACTTCTCTTTATTGCACTAAGCCCCAGTCTCGAAAGAGGACTCCGCTACACGTTAGGTGTTCTAGGACCGAGAAGTCGGAACAATACCAATACACCAGTCCTGCATGAGACAGCCCTAGCATGTATTCAATATGGACAGTGGGAGTTAGTGCCAAAGTGAAGACATGTGGAGGTGTATGAACGTAGGAGGACTACTGGGCCATGATAACGGACTGTGAAGCCTATGCCCAGTAATGGACACATAATAATTAAAGAAAACGCTGGTCTGGGAGTGTCGTCGACTTTATTGGGCAAGTTTTATTTATTTTACATGAATTTGGCCCACATCCACACAGGGAGGTAAACCTGAATAATATCCCGATGGAAACCACAATTATGGATATCAAGAACAACAATCTTTAAATTCACCTAAAACGCCATCAAACTTAAAATCCACGAGCAAAATAATGTTAACCCGCCCCATCCCGACGTTATCTGGGCAGTGGTATGCCCCAGGCCCAACATTTTTGGACCTTTTTTTTTTTTTTTTTTTTTTTTTTGCTCAATCATCTGCTTTTGGCGAGAAACATCGAAAATTCTTATAGAAATCGCTCACCTGAGCTTTAAAATACTCGATTTAGGTACGAGTACTTCCTTACCTGACTGGGTTTTCTAACAGACTGGCACCAAAGAAAACGAGTTCTATGAGAGGGTAAGTATTTTATCCACTCATTAACAGTATGTATTTATTTACTTGGTACGAATGTATATGTAGTACAACAGTATGTTGGTTTTCAAACGGTAATAAAGGCATTATAAGCATTGTTTCACTCACTAACTCATCACCATTCATGACCTTTTTTTTCCCACATTACCTGATCATCATTTCTGACTGTTTCTTCCTCTAATGCTATGTAAACTTTGTCCTCCACATTGTCATCGATTTGGGAATCACTCTGGCCCTGAATGTCTTTATTGGCCAGGTACAGGTAACAGGTGAATTGCCGAGACAATGGCGTGCAGGGGGGGGAGAGGTTATGCGGTGTAAGGCATTGTCCCTGCTTGGCATCTTGTAGAGGAATAGAGGAAGGTGTCCCGTGTATACGTGCCAAAAATCACTCGCAAAATCACTCGCGAAAATTGAAAATTGTGCAAATTAGGGACCTTGCAATGTTGCCGCGTTAATTCACGTCGCTGGGACATGAGTGCACATCATGTGCGGATGTTAATTCATGTCTCTGGGACAGCGCGGGTTAAGAAGCGAGATTTGCCAGTTCGGTGTTCGAGTGGCGTCTCACTGCTTCCCAATATTTACAGTGGTTTCGGTACGAGTCAGAGTTGCCAGTTTGCCTGCTGTTTGTGAGTGAAGTTATTTCACAAGTTATCCATAAATTTTTATGCCCTTTTTTTCTCAAAAATGTTTTATTTACGTGATTGTTAAATTCTGTAGTTGAAATTTTGTATGCTAAATAATTTACAGTGTTAGGTAATGTAAGAAAACTCTGGTATGTTTTGATGTCTCCTAGTTGGTAACTGTTGGCTATTGCCCCATCAAGTTTGTGCTAAAAGTTTCTCGAGTAATGCAAGCTTATATAAGGATCGATAAGAGACTAGAACAAGTTCAGTCGGTTTTCAGTCGAGTTTGAGTGTAGTGCAGTGGCAGTGCAGTGTCAGTGAAGATTGTATATTTCTGGTACTTGTGAAAACAGTGGCAAACAGTGACGTGTTAGTGAAGTTTGTATATTTACAGTACTTGTGTGATAACAGTGAAGTGTTGTCAGGCATTAAGTGTAATAACAGTGAAGTGTTGTCAGGCATTAATTGTAAGAATAGTGAAGTAAAGTTGGAAAGCATTAAGTGGAATTATTTGGAAAATAAAGACTGAACTTTAAAAAGAAGCCAGTGTACTGTATATTTTCGCCTCAGCTGATCTTGTGTGCTGTACACCGAAAGGCTGACCATAGGAAGAACAACTCACTGGGCAACGTCCTTCCTATACTGGAGCTTGTGGCAGTGTGGGATGGGGACGTAACAATAAGTAAACACGCTGTTAATCAATCTAGCGTCGTCTAGCAACTCATCCCAGATCTGTATATGGTTTGAAATACGCCTAACTGATACACAGGAAAATCTCATTTATATACAGCTTTACTTACTAAGAAAGCAACATTTGTGCAAACATAGCATGGCAGGTGTTAAAAAATGTGCCATAAGATATGAAAAGCAGTTAAGTGGCCTGGTGTATCTAGCAGTGATCATTGATCTTTATACGTACTTGAGTGATGGCCAGCGAACACCCAATCGCTGAGCCATCATGGAGGGTGTCCAGTCTTTCTTTCTATAGGGTGTCTACCATCACTGTTCTCTACCACTGCCTGGTACCACCACCCACATCACTGTACTCCACCCACATAATTATCTCCATCAACACTACCCACAGTCACTGTTCTCCACCCACATCATAATTACCACCACCATCCACACTGTCACTGTTCTCCATCCACACTATGATCTTCACCACCACCAACTGTACGATACGTGTTCCCCCAAAGCTTGTATGTACAAGCCTGTAATGTTTTTAGACTTTTTGCCTACAGTACCCTAAGAAAAAGTTACGTATATCCAGCATTTATGGTGTTCTTTTCATTTTCTGGAGTGTAGATGAGGAATCTAGATACGGTTTCAATAAGACCCCTCACAAACTGGAAAAAAGATGCCACCACTCGCCAGATAACGTAATGCAAAATCCAAAAGTGTGGTCAACTTTGATTACCCTTTGTTATACAATTTTTGTGTTACTATACTGAAATTAGGATATTTATTGATTTATCTACATATAATACTGGAGAAAAAAATGGCTTATCAAAATATAAACAGAAGGTTGTCATTTGCTTCTCAGTTTAGGGACAGTCTACATGCGATTATTATATTAATACGTTGCCTGAGTATTGATCACTGTCATGATTTTAATCTGTAAGGAAAAATGGTAAATGAGTTTAACGAAATTGTATCTTAAATTAAAAATGAAGAAAATATGGCACTTAAACAATCGAAGGTCGTATGAACCCACTGAGCTCTACCATGTGGAGGGGCTCTCTCGTGGGTAGTGCCACGTAGTTTGTGTTCCCGCCGCCAGGGGCCCAGGGCGACGCTGATAATGTTTATACACCTAGAGTGACTCGCATCAAGATAACTTTTGGTGTGAATCGTGGGTGAATGTGCTTTAGCAGATGTGGAAAAATGGACTGCAGCAGAATTGAGATGTTTTCTCAAAGTAGGAAGAATACGATGCCTTTAAAAGTTCGGGTCGCTGCTCTCAGTCCCGTGCGATTTCGGCCAAAGAATCATGTCAGGATTTGCCAAATGAAAGATTGTGATCTTTGGAAACTGTATGATAAGTTTTTCCAACAAATGAGATTCATAACACTTGGTAAAAAAGTGCTAAATGCAAACACACACAATAAACTTTCATGGCTTTTAGTAAACCCATAAAGAACTTTTCAGCTTACATCTCATTTAGAGCATCAGTAAAATATCTAAGATGAATGTGATACTGGTATAATGCTTTATGCATGAGTAATAACACCCGAAAGGAATTTTTTAAAAGGAAGGTACATAAGCTCTGAGCGGGTGGTGCCCACACGCTATTTAGTGATCCAGCGAACACTGGCAACTTTCAGGAGTTTGTGGATGCTCCTACTGCAGTAGGCTGTAGTAGCTTATACTATTCAGTCACGTTCTGAGTTGGACTGATCCACTCCCGATGACTCACCCACAAGCACTGAGGGTTGAGGATGACAGGGATCAGTTTAAAGTTATGAACGTGATCAGAAAAAGTCCCAGGACTTTGGGGTGGGGGTGAATTGAGCAGGCTGCTAAAGGAGAGGAGGGGGAGAGGAAATGCCAGACGAGGCGGCTGCCTCATCTGCCTCAAGGTGGTTATGGGCATGTGTGTTGTCAGGATAACGTGACACTTCCATAGGGTGTCGTGGGATGTCGTAGCAATGTCTTCGTGTGTCTTAGCACTAAGTGACTGCGTCGTGAAATGGCCGTTTAAGCCACTGTTTGAGGTATGATCGTGGCACTTCACCAAGATCATACCTCGAGGGTAAGATCGTGGTGATCGGGGCCATTCTCGAAGATAAACTTGAATATGGGACATGGGCTTAATGAATAGAAAGCAGAGAGCTGGTGATAGGACAGAGCCCTGAGGAACACCGCCATTGATAACTCTGGCAGAATGGTGGCTGTCTACTACAGCAGCTGTAGAACGACCGGAAAGGAAGCTAAAGATGAAGGCACAGAGAGAAGGAGAGAAACCGTGAGAGGGTAGTTTAGAAATTAAAGATTTATGCCAGGCTCGATCAAAAGCCTTTGATATGTCATGTGCAATGGGAAAGCTGTCGCCAAAGTCCGAAAAGGAAGATGACCAGGAGTCTGAAAAGTAGGTGAGAAGATCGCCAGTGGAGAGTTCCAGGTGGAACCCGTGTTGACGATCGGAATGAAGGGTGTTTATAATAGTTTCAAAAAATCTTTGAAATGCAGGATATTACAGCAATTGAGAGATAGTTGGAGGGCTGGGAATGGCCACCCTTCTTTGGAACAGGATGAATGAGGGCAAACTTCTAATAGGAGGAAAGGTACAACTTGACCGACAAAAGCGAGAGTTTGCCTAGGCAAAGTTTTAAGATGTTATAATTTTCGCTGCCAAACTTATCTCTTTCAATCCGAAAATGTATCTCTGTCATTCTTGCCATGTCCACGTGAATTTTTCAGTTTAGGAGAGACTCTTATGTCAGGGGGGTGCGCTATATGGGGCCTTTCATGAGATGTTACTGTTCATTCACTTTAACTTATGAAACTTCCGTCTTTCTGTAGTTTATTTCATGCAGTTCACTGGGCAGCATAAGTAATACTACGGCTCTACATCTGCATGGCACTTCTTTATGACTAACGATATATTTTAGCTCTAATCTCATAATAAGCAATACACTTCAACTCTTATCTCATGTTAAGATGGGGTTATGCCAATCTTGCATCTGCTTGAAGTGAAGAGAGAACAACTTTTAATAGAATGTATGTCATTATTATTTTCCTAGTTACATTCGTTCTGACCTTGATGTAGATATGATTGAAACTGTTAAGAGATACACTTTGAGATGATCTGGCCATGTTGACAGGATGGAGAATGAGATATTGGCTAGAAAAGTGTACGTGAGAGAGGAGGAGGGGGAAACCAAATCTGAGATGGAGGGATGGAGTAGAGACGTTTGAAGGAAGGTGGTGAGAGTTGGACGGAGGGCAGCCAAATGACATTACAGAACGACGTGGAGACAATTTGTTTGTGGCCATCCATTACTTACGGGATTAAGCCGTCTGGCAACAGATAGATAGCTATAGGGATAATCGTTCATTATGGGGATTTTGTAGAGCGTTGTCATTGGTGGGGTTTTAATGCTTGAGATTTTGACTATCAAAATTAACCACCTGTCTCAACAGACTCACAACTATCAGTCAGTACAATTCCCTTTGCCATATTGATAAACCAGTGGCTGCAAAGTGGAAGGCACCCCTCGTACTGATATCATTACTTAAACACGTAAGGAGAGAATAAGAAGCTTGACCTTTTTACCTCGTTGCTAGTTACGTTACATAAAGCTAACCCCCCTATCCTTTAACCATCAACAGGTGTTATATTATCATAAAAGACTTTGTAGCTTCCTGTAGTGGAATTTTATAGATTAGTTATATATATATTAGACTTGTGGACGAGCGGTTGTTATACGTGAGTAGCTTTATAAGTAGATAATCTTCGTTCCTATTTGTCATGCAATGACAGGAGAGGTAAAGAATAGTATGGGACTATTTTTATTAGTCTTGGAAATATTAACAAAGTCTCTCACACAAGAGTGAAGTATAAGTAGAGACCCGCGAGCTACCTCCCTGTCTCGCTTTCTCTCTCTCTCTCTCTCTCTCTCTCTCTCTCTCTCTCTCTCGCCCATGTTGCTAGGCTCGTTCTCCCTACTACCTGCCGGTTCTATGGCCTGTCTCCTTCTGAGCTCTGCTTCCTAAATTCTGGTGTAGCAGGGGTCGTGTCACGTGTGTTACACTGTGGTTGGAAAGTTCTAGAAACCTGTGTGTGAGTATGTGTGTATGTCACTAGGCTTTGTTCGTATGCTATCTCGCTGACACACTACCTACATCATCCCCTGACTGGCTACTTCCTGTGTATTGTCAACATTTCCTCAGTTAACTTGCAAGATCATTTCCCTTTCCCAGGCTTGCCTGGACCTCTGTCTATCTATCTATTTATCTATCTATTTATTATGATTTGTAATTATAATATGGAGTCCTGACATTGCTCGGCCGCGCCGCTGAAGGTCCTCCGACAGCAATCATCATTGACATATGCTAATCTATTAGTACATAATATTGATTATAATATTGTACGCATACAATATTCATAGTAAATTGCAAAGATCTAGTAATATTACATTTTAAACAAGTTGTGTACATATTTGAATAAATGCAATGGTTGTTGTATGACATTTTGTAAGATGTGTATGTATAACAGACATATGCATATAATTGTGCAATGGTAATACTGCTAGGTTATTACATTACATATTGAGTTATCCCTTTAGTAATGTCTAATATTTCACCTAACTTGTAAGATGATTCTGGTAATACAGAATTGTGGTATAATTGTATGACTTATAATATTGTAATAACACTGTGGTAATACATAATTGTAACGTTGTGAATTGTTACATAATTGTATTGTAATTGTTACATTGTAGTAACATTGTAGTAATACATAATTGTAACAATTTATGAATTGTTACATAATATTGTGGTAATGCATAATTGTGTTGGCCTTATAATTGTAGTTACATTTTGTTAATGCAACTGTTACATAATTGTGTTGGCCTTATAATTGTAGTTAAAGTTACATAAAAGTTACATCTTGTTAATGCAACTGTTACATAATTGTTACATATCATTTGTCGTTACATAATTGTAGCAAGTATAATATAATGCAATCGTTTGTCGTTACATAATTGTTACATATTGTTTGTAGTTACATAATTGTAATAATTGCAGTCCTGACATTGAATCCGGTCATGCTGCAGTCGATGATATGATGTGCCATGCCACTAGCTTGTGGAGACAACAATTTGCTTTTTGTTTCACTTATAGAAGGAGTTTATGTGGTATTTTGGCATTTGTAGTAACACTTACGCTTATTTTCATTTGTTTGTTATGTGATCTTACTCTATTTCTTTTTCTTTCTTTCTTTTTTTTTTGGTATGTATTGATTTTCTATAGTTTGTGTTTCTTCGTTTACTATGCTTTTTCTGTGTTGTTCATAGTTGCATAATTGCCGGTTAATTCCCCTGGGACCCTTTTTTAAGGTTTAGTTTATATTGCACAGATATTGCTGAAAATGATATTATATAGCCCCATATTTTGTTATTTTATATAAAAAATATATATACACTATATACAGTATTAACTATATACACTGACTTGTTCTTCACTTGTACCTATCGTGGGCAATATATGTGTCAGCACTGTGTGGAAATCACTGTCTTCACGATTGTGTTGAAGATGTTCATTCTTGCTAACGTCATTTGTGTTGGTCATTTTTTTTTTCCTTGTAACTTAATTTATCTGTTTCCACAAGGTAGCTTAATTAATAAATGTTTCATACAGTTCTTTTAATCGCTCACTGAGTAACTGTGATGGTATATTTTCTTTATTACTTTGTAGTTGTAATAATGTATTGCTGTATGTATGCAATACGTATTTTATGTAGGTATAAATGGTAACACTCGTTGGTAGTAAATAAATGCTATAATAAATAAATGAATATATACGGTATAGAATATTTATTGCTGGTGCAAGTATTTAATGATTGAATTATGAAGATAATTGAAGTAGGTATATGTATTTAAGTTGTAACTATACAGCACGTTTTATATGTTTGTGCTGAAGTTTTTTGTCTATCACTGTGTATTGTATAAATGAAGTAACTATGTAACTCACTAATTATTACCGTGGTGGAAATGGTGTGAGTGGTGTTGCACGTGGTGATAGCGTTGTCCTTCACGGGTTAATTGACGTGTTGTGGGGTGTCAGACACACGTTGATACGTATGGTGATGTAGACTTCCCACACTGGTAGCTGTGGTGAGTAAATGAGTAGTGATGAGTAACTTGAGTGAAGATAAGTGAGTAAGATGAGTTGTGAATATGGGCTTGATATCTGCCGCGTCGTCTTGACCTCTTCACTCCTGCGTCAGCGGTGGAGGTTGGGTGGATGTAGCAGAGAGAGGAGGGTGAGGTCTGGTGGTTGTGAGTTGTGAGTCGTGTCTCACTTTTCGTTTGTTTGTTTTGTTTTGTTCTTTCTTGATGTATTCTCGGTCCTTTCCTCTTGTGATTTACTCGTTGTGGGATGAAGACTGCCATTACTTGTAGGTGCGTGTAGAAGATTATACAGACGACTCGTATAGTTGTTACTTGTAGTTGATTGTAGATGGTTGTAGTTTGTTGGTTCGTTGTAGAAATTGCAAGATTGTTTGTATCAATATATTGTTAAACTACTTGCAAGGCGTCCTGTGACCTCTTCACCTCTACATCAGCATGATGATCGGGGAGACGGAGGGGGGGTTGGAGAGAATACTGTCAGGAGCTGGTTGTGAGTTGTTGGTTGTGAGAGGTATTTTTTTGTTTTCAATCTTGATATTTTGTAGGAATTCACTGTTGATTCGTAGATGAGGTTCGTATATGTTCGCTGCCAACCATATCTCACAATAACTTTGTTGCTTCTTGTAGCAGGAATTAAAAATGAAATACAGGGAGTTTATCTTGGTTTATTATCTTCAGAGAAAATCTAAGTTGAGCAGGGTATGTCTTACAGAGACTTAATATACTAAGTAAGTCTAGTTGGACCCTTCTTCTCGCTCTCTCTTTCTCTCTTCCCTCTCGCCCATATTGCTAGTTCTATGGCTAGCCTCCTTCTGAGCTCTGCTTCCTGAATTCTGGTGTAGCAGGGGTCGTGTCACGTGTGTTACATTGTGGTTGGAAAGTACTAGAAACCTGTGTGTGAGTATGTGTGTGTCACTAGGCTTTGTTCGTATGCTATCTCGCTGACACACTACCTACATCATCCCCTGACTTGCTACTTCCTGTGTATTGTCAACATTTCCTCAGTTAACTTGCAAGATCATTTCCCTTTCCCAGGCTTGCCTGGACCTATGTCTATCTATCTATTTATCTGTCTATTTATTATGATTTGTAATTATAATACGGAGTCCTGACAATATAACTAACAGCTTTACCTACATCTGTGGGCGCTTGAGAGGGGTATCCTCATGCAGTGACACCTTTATAACCGTGCTGCTCTGCTGCCCAGTTATACAAACGTGCCTCAGCTTCCTCCTCTATCCCCCCAAGAGATGATGGCAGGCTGCAGGAGGAGGGCCACTTTAGCCTGCAGTACACTGATTTTACGTTCAAATGAGTCTTGGGTTACTACTACTACTACTGCTACTGCTGCTGCTGCTGCTGCTGCTGCTGAACCCGCCTCGTCCCGGAGACGTGAATTAACGTCCTCACATGATGTGTACTCATATCCCGCAGACGTAAATTAACGCGGCAACATTGCAAGGTCCCTAATTTGCACAATTTTCAATTTTCGTGAGTGATTTTTGGCACGTATACACGGGACACCTTCTTCTATTCCTCTACAAGATGCCAAGCAGGAACAATGCCTTACACCGCATAACCTCTCCCCCCCCCCTGCACGCCATTGTCTCAGCAATTCACCTGTTACAAGTGACCTGGCCAATAAAGACATTCAGGGCCAGAGTGATTCCCCAATCGATGACAATGTGGAGGACAAAGTTTACATAGCATTAGAGGAAGAAACAGTCAGAAATGATGATCAGGTAATGTGGCAAAAAAAGGTCATAAATGGTGATGCGTTAGTGAGTGAAACAATGCTTATAATGCCTATATTACCGTTTGAAAACCAACATACTCTCGTACTACATATAAATTCGTACCAAATAAATAAATACCGTTTATGAGTGGTTTGGAATAGTTATCATCTCACAGAACTCGTTTTCTTTGCAGCCAGCCTGATAGAAAACCCTGTAAGGTAAGGAGGTACTCCTACCTGGACTGAGTATTTTAAACCTCAGGTGAGCGATTTCTCTATGAATTTTCGATGTTTCTCACCAAAAGCGGATGTTTGAGCCAAAAAAAAAAAAAAAAGGTCCAAAAATGTCGGGACTGGGGCGTACCACTGCCCTGAAAACGTCGGGATGGGGGGGGTTAAATCTGCGTGTACTCAGCTTTAAGAAATAATTCGAGTGACTTATTTGGTACTTTGTGGGCTTTACAGAGTTTTGTCGCTGGTGGAGTCTGGAATGTTTAAGAAGTGGCTGAGATTCTCATTACTAAACTCAGCCACCTGCCTAAACCAGCCTACTACCATCACAGTCAACACATTCCTCTCCGTCACCATCTTGTGGGTTAGTATATCATCATCATCATGAATCAGTAACATCCCCCTCTTTTGTCCACCTGCAAGTGGGGAGATGTAGGGTACAGAACGTCCAAACAATAAGGAATGAGAACACATAAGCTTGTCTCCAAATACAACCCTGAGGAGTTATCTCCCCACCCACTTATTTTTTCTATGGACCTATATTCATTCAATTGACCATTTTCCTCCATGGACCTATTATCCCCCCTTGAACCCATTTCCTTTAACACCACATTCTCTCCAATGACTCATTTTTAGCCATGGAGGTATTTCCTCATAGCTAAACATTCTTCGTGGGCCTACTGCTTCCATGGTCCTTTTTTACTCCATGAGCCTATTATTTCTTGTGGACCCCTTTCCCTTATGGATTTGTGTTTCCTACGGCCTATTTCCCTCGTTGGACCTACTTTCCACCATGGACCTATATTTCCTATATGGACCTACTTTTTGTTAAATGCTGTATGTTCCCCATGGACTTATTTTTCCCCATGAACCTATTTTCCTCCATGTACCTGGTTTCTCCCCACGGGCACACACCAAATCCACACATGGACCAGTTTTTCGCATCGATATGTATCATCCATGTATCATTTTTATCCACTGGACCAACGTTTCCACTTGGGCCTATATCACCGAAGCACTATTCCCATGGACCTATTTTTAAACATGGATCTGTTATAACCATCGACCAATCTTCATCAAAGAACAATTCCCCAGTGGACCTATTTTCTCCTGTCCAACCACCCATCAACCAGCCCACCCACCCACATACCTGCCCACCCGACCCAGTACAGTAAGCTCGTCTCCTAGGCAGGTCTTCGGAAAAACCACACATCCACTCAACCACCCTGTAAGTCCACCCACCCATCCACCCCCAGAATCCACCCATCGTACCCACGTGCCCATTCCACGCAACCACCCCATCCTCCCTATCAACCACCACACCCTGCCTGCCCACATCACACACTCACCCATCCAACCACTCCATCCTGCCCATCCACCCACCCACCCACCCACCACTCCCGGCCTGCTCGTCCCATTCACTCACCCCACCCACTTTGCCCTCTCTTCTTACGTGACCCACCAAACCCACAAAAACACTATCCACCAAACCTGGGCTTGTTTACAACTCCGACGGGAACGCTTCCTTCGAATACGAAAATAACAAATTACACTTAATAAAGATGTCAGTGTCAACTACTCAGCTTTTCAAGGTCATGGGACAACTGGGAGAAGTGGGACGTTGTTACTTTAAAATGCTGTATTTTGAGTTTGCAGAATCCCCACAAATTGCATTTCCGATTGTTGACGAAAGTATAAAAATGGCTTGGGGGACATGACGTCAGAAGATCTGACGGATTAATTACTTCACACATTATCAGTCCTATTACACGAGAGATTATATTAAAGCATAAAAAAGCTTAGATGCCTACAAACAGTTATGTAATCGTTTTTTTTTTTTTTTTTCAAACGCTACATGCTAACATACCGCGTTTTCGCGAAGTTAAAGTCAAGATATTTTTACTAATCTTGATATTGCATATTGACGATCGTGCTGATACCTGTTTTCCCGAGCATCAAAAGTCAAAACGATTTTGAATTTTGGGCATGACTAGTCAAGATTTGTCAATGTTCTACCTGAGGTTTTTGACCGACATTGACTTTCCATTTAGTAAACAAACCCAGCGCTATCGAAGTCAAGTCAAACACGATAAAGAAGATGAAAGAGCTTATGGCCTATTGAGACATGAAAATGGTCCCATACAAGTTTATTTTGCACGGACAATCCCAATTTGCTGTCAGCTGACACCTGTGGTGGCACCATGTAGAAGCATCTTTAGTAAATATTCTTCATTTAAGCCTATCGAGACATAAGAGTGGTCCCATATAAGGGTATTTGACAAGGCTAGTTACTCTTTACAGCAAACTGTTTGAAACGAGAGACTCTCCGCAGGTCCCAGAGCAATTAAGTTCTTGTTTTTCGTTAATGCTACCACAGCATGAGGGTCTTGAGGATTTTGACAATATTACCTTGTGTTCAGCAACAATGATGTAGCTGCCCTTTCATCTGACTACAGACTTTCAAGCAAAAGTCCCGTCTGGTCGGTCACTTGACGAATATTATCATTTAATTCTTCTACAGTACTTGTAGAAAATCTCCCAAGGCAGCATATGGCACAAGAACGAATGTTTATAGACGGCTCTGAGGTAAAGGCAGTACAATCTTGCTGACCCACTTTCGCGACACTCTCTTGAAACTCGGCATCAGTCAAAATGGATATCAAGATGATCTTGACTTGAAAGTGTCGCGAAAACGCGACTATAATATCCCGCCTTCATCACTGAATGAAAGGGGGCCGGACTAACCAAGATTATTTATTCTACTTAATGCAATTCAGAGTGTTCTTTTTGTAGTTATGTGTAATACAAAGTTCAAGGCTAGGTGTGCAGAGCGATGAATGCGCTGTTTTTGTCCGTACATAAGCTTTGTGGCGTACAATGATGTGGCTCTACAGAGTGACCCTATGGGAGATCACGCAGTGTATATGAAGGCGTCCAGGTCCCGTCAAGAAGTATATGATGTCACATAACACTGCAATTGGGAGAGCAAAGTTTCTGTTCGGTGTAGCCTGACGGATTGCAGTTTAGGACTTTGGAAAATATGCAGTTTTCTCCAATGATGCACATTGTGTAGATCAAGGAATACACATTTTACATCCCTATACAGTATTCTGTACAGCTGCGGATACCCTGATATCATTTCTTGGTCGTATGAGATGCCTGGAAACGTAAAGTAAAGTAAGCAAACGTCACTCCCCCCTCCCCCATTCCAACACTACCTACAACTAGTTCGTGGATGGATGGGTAACGAATCTCTCCGTATGGAAAGCTCCCACCAAGGTCCTGCAACTCGTACCTACGAAAGTACTCAGTGGTGCTAATTACAAATAGCAGACAAGATTTTGCACTTAATTCTGGACAGAAAAATAAAATGATATTTACCAAAGTACTTACCGTTCTTAAATACACTGTACAGTCGAAAAAAGTATTTGCTCCCGATGAGGTTACTCACGTGCTTCACATTTTATTCAATCAAGAAGCCCACACAGCAGAAACAAAGAAACATATGGCGGCCAGTATATTGCAGGGAAGCAGGCAAGAAAACATTCTAAACCTGAATAACAGTTTTGAACCAATCATTTATGTACAGATTAAAACCGTGTTGGATTATTATACCGCGGACAACATATGCATGACCACCAGCACAGAAATGAAAAATTTTTCACAGTAATAAGATATTGATTCCCTGGAAAATGCAGTGGTTCAATGGTGATAGCCCTTGACTTTCTTCATTTGTTCTTTCTTTTCACGTTCTGTTGTACGATTCCACATTAAAGAAAAGAATTCCTCATCAAATACATCCCCATAAGACGTTTTCCCAGTATTCACTTAAGCCTTCATATTAACAAATTTAGCAAGTAAGACACGGCTTTACTTGTGTGGTTGCGAATGCAGGCTGTTTTGCACAGGAAAAGAAGTGGCAGTTAAGAAAGGTAGGCTAAAGAACATTTTGACATGATGCAATCAATTTGCATTTAATTTGGTAAAATTTATAAAAAGCTGTTCCCCACGTAAATCATTCTTTCTTATAATCATTCAGTACATGTACAGAATAGCAGGTAATTGTCTTGAAAGTATACAAAATGGGGAACCGAGCATAGCCTAACCTTTTCTTAACATGTTTTGACGGGGACACGACCTGTGAAGGCTTATCCATCTAACAATATGTACTACCGCTTGCCAAACAAGAAATATTGATGGTTGTAGAATCGCTGCTACTCTAATAATATGCACGCAGTCATTCATCTACTCTCAAATTATGTCTCCCTACCGTCCACAATGGAGGATAAACTCCATTGACGCCACAGTCGACGTCACGAGCACGTCCTCTATACTCATCCACCCCACCTGTCCACCCTCCTACCTGTCAACTCACCTCACCTGTTCAGCCTCATACTTGTTCACCCACCCCACCTGTTCACCCACCCCTCCTGTCCGCCCCCCTACCTGTCCACCTACCCCACCTGCTTACTCACTCTCCAACCCACATCACTCATCCTGCACCTACTGACATACCCACATTGCCACCGATTTTAGATCACTACAAGATGAATTACATCTTAACACACACACACACACACACACACACACACACACACACACACACAGAAATAGTTTTTTCTATAGTATAGATGAGAGTCGGATAAGTGATCAACAACATGTCTAAGAAATGGCCACACATCCATTCATGTACCATTCAAGCCCTCAGAATCCTGGCTTCTCCTTACAGGTACACCTGTCCACATGTAGCTTCACAATTACCTATCAAATAGCCATTCCGACGACTGTCAAGACAAAAGGGGATGTCGAACTCTATTAAAGCACTCCTCCATACAAAAGTCATCTGACCTGCTCGATTCCCTGTCAGCTAGTACATACGCAGTAATATTAACCATCCAGCCAAGACACACACACACACACACACACACACACACACACATATACTGTATATATATATATATATATATATATATATATCCATCCATCCATCATCTAATCCTACGTTGCCCCATGAGGAGCGTAGGAGCCCGGGGCTAGGCAAGTTGGTCCTGGCATTTAAGATGAGAGTGACCAACCTCACTCATTCCTGAGTGGCATTACGTGAGCAATAAAAACAAACCATCCCTTGGATATAAACCTTCACCGGCTCAATCCGATTACCCACTAAACCACCAGGCGCTAAAATTTGGTTATATGGTTTCCACCCAGCGTAGTAAATGGTTTCCTGGTGTACAGGAAACCATTTGGCTTGTCACTCAGTGTTGAGTCACCCATAGGCAGAAGGAAAAGGAAAGAATGAAGGAAAGAAAGACACAAGAGGGAGTGCAAAGTCACCCATATATATATATATATATATATATATATATATATATATATATATATAATGAGGTGGTACCTCGGATTGCCACCACCGGCAGGGTAGGGCTGGAGGCACAGGGTCCTCCCCGTCGCCATCAAGCGACTGTGCCTGCAGCGACTGTGCCTGCAGTGACTGTTGCTATTTCCGGGAATGCTCGTTGGCGAAGAGGTGACGGTGCGGCCTTATTCTTTACCAACATCCGCGGCCTTACCACAAATTTAAACTCAGTTAATTTTTTCCTTCAGTCCATATCCCCTTTGGCCCTTTTCCTCACAGAACCACAAATCTCACCCTCTACCGATATATCTCCATTTTGTTTTCCCGGTTACCATCTCCTTACAAACTTTCGAAACAAGGGCGGCACCTGTTGTTATATCAAATCCCAATATGCAGTTGATACTATTTTAAACTTCACTTCATTCAGTTTTGATTACTCATTATATAAATTAAATTGCCAAAACATTACCAAATATATCTGTGTAGTTTATCGTTCCCCCAATGCTTCTTCAGAACCCAGTGTATTTGATTCCATATCCACTCAGTTGAGTAACCTTGACCTTGCCCTTGGCAATGAAATTACCATTTTGGGTGATTTTAACATACACAATGTTGAATGGTTATTGCATTCTACCCGGACTGACGACGCTGGTCTAGAATGCGAGCTGTTTGCGGAATCGTTTAATCTCACCCAGTTGGTAAAGCAACCAACCAGAATACCTGATAATCCTGAACATAATGCCCATCTCTTGGATTTATTCTTGACAAATAATCCAGATTAATACAGGATAGAGGTACTGTCACCACTTGGATCCTCTGACCACAATCTCATCAAAGCCTCATTAGTTAACCCTCCTACACCTCTCCATTCCAAACCTGTCAGGGTGACCCGATGGCACTTTGACAGGGCAGACTGGGATAGATTTAGAAATTATCTTGCTGATGTTCCATGGCAGTCTTTCCTCTCTAGTGATCCCAATTCTACCCAGTCCCACATTTGCGACTTAATACTAGCTGGTATGGATTTATTCATACCAAGTCAACAATTCACTAAAAGATCAAACTCTCCAAAATGGTTTGATGGCAATTGTGCCAGAGCAACAGCCCAAAAGTAATTAGCATATAACTCTTACTTAAAATCAAAAACATCTGAATCACTCTCCCAATTTAAAATTGCTAGAAATCATGCAAAAGCTGTATTAAATCTATCTAAATCAAACTCTCTTCAAAAGCAAGCATCAAAACTACTTAACAACCCTAATGACAATAGAATATTCTGGTCAGCTCTTAATTCTTTCAATAATAACTTTAACAAGTCATCTTCCATTCCCCCACTAAATTCTTCAGATGGCAATATTACAAATGACCCACGTGGGAAAGCAGATATCTTTTCTAGTACCTTTGCAAGAAACTCTACCATAGATGATACCAGCCAGAATGTGTCAGTACTAGAACTTGATTCTCCCGAAATTGCCCCACTTAAAATACAGACAAGATTCGTAAAATCCATCCTAGACAATTTACCTACCAACAAAGCTCCAGGCCCAGATGGAATTCCGCCAATTGTTTTGAAAAAGTGTTCCCCTGAACTTGCCTCTGTCCTAGCTAAATTATTCAGACTATGCATACGTACTTCTTTATTCCCAAATTCATGGAAAGAAGCCAATATCCACCCAGTTCCGAAGAAAGGAAGTTCGTCTGACCCCTCCAATTACAGACCAATAGCTGTCACATCTTCTCTTGGTAAGGTATTTGAAACTTTAATTAATAAGCATATTGTTAAACATCTTGAATCCAACAACTTAATTAGTGATAGACAATACGGTTTTCGCCGCGAAAGATCCACCATTGACATACTCAATCTCTTAACTCATACCATCCATCAATCAATTGATCTTTTTGGAGAAACTCATGCAGTAGCTCTTGATATCTCTAAAGCTTTCGACAGAGTATGGCACCGTTCCCTGCTGTCCAAACTCCCTTGCTATGGACTAACGTCTTTTGTTCCTTTGATTTCTTCTTATCTTAGTGACAGGAAAATAAGAGTAAAAGTAGATGATGTATATTCGAATTTCCACTCAATTAACGCCGGCGTGCCACAGGGATCAGTTCTGGCGCCAACCCTATTTCTGGTTCATATTAATGATCTCTTATCTGTCACTCACAATCCCATTCACTCATATGCAGATGACTCAACACTACATAGTTCATTCACACTCAGACATCCAATTACAATTACCTCTCAACTCATTACAGCCATCTCCATAAATCAAGATCTATCTACAATCAGTGAATGGGGACAAAACAACCTTGTCTCTTTTAATGCTAGTAAAACTAAATATATACAGTTTACTAATAGACAGATATTACCAGATTCGTACATTACCTTCAGTGCTACTAATATTCCCATCACCAAAAGTATTGAAATTCTTGGTGTCTCACTTAACAGTGCCCTCAGCTGGACCTCTCATGTCAGATCACTTGCTAAAACCGCCTCAAAGAAACTTGGATTATTGTACAGAGTCCGTAACTTCTTCGCCGATGAGCAGTTAGCTATAATTTATAAGAGTCATGTGCGCTCTCAGCTTGAATATTGCTCACCCTTGTGGAATGGTTGTGGAGAGGTTGCATTAGGACAACTAGACAAAATTCAGAATAAAGCTGTTAGAATCATTAACAACCCTGCCATTGCATATAAACTACCTCCCCTGCAAGTAAGAAGGAATGTTGCCTCCCTTGCATTATTTTACAGATATTTTTTTGGCAAATGCTCAGACGAAGTTGCGTCCATGGTGCCACCTCTCCATGCCTTCCCTCGTGCTACACGGGCATCTGGTAGCACTCATGACTGGAATGTCACTCAACCATATTGCAGAACTTCTGCCTATCAGAATTCTTTCATTCCCCGAACTGCATCTATGTGGAACTCGCTTCCCCAGAGTTGTTTTCCTCCAAATTTCAACCTACAACTGTTCAAGTCTAAATGTTACAGATATTTTATGAACAGAGGACACCAGTAATCTGGTGTATGGATTATTTTTTTTTCCCCATTTGTTTTTCGTTCCTCCGTTCTGTTATTTAATATATATATATATATATATATATATATATATATATATATATATATATATATACACACACACACACGAGGTGCTACCCAGAAGTTCCAGTAATTTCAACAGAGAGAGCCAACCATTTGCAGTTTTCCCTTTTGCCACTAGGAGGAGTCAGCAGCACCCCTTGTGCATCAGTGTGGCCTCGGCCGTGTCTGTGAGCAGACGTGTTGCTGAGCAACGCTTACTACTGTAACGTGGTGTGTAGGTGGTTTGAAAGTTTTGTATCAGCAGACCTCTTGGATCAATGAACCTGCATCAAGTTCTGCTTTAAGATCAACAAGAAGGCTGCAGAAACAAACTGGTTGCTTCAGCAAGCCGTTGGTGACGATGCCATGTCCCAAAGCAGAGCATTTTTCTGGTACAAGCGGTTCATGGAAGGACGAATGTCCATCGAAGATGATGACATGGCTGCTCTGAACAACCGTCAACGGCAACAGCACCAGATAATGTCGGAAATGTTCATCAGGCTATCTTTGTAGATCGTAGACGAACTATCCATGATGTTTGTGATATCGTTAGACCGTCATATGGGAGTGTGCAACGTATTTTGTCAGACGTGTTGAGCATGAGACGCATAGCTGCAGATTTAGTGCCAAGACTGCTGAGTGACGAGCAGAAGGCACATCGCGATGCGGTTTGCAGGAAGCTCAAGAATCAGGTCAGAGATGATGCCACCTGCATCTCCAAGGTCAAAACTGGTGATGAATCATGAGTTTATGGTTATGACCTGGAGACAAAGCAGCAATCATCGCAATGAAAGTCTCCCAATTCACCGAGGCCGAAAAAAAGTGCGTCAAGTTCGCAGCAACGTCAAGTCGATATTGATCGTTTTCTTCGATATCCAAGGGATTGTTCATAAGGAATTCGTCCAACCCGGTCAATCTGTCAGCAGGAAGTTTTATTGTGAAGTTTTGCAGCATCTGAGGGACAACTTCATTGCAAACGTCCAGAACAGAGGAAGAACAAGGACTGGGTCCTGCATCATGACAACGCCCCTGCCCACACATCAATTGTTGTTCGGCAATTCCTGGCTTCCATTAGCACGGTAGTCATTCCCCACCCACCTATTCGCCTGACCTTGTCCTCTGCAACTTTTTCCTGTTTCCCAAGCTGAAATTACGACTGAAAGGACGTCAATTTGACTCGATTGAGGAGATCCAGACAGCCTCGCAGGAAGTGCTCAAGACCATCACGCCTGAAGCCTTCCAGGGATGCATGGACTCGTGGAAAAAATTTTGAGACCACTGTATACAAGCCCAAGGGGACTACTTCGAAGGTGGCAGTAAGAACTAGGGGGTGGGGTAACATACTTTCCTACAGTATTCAAATTACTGGAACTTTTGGGTAGCACCTCGTATCTATCTATCTATCTATAAAATGATTGTTAAGAAGTAGGAATGGCAAAAGTGCACAGATAAGGGATGAAGAAAGCACAGAAACAAGAGCATTCCACCAGCTACAATACATGTTTGTGGCTAAGGTGTGGGATGTAGTAATGGGTATAGGTCTCCAAATCTGCAAAGTGCAAAAGTGTTAAGAGTTGAAAAAAGCATAGAAAAAAGAGAGCATTCAAGATGAGGGGAGATTTGGAGACCTATACCCAGTATTACATTCCACACTTTAGCCACAAACCTGTTGCTGGTGGAATGCAGTAATAGGTATAGGTCTCCAAACCTCCTCCCATCCTGCATGCTCTCTTGATTCTGTGCTTTTTTCAACTCTTATCTCAGCACTTTTGCCGTTGGCAGATTTGGGGACCTATACCCATTAGATGCTGATTTGGGGACCATAGTATTGACAAGACATACGAGGGAATGTCGGACTTCATGGTTCCTATTTCCACGCCTTCTTGTCAGTTATTTCCTCCATACTCCTTTACTGGCAAACACGGATAGGATGCGAACAAATAGCCGGTGGTAATATATGAAAGGACACATTACTACCAACACCCACTTAAGTACTGTACGCTAGTAAGAAGGTGACGGGATGTGGAGGAAATCTTGAGAAGTGTCATCCTAGACCAAATGTGAAAAGAAATAAATATGATCTCTGTTGTCCCTGGACCTGTTTAAATTATAAAAAGAAATATTTAATTCAGCTTCAAAGGAGACAAAATTGTGCGAACGTTATTTCTTTTAATGTGCTTAATGTTTATTGATTCCCTTGTATTTACTGTAATATTTGTCAGAGAGAATATTTGATGTTTGCAGGGAATGTTTGCAATGTTGGTTGGTGGCCATGCTTTGGGACTGTTGCTGTTGTTACTTGAGAACTTGGCTTCTCGCACTCAAAGCCAAAAACGAACCCAGAACTTCTTGGTTGCAGATTGTGAGTGCCATGTCACTGATGTTGCGGTTTCACAGATGGCATTTGGATCTCTGTTTTGCATCCAGGATCTCTCTTATCCCACCTCCACTCTAACAATATGCAGATCCGTCTCCAGATCTAGTTTTTTTTTTTTCTGTGCTTGTTCCCCAAATTCTTCTAGGTATCTAATACGACAAATACATACTTGTGATTCCCTTTGTCCTTTACACTGACATAAAAATAGGTGCAATGTGCTTAAAACTTTTAATCTTTTTTTTTTTTTTTTTTTTTTTTTTTTTTCCTATCGACCATTGAGGCCGGAGCCCCTGGTCATTAAGGCAAAATTATATATATGTATATGCATTGACATATATATACATAGGTATACAAACATATATATATATATATATATATATATATATATATATATATATATATATATATACATGCATACATACATACAGACATCCATGCATATGAAAATACACACTTTCATGCACACGTACATATATATATAATAATTTTTATTTTATCATTTTTTTGTATTTTTTTATTATTTTTTTGTAATTTTTTATATTTTTAACCTTATATTACTTATAAACAAAATCCCTAATATAAAGACCCTAAAACTAGTCACCTAACAGACAAATCGCTAACCTATACTAAGTCCTAAGAGACAAATAACTAGACCTACACTAATGGTAACTTTTTTTTTTTTTTACTATCGACCATTGAGGCCGGAGCCCCTGGTCATTAAGGCAAAATTATATATATGTATATACATTGACATATATATACAAACATATATATATACATACATACATACATACAGACATCCATGCATATGAACATAAACACTTTCATGCACACGTGTATATATATATATATATATATATATATATATATATATATATATATATATATATATATACAGTATATATATATAATAATTTTATTATTTTTATTTTATTTTTTTGGTAATTTTTTATATTTTTAACCTTATATTACTTATAAACAAAAATGCCTAATATAAAGACCCTAAAACTAACCACCTAACAGACAAATCGCTAACCTATACTAAGTCCTAAGAGACAAATAACTAGACCTACACTAATGGTAAAAAAGCCTCGACCAAGAGAACACCATCGACTGCAGATATGTAATGCCTTTCTACATTACATACCTGCACTCATCACCGGGTGCCTGTCAGTCGAGACACAACCTAATATAGGGGACATCAATATATGAAAGGGAACCAGACGTGTCAAGAACATTCCCATATACGTCAGCTGTCGGCCCTGATTAGAATAACGTAAGCAAGATTGTATAATGTATAATGTATTTATACAAAATGTGAAGAACATTCAGTGCTTATTTGATATTGCGTCCTACTGAAGACTTCCTGTTGTTATTTTACTACGGGTCTTGTGTTCCGATTTTTCCTGTTAAGCTTTAATTTTCTGCATCATTATGAAAAATAATATTGATGAACATGTAACTTGGCAAGACTGCCAATCTGTAGGCAATGTCACTTTCTAATATACTTTCAGTATATAGAATCAGTATCAGCTCCTCCAATACCGAAAACTTTGACCTTAATGTCTAATTTTTATGATTTCTTGTGTGATTATACTTCTGAGTAATATTTTATTGTATATGACAGTTCGCAGTTACAAACTTCATATTATTTATTACTGTATGTATATAATGAAACTGACACTCTAGTTATACCCTTGCTTCTGTATCTTAGCCCAAAATTGCCATCTCTCCATCTTGAATACTGACTTGCAGCATTTGGTTACACTAGAATAAGATGTTAGTCACGACAACGTGCTTGCAAAGGATGTAATTCCGCGGCTGAGCCAAGTGAACTAAGCTCCAAAAGGACGAAAATCTGGTAAGGCTAAGGTAAATGGACTGTAGTGATTCTTTTAGTTGTTCATACTGACATAAACACAATTGGAATCAGCTTTAAAAACAGTCATACACTGCTTATTTGGTGCTGCTCACCCACTGAAGCTAAATTCATCAATGGTGAAGAATACACTGCTTCTGCTTGGTACTGAAACTGCAGAATGTTATACAGCATGAGTACACTAAGCTGCACGCCGCTCATTGTGCTGTTATGTTGTTCTACGCGAATGTACAGACACATTTCTTCTTCTTTTTTCTTCTTCTGTTCATTATATTATTAATTAGTCAGTGTACAATTTTCTTCTTTTTACCGTTTGGCCGCGGTTAGTCTCTCGGAACTGAATAAAATTGGCCTTCATAAGCTAAAATGAAACGCCAAACTCTTAATTCTTGCCTATTAGTTAATCATGATACTTTTTAATCATTGTCTGGTGTGACAGGGTTTTCCTGGAAATAAAAAATGTGGTGTTTGACAATGAAATGCGAATCTGGTAAGTGGCTGCCAAATATAAGAAAAGGTCCCTGAAAAAATGACTCCCCATTAACGTTAACTTTTCCATTAATGTGTTTTGTGGCCACTGTTTCATGTGTATAGTCAAAGAGGCAACTGTCTTCCCAGTTCCGTCTGAAGAAGATTTACAACTGGCAAAATACAATGAAAACCCTACCTCTACTAGTGTGTGATTCAGATGGTTCAATTTTTCTGCCATGTATTCGTCAAACTTTGGGGAATACTTATGTCTCGCTGGGACTGTACATAGGTCAAACAGCGTGATATTTTAGGTCGCGTTAGAGTTAGCCTGATCAAATTAGGCCTATGCAGCCACTTCGTTCTCACATGGTTAGGAATACTCTAGTATATTCTTCTGGCGAACGGCAAGATTGTTTTATTTACCTGAGAGTCAGTCATAGGAGCCAGAGTGTTAATACCGTTACCATTAACCGTCTCAGGGTCGGAAGAATTCTAGTATAAGAGTTCAGCAAACGCCATAAGATTTATTATAGCTAAGAATAAGTGATAGGATCCTCATTGTTAAAGTCTACTTACGTCTTTCACATCCATCTCCGGCCCAACCAAGTCAACTTAGGTTTGTTCAGCATCATTCTTGACCCTTTAACACCTGTAGTCTGAGGCCATTGCATTCATATTAGTCTTTCAGCCTCCACGTGATATTCTTAAGATTAGAAAATTCAAGCTGTGAAGAGTTGATGCAAGTTTATATCTAACCCATCAAGTTCCCAAAAATGTCTCTCATGGTTCGTTTTGAAATAACAGGAGTAAGAAATTAAACAAGTCATTTAACTGAATAGATTAAATGCAGTCAGGTTTACTGGTGTGGTGTCAGTTCCATTCAAGCACTTTACATTAACTCGGGTCCATTCAGGTCGCTGTAGGTCAAATTAGGTACAATTTAGGTGAGAGTAAATCCATTCAGGACTAATTGTATCCACTCAAGTTCAGTTAGCCTCTTTCAGATCATTAGAATATACTGAGCTTATCATTTCAGGCTGAGTCAAGTCAGTTCAGTCCTTTTCAGGGCCAGTTACATTCAATTTGGTTGTTTCAGATCCTGTTGCGTCTATCCAGGCCAACAGGAAGTCTAAGACTCACAAAACTGGTAGTGTGTGTGTGTGTGTGTGTGTGTGTGTGTGTGTGTGTGTGTGTGTGTGTGTGTTTAGTGATAACTGTTGAACTCATTATGTTTGCATGAAGATTAATCCTAATATTTGTCATCCCTGTTTAACAAGTAGCACTAAATAAGTAACACTCTCAGTACGAGAAATCTTTCCTAGTAAGGGAATAATGTCCATTAGTAGCAAGACTACTGTAGAATAAACCTATGTCCTCGTTCAGAAGTGATGGATGAGTATTATTTGTAACCCTTTCAGTTTGACCGGCCTTTCGCATGTCAAATAAAAAAGTGTGACAAGAATATAAAACTGGTGCTATTGTGTTAAACGGTTAAGAAAATAATACAGATACGGTATACTGTAGGGTATCTATAGTATTTTCTTGGCTTTTTTAACACACTAGGACCTGTTTTATATTCATTATATTTTCACACGTTTTTACAGTATTTGATACGTGAAAGGTCGATCAGACTATAAAGGTTACAAATGATACTCACCCATCAATTTTGAATGAGGAAATAGATTTTATTATGGTCTTGGAACTATTGTTTAATATTCCCATACCAAGAAAGACTTCTGGTACTGAGTGTTATTTATTTAGTGCCATTTGTTAAACAGGGATAACAAATATCAGTATTAATATTCAAGCAAACATCATAAGTTAAAAAGGTATCACTGAACACACACACACACACACACACACACACACACACACACACACACACACACACACACACACACACACCGTGACAGTGCACAGTACTATTTGCTAAAACCTTCTGCTGAAAAATGACCTTTCTATCAAAGTCTTCCTCTACATTTCACGTCCCTGGACTGGCATTGTTTATATAAGGGCCGCTGGAGGGGGATCAGCACTCAGTGCTCAGCTTCTGTTCCAGGTTGTGAGAGTCCCGCTCCTGCCTCATCTGCTCTACACCTTCACTGTGAGTAATGTGGCACCGTGTTGCTACTCACTTGGTTGTCAGTCATGTGGCACCGTGTTACTACACACATTGTTGTCAGTCATGTGGCACCGTGTTACTGCACACTTTGTTGTCAGTCATGTGGCACCGTGTTGCTACTCACTTGGTTGTCAGTCATGTGGCACCGTGTTCCTGCACACATTGTAGTCAGTCATGTGGCATTGTAGTCAGTCATGTGGCACCGTGTTGCTACACACTTTGTAGTCAGTCATGTTGTACCGTGTTACTACACACAT